>NC_031990.1:22121829-22313145 GCF_001879085.1 Nicotiana attenuata
AAAAAAAAAAAAAGAAAAATCTAGTAAAGTAACTACTAGAACCAAATAGGCTTTCTACATATGCATCGTCTAAAACAACGATTTTTATCAGCTGTAGCAAAGAAAGAAACTTCATAGAAGTCAAAATAGGAAAAAAAAAAAATGCCTAGCAACTTTTTTCTATGGATATAAGGCTTTAATTGATAGAGATAGAGGAAGCACCGTAAAGATCAATTAGCGAGGTTTTGGGCCGATACAATAATAACTGCGTACTTATGTCATGATGGAAGAAATACTTATCTCATGATGTGAGATAAAAATTAGGAATTAACTTATGTAATAGAGTCGATCCACTAAAGTCTTGAGCAGCGGTGTAGGATCAGATCCCAAAGATAGTAAGTATTTTCTTTCTTATGAAAGAAAGTCTTTTTCAAAGATTCTATATAAATTTATCTATGAAACCGAGATAGTTACCTTTCATAAAATTCTAACACTAGTAGAAATGCCTATGCTTTATTCTTCTGAAGGTGGGAAAAAAGATAAAACTAAATAAACGGATTATTCATCCAAATTTCAGTTTGAAACTCATGTAATTAACCTATTTTTCTTTTGGTTAACCCTAAAACTGGGATAGATCCATGAGAAATCTCATTAGATTTTATTAGATATGGTATAGATCAAAATGGGACACCAAAAGAATTGACTGCTGAGCCGTATGAGGTAAGAAATTCTCAAGTACGGTTCTAAGGGAAGGAATTGAACTACCTATTCCGGCCGGGGAGAACAGGCCATTCAACAGGGAGATTCTGAAATTGCAGAGGCTTGGTTCGATCAAGCCGCTGAGTATTGGAAACAGGCTATAGCGCTTACTCCCGGTAATTATATTGAAGCGCATAATTGGTTGAAGATCACGAGACGTTTCGAATAAAAGAAGATCCCGTTTATTTATTATCCTTTATTTATATTTAGAATCTTAGTCTATTATTTTTGATTTTTTTATTTAGAATTTAGATATTTGTTATAAGTTTATGTTTGTTGGACCCATCAGATCAGTTAACTAAAAAACGGATCATTCCTTTGCTTTTGGAAGACCCAATCACATAATTTCATTATCTCCCTTCTAAGCCTTCTATTTCATCTGCTATTTTTTAGGAATAAAAAAGGATACACAGATAGAGTACAAAATAGACTTTGTTTATTATATTAAATTAAACAAAATTCCTATTATTACAACTATATACTCTGTCCTATTAAATAATTAAATATTAATTATTATAACACAAACACACAATTAATATTGTTTAATTTACAGTAGACAACATGGACATGCCGCCTGTGCATCTTGGACCTTCCTCGGACAGATATTAGTGTTACAGGGCGATCATAGGTCCGCCTACGTATTAGAGGGACATCTAGTGGATCAGACGCTCCGCGCCAGGAGGCCGGACGACTTGTGGGACTTTTTGAGGGAGAGAGCTTTCCATCCGCGCGTAGTCGAGCGCCTCATTACTACGGGCTTCTATAGGATTTTTGAGATTGGGCAACTGCAGCTCGACTGGTCACTGATCATGGCATCGATAGAGCGGTGGCGACCGGAGACGCACACTTTTCACCTGCCCATGGGCGAGGCCACCATCACGCTTCAGGATGTTCAGGTTTTATATGGGTTGCGTGTTGTTGGACTGGCCGTTGCACTACCTCATTATATGAGATCTATGGTGCGTGCACAGTATTTGGAGTTGCTGCTGCAATTTACTGGTTTCAGGCCACAGGGTGAGGAGGATGTAGCTAGACACGGCAGTCGCATTGCTGTGACAGCTATCAGATGACATTTGGAGGTATTGCACCCCGACATCACCGGCGAGACAGATGATCTCCATATTCACCGGTACACGAGGTTGGAGCTGCTCCTTCTATTTGGGGGTGTCTTGTTCCCAAACACTTCGGGAAATCTAGTGAGTATGCAATTTCTACATCATCTTCAGTAGCTAGATGAGTTAAACCAGTACAGCTGGGGTGCTATTATTCTCGCATACCTGTACAGGAGTATGTGCCGGGCCAGCATGGGCGCCCAGAGCGACATATGTGGTTTTCTGCCGCTTCTACAGGTGACAACATATTCGATTACTCTGTTCATTACTTCCAATTCTATATAGTCAAAATGACTCTTAAATTTTACGTCGACCTTGTATGTTAGGTTTGGGCCTGGGAGCGGTTATTGTCGTTGCAACCACCTCTACCACCATTACCTCCTGGTGTAGCACCTCCGTTCCTCCCTCTAGCTACGAGGTGGGTTCTCCGGCGTAGGAACTACCCAGGTATTTATGCTCATCATAATCTCCCCCTTGTCAGGGATGTGTTGATACCCAATTTTTCCCTATATATTTAAAATATGCAAAAATACCTTCGAAATAGCATATATATGCATATATAAGCATGCACAAGGTTTTTATTATTTTTTTCCATAATTTTAAGGGCTTAAATTGATTTATTTTCCTCCTTTTTACCCATAAAACCCCAACAATTATTTCCCAAATTATTGTTATGATGATTTGTTCATTTAATCTCTATACTTATGCCAAAATATGGTTAATATATTTTTCATGCATTTTTATAATTACATTTAGTATTTTTTAATCTAAATTGCATATAATTGCAATGTTAGCCCTTTTAATGTATAATTATATTTAATATGCATAAAATTGGTCCCTATATTTTTAAAATGTTAATTATATATTTTAAATCATTTTGGAACATTAAATTATTTTCCAGAAATTACTTATTATTTATTATAAATTAAATAGGGGAAAATTGGCTATTTAAATTATAGCCAGATTGGAAGTTCAATTACAGCCTAAATTGAACCCAACCCCAACCCAATTTCCTATTAAAATACCCGACCCAGACCTTATACACACTTACCCGACCCTCTCTTCTCTCAACCTAACCCTGGCTCCTTCAACCGCCGACCTCTCTTCCCCGGTCTTCTCCGGTGATCTCCCTTCAACTCCTAAGCCTCCAATGATTCCTCTAATGCTATGCTTGCCTTCTCTAAGGTCTTCAAGGGCCCAGGGCCACGCCGACTTGCATCTAGGGTTTTTCATTTGTCTGCTCTTGGCTACTTCAGTGTGATTTCGAACGAAATCATGCTGTACTTGTTACGATCCTGAGATTCTAGACAGGTTCTTTCATCTCTCTTTGGGTTTCTTCTGAAACACTGATTTCTACCTACATCTCCTAGATCTGTACAGTTTTAAAATGATTTAAGTTTGTTTTTTTGATGTTTTACACTATCCTTGAAACTCTTTACAAGAACCATGTGATTTCAAGCGTTTTCGTCTTCTTCTAAAATAAGGGTTTTCGGAACACTTTTTAAAACTTTGTTTAAACTGATTTTTATTTGTTTAAACTTCTATTTCTTGCATATTTGACTGATTCTCTGAGTTTACTACTTCTTCAACTTGCCTATGTTGAAAGCCCTAATTTTTCTATGTTTCTTCGTTTGATTCTGTGACTAGCCTGTTCTTGTTTGAGTTTCTGTGACTATCTCGCTTCGAACGTGTTTCTACTGAGTTTCTTATGCCTAACTTATATCGCCTCTGTATGTTTGTGCTCATCTTGACTGGTCAACACTGGCCTCTTTGCTTCCTGTGTTTGGTTATTCCTATGTCACTCTTTTTATATGCTAAAACTCTCTCTTTGATTGACTCTGAACTCCTTGTTTCTTGGCTTGATTTGAAAACTTCCCTGCAGACTTTCGATTTTCCTGTTTTAACTTGTTTACTTGTCACTCTCGTTAAATCAGTGATTTTGAATCCCTTGATTCCATGATTTACTATATGATAATTTTCGATTATTTCCATATTCTGCAACTTAATTTTGTTTTCTTACCTTATTTGGTTAACCGATATTTTACTAATTCTTCATTAGCTTTTCCTTAATTGAACCCCTATGTACTTACCCCTAATTGTCTATTCTGTACCTGATGCTCTACTTGATTTCTTTCCTTAAACATTTTTCTGCCTATTACCGTTGGTTGATTACCCCTTAATTAAAGGGGTACTTGCATTGATTTGATTCTGATTAGTATTTGGTTCCATAATTACTATGCTACTATGATTCTTGCCTTATTTTACCTAATTTCGAACTACTATATATACACACTCTCTCATTAACACAAAAACACGAACTCTTGGTTGAAAACTCTCTCACACACTTAAAACTTTATGCTCTCTTTTGTACTACTTGCTACTGCTCTAAGTTAGACGGCTGCAAGCCAGGCTTAACCATTGTGTTCTCCTACTCTTTGACTGTGTTTGCTATCCTCTTTACTGGTATGTCCTAGTTTCAATTCAGAGTTCCAACAACAATATGATTCTCTTATTGTTTCAGTTCATTCTGTTTCTAGTTTGCTTTTATTTGTGGTTTTGCTATGAAATCTGCAGTTAATATGTTTACATTATTAAGCATGTTGAGAACTTCCCTCCTTTTAGAATCAGTGTGTTACCCCCTCTCTTTGTTTGTGAACATTCCCAGACCTTTGCTTGATTATGTGTTTGCAATTAAGTGTTCTGTTGAATCCCAAACCCCCTTGACCCCTGTTTGGTTCTGTGACTATTGGATGTGTATGAACCTGTCTTGAAGGTTGTGTTTGGACTTCTGTTCATTTCTTCAATCTCTTTTCAAACAGTCTCTGTTGTTTTACTAAACTACTTTCAAACAGACTTTTTTAATACATCCTTTCACTAAAAACCTTTTCAACTTGTGTCAAGCACTTTCACTTTACTCCTAGATTAATAAGTTCTGCCCCCTCCAGTAAGTGTACTGCCTTGGGATCCTCTTGAGAACCCTCTGAACTCTGGCATACTTAGGTTGGCACTTCCACACTGCACTTGTTCAATTTTGGTTACCAAGTCCAGGTGTAAGCACTGCCCGGGATCCTTGAGATCCTTAGGGAACTTTGATGCACCTAGACTAGGTCATTGTCTATGGAATTGAGGCATATGAGGTCATTGGAGGCTTTGGGGAATCTGGGCCTAATTGAAGGCTCCCTATAGAATAGCTTCTTGATTTTTTATTTACTTATGTAATTCATTCATTGGTCTGTAATAACTTATAAACAGATATTGGGGTATTTAGTGAAAAAGGTGGGTAGATACATGCTTTATGGGGTAATTCGGGTAGAAATCATGCTCCTAGGACCATAATTTTAAATCTGCATGCTTTACTAAGTAGAAATCATGCCTATAAGGTTCTTCATTTTGTCATGGTTAAAAACCATGCCTATAGGTTCCAAACAATATTGTCTTAAAATCAGATTAATAATAGATTCCATGCATATAGGACTTAATTCAGATTCTGGTACAATGAGTAATTATGTATGTTTTTCTGCCTGCATACCATTAAAATCAGTATTACACTTAGATATCATGCCTATAGGGAACCATAATCGAAAATCTGCTTTTCAATCTAGTTTAGTCTAAATAAGTCAACTTGATCACGCTTAGTTCAATTCTGAATTGGTTTTATTAATTGTTAAGTATTTCCTGAAACAAGTTCTTTCAAACTGTCTCGATCTCATTAGATATCATGCCTATAGGTATTAAAGGAGTCCATTTCAAAACCTGTTTGTTTCTGCATTAATATGGACACAGCATCTGCATATAGGCAAGCCTTAGGGCATCTTCAAAAACTGCATTCCCCTGAAGTTCTCTCTCTGTCGTTAACGTTTCTGATTCTAATAGCTTTTAAAAAAAATCCCTAGGCAACTTCTAAGTTATAACTTCTGGGTATAAAAGGTGGTCTATTTTTGCATAGTCACTTAGAGATCCTGCTTTAGAACTTTGATTAATAAAGACCTTAATTGTGCTCGAGTCGTGCTGCTTGTATGTTTACTTGAGGAGAAAAATTGAGCCTTCATCTACTCCTTCCTGTTCTTGTTTGTGCAAAGTCCTAATTGTTTTCTCGTCGCCTTAGAATTTTCACCTTTAAAACCTTAGGGGTTTGTCTAGGACCACCTATAGGTAGAGGTCCTAACTCCCTCCAGGACCATTAAGAAGGGACGGGTAGCAGCACGCAATAGGAATCCGTGACCAACACTCGCTTTGCATGACCAATAAGGGGACTTGAAGGGTAGACATGGATATGATGACCGGTGTGCTAATACCACGCGTAGCCCTTTTCTAAGGAGTGATTACCGGTATTGTACTGATGTGATCCTATAGGCTAACCAACCTAGGACACCCCTTTACATTCACAAATATGCTTAGATTGTACTTCTTTCTTTTCAAATCTAGCTTCTCATTAACTGTTCTTTTTTTTTTCAAACATCTGTGTATTTAAACTTAAATCCCCTACTATTTGAGCCATACTTGTTTATTTGCTAATTGTACAAATCCACAAAAACTGTTTGGCCGGGAACCACACTAGTGGATCCTGAGGGGTGCCTAACACCTTCCCCTTAGGATAATTTTAAGCCCTTACCCTGTCTCTGGTTACCAAACGTAGTTATAAATAAACCCTCTAGGTGCCCTAACACACCCTAAATCGTTAGGTGGCGACTCTTCAAAAATGCAAACCCCTTTCCAGAAGGAACGAATTGTCTCAACCAAAATGTCATAAACCCGATTTCGTGAGAAAAAGGGGGCGCGACACCGACTACTCAAACATTTCCAACACTTTCGACTTTGAAATATACTAGTACAATTTAAATAAATAAAATTCTCATAAACAGTTTAGAATAACATAACTCAATACATAAGATTTTTCAAAAACCAGGGTGTCACTGAGTACATGAGCTTCTATATAGTGACATAGTCGGTACACTATCCAGAAAGTAGAACTGAATAAATAAACTAAAAGATAGGGGAGGAGAGTCAAGGTCTGCGGACGCTAAGCAGCTATCTCGATGATCTCCGGACGTCTGAACTCTATGAATCGGCAACCCCCATGACCGGAAACACTTGGATTTGCACACGAGGTGCAGGGTGTAGCGTCAGTACAACCAACTCAATAAGTAAAAATCTAACATTTGGACAGAAAGTAGTGACAAGTTTGAGTATTAATGTCCACATGCAGTATTAACAGTACGGAAATTTACAACAAATACGACAGTGATATCTCAGAAATTTATAATCTAAAAATAAAGGTACAAGAATTTAGGCATGCTCTCAGGTTTTTGCAATAAAACTTAACACAGAATAGGGTAGATCCAGCCCAAATGCAAATAAACCAGGGCAGATCCGACCCACCTATAAATGACTTCTAGCATTGCGCCCACTAGGATGTGCAGATATTGGACGGGCCGATCCACTCCAATAGCTACGATAATCCAAATCCCGACATGAATCAATAAAGCCTGCTGCGGCGTGCAGCCCGATCCCATAAATATCACTTACAATAGACCCTCACCCTCACCCAGTACTAATCTCTCCAGTCTCTCAGGGTCACCAGAATCATGATAATCGGCCCAAACAATGATGATATGATGTATCAAATAAAGGACAACAGAGACTGAGACATATTATGCAAATAATAGCTGAGACTCTGTACAAATTGACAAATTAAGCAAATAATTCAACATGTAACACGACCTCTGTGGTTCCCAACAGTACCAATACGTAGCCTAAGCAGGATTTCTAACATGACAGGCAACTAAATTGCTCTAACACATGGTGAAAATACGGGTAGCAACAAGATTATTCAACAATACAGTTCCACGGAATCGACCAAGTCTCAATTCTCACGGTACACGCCCACATACCCGTCACCTAGCATGTGCGTCACCTCAACAACAATCACATTACACAAAATTCGGGGTTTCATACCCTCAGAACCAAGTTTAGATGTATTACTTACCTCAATCGTGCAAATCTCTTCTCTAACGCGCCATTGCCTCGCGAAACGGCCTCCGAATGCCTCGAATCTAGCCACAAACAATTTGATACAATCAACACGAGCTAAAGGAATCAATTCCATGTGAAATTACTAAGTTTTTAATCAAAGTCAAAGAGTCAACTCAAAAGTCGACCCCCGAGCTCACGTTTCGGAATCCGATAAAAGTCACAAAATCCGAGCACTCATTCAACCATGAGTCCACCCATACCAAAATTACTCAAATCTGATACAAAAGTCTTGATCAAATCCCCATAATTCGGCCTAAGGACTTTCCTCAATTTTTTCCCAATTTTCCAACCCAAATCGCTAATTAAATGATGAAATCAAAGACATAAACATGGAATTTAACCAAAACTAAGCAAGAATCACTTACCCCAATCACTCCCTTGAAAATCTCTCCAAGAATCGCCTCCCACCGAGCTCCCAAAATTAAATTGTGAAATAAACTTAAACCCACGTTTTTGAGATTTAATATTCTGCCCGGAAGTCCTTAATCGCGATTGCGGTAATTGCTTCGCGATCGTGAAGCTAATTGCTTCGCGATCGTGAAGCACAAATTATATTCCCTCAATTTTACCGTACACGAACCCGGAAAACACCACGCGAACGCGATGAACAGACTCCTCGAACCCACATGATCGCATCCCTCTTCACGCGATCGCGAAGAGCAAACACGTGACCTCAGCTGCTGCCTCCTATACACTATGCGAACGCGACCTTAGCCACGCATTCGCGATTTACTGCATCCCACAGCTACGCGATCGCAGTCCCCTTTTCGCGAACACGTGGAAAAAAAATCCTCCACTGCCCAATTAAGCCTATGAGATCGCAGACCTGTCCACGCGATCACATATAAGGAAATTAGATCAGAGACACTAGAAAACTTCAGCCAATGCCCAAGTCCAAAATTTGATCCATTGACCACCCAAAATTCACCCGAGGCCCGCGGGACCTCAAACACACATACCAACAAGTCCTAAACACGATACGAACTTAGTCGAGCCTTGAAATTACATCAAACAAGGCAAATACCATGAATCGTGCTTCGATTCAAGCGTAATGAACCTTTGAACTTCTAACTTCTACATTCGATGCCGAAACCTATCAAATCACGTCCGATTGACCTCAAATTTTGCACAAAAGTCACAAATGATGAGACATACCTACTCCAACTCCCGGAACCCCAATCCGAGCTCGATAACCACAAAGTCAATTCTCGGTCAAACTTCTAAATTTCCAACTTTCGCTATTTCAAACCTAATTGAACTACGACCTCCAAATCACAATCCGAACTCATTCCTAAGTCAAAGGAGCTAACAGAACCATCAAAACTCCATTCTGGAGTCGTTTACACATAGGTCAAAATCCGGTCAACCTTTTCAACTTAAGCTTCCAACCTTGAGACTAAATGTCTCAATTCATTGTGAAACATCTCCGGAACCCAACCAACTATCCCCGCATGTCACATAGCAACTATTAAGCATAAAATGAGTAGTAAATAAGGGAACGGGGCTACAACTCTCAAAACAACCAGCCGAGTTGTTACATCCCCCCCCCTCTTAAACAAACGTTCGTCCTCGAACGGGTCTAGAAACGTACCTGGAGTCTTAAATTGGCGTGGATATCTGCTTCGCATCTCCCGCTCGGTCTTCCAAGTATCCTCCTCAACTAGATGACCTCTCAACTATACCTTCACTGAAGCCATGTCCTTTGACCTCAACTTTCAAACCTGTCGATCCAAAAAGGCCACCGTCTCCATATCATAAGTCAAATCACCATCCAACTGAACCGAGCTGGAATCCAAAACATGAGACGGATCGCCGACATACTTCCAGAGCATAGAAATATCAAATACTAGATGCACACTCGACAGACTAGGCGGCAAAGCAACCTTGTAAGCCACCTCTCCAATCCTCTAAAGCACCTCAAACGACACAATATATCAGGGGCTTAACTTGCCCTTCTTACCAAACCTCATAACACCCTTCATGGGTGAAACCTTGATTAGTACCTTTTCCCCAATAATGTAAACAACGTCACGAACCTTACGATCGGCGTAACTCTACTGTCTAGCCGGCGTACCGCGAAGCCGAACCTGAATCAATTTAACCTTGTCCAAAGCATCCTGAACCAAGTCAGTATCCAATAGCCTAGCCTCACCCTACTCAAACCACCCCACCGGAGATCGACACAGTCTCCCATACAAAGCTTCGTACGAAGCCATCTGAGTAGCTGTTGTTGTAGGCAAACTCGCGAGAGGTAGAAATTGATCCCATGAAGCCCCGAAATCTGTGACACAAGCGCGTAGAATATCCTCCAATATCTGAATGGTGCCCGACTCTCGCTGCACGACTCTCCAAAATCGCGATGTAAACTGCATGCCCCGATCTGAAATGTTGGACACTGGCATACCGTTAAGGCGAATAATCTCGCAAATGTAGATCTTAGCCATCCGCTTCGAAGAATAAGTAGTCCCAACTAGAATGAAGTGTGTGGACTTGGTCAGCCGATCCACAATCACCCAAAAAGCATCAAACTTCCTGGAAGTCTGTGAGAGCCCAACTACAAAATCTATGGTGATACGCTTTCATTTCCATTTCATGCCTTTAAAGTAATCCACCCGGTCTCTGATGCTCATACTTCACCTGTTGACAATTTAGGCACCAAGCTACAAATCCCACTGTATCCTTCTTCATTCTCCTCAACCAATAGTGCTGCCTTAAGTCCAGGTACATCTTTGCGGCACCCGGATGAATGGAATACCGCGAACCGTGGGCCTCCTCAGGAATCAACTCACGTAGCCCATCTACATTAGGCACACAAATCGAACCCTGCATCCTCAACACCCCATCATCCCCAATAGTAACATCCTTTGCATCACTGTGCTAAACTATGTCCTAAGGACAAGCAAATGGGGATCATCATACTGGCACTCTATGATGCGATCAAATAAGGAAGATCGAGAAACCACACAAGCTAGAACCTGGCTGGGCTCCGAAATATCTAATCTCACGAACTGGTTGGCCAAGGACTGAATATCAAATGCAAGCGGTCTCTCACGAACAGGAATAATTCAAGGATACCCATACTCACCGCCTTTCTATTCAAGGCGTCGGCCACCACATTGGCCTTTCCGGGATGATACAGAATGGTGATATCATAGTCCTTTAGCAGCTCCAACCATCTCCGCTGCCTCAAATTTATATCCTTTTGTTTGAACAAGTGTTGGAGACTCTGATGATCCGTAAATACCTCTAAAGACACACCGTAGAGATAATGCCTCCAAATCATCAATGCATAAACGATGGCAACTAACTATAAAATCGTGAACAGGGTAGTTCTGCTCATGAGGCTTCAACTGACGCGAAGCATAAGTAATCACTCTACCCTCCTGCATCAAGACACACCCAATACTAATTCGAGAAGCATCACAATACGCTGTATAAGAGCTTGAAGCTCAAGGCAAAACTAGAACTGGAGCTGTGGTCAAGGTAGTCTTGAGCTTCTGAAAGCTCTCCTCACACTCATCCGACCACCTGAAAGTAGCACCCTTCTAGGTCAAGTTGGTCAAAGGCGATGCAATAAACGAGAAATCCTCCACGAAGAGATGAAAATAAACAGCAAGCCGAGAAAGCTCCGAATCTCAATAGTTGAGGACGGCCTTGGCCAACTCTGAACTACCTCTATCTTCTTTGGATCCACCACAATCCCCTCACTAGACTTCACGTGCCCCAAGAACGCCACCGAACTATGCCAAAACTCGCACTTGGAGAACTTGGCATAAAGCTTCTCCTCCCTCAGCCGCTGCAATACAATCCTCAAATGCTGGGCCTGCTCCCCCTAGCTACGTGAGTATACCAAGATATCATTAATGAATACTATGACAAACGAGTCGAGATATGGCTGGAATACACTGTTCATCAAATTCATGAATGCTACTGGGGCGTTGGTCAGCCTAAAAGACATCACAAGGAACTCATAATGACCATAACATGTCTTGAATATTGTCTTTAGAATATCCGAGATCCGAATCATCAACTGGTGATACCTAGACCTCAAATCAATCTTAGAGAACACCCTCGCTCCCTGAAGCTGGTCAAACATATATCAATACGTGACAAAGGATGCATGTTCTTGATTGTAACTTTGTTCAACTGCCCATAGACTATGCGCATCCGCATAGTACCATCCTTTTTCATCACAAACAGAACTGGTGCACCCCAAGGCGACACACTAGGCCTAATAAACCCTTTATCTAGAAGTTCATGAAACTGCTCTTCAATTCCTTCAACTCAGCTGGTGCCATACGATGCGAAGAAACAAAAATGGGCTGAGTGCCCGACACCAAGTCTATACCAAAGTCAATATCCCTGTTGGGTAGCATGCCCGACAGGTCTACAGGAAATACATACGGAAAGTCTCGCACCACCGGAACAGAATAAATAGTAGGGGTATCAACATCCACATCCCCCACAAAGGCCAAATACGAGACACCCCTTCCCAACCATCCACTGGGCCTCAAAATAAGAAATCACCCTACTGGGAACATAATCTAGAGAATCTCTCCACTCGATCCTTGGCAAACTCGGCATCGCCGATGTCACGGTCTTAGCGTGACAATCCAGAATAGCATGATATGGTGACAACCAATCCATACCTAAGATCACGTCGAAATCAACCATACCAAGAAATAAGAGATCAACTCTAGTCTCCAATACCCTAATAGTCACTACACACGACCGATATACACGATCCACAATAATAGTATCGCCCACTAGCATAGACACATGAACAGATGAAACTAAGGACTCATGGGGTATATCTAAATAACGAGCAAAATACGATGATACATATGAATAAGTTGAACCAGGGTTAAATAATACAGAATCATCCCTGTGGCATACTGAGACAATACCTGTTATCACTGTGTCTGAAGCAACAACATCTGGACCAGCAGGAATATCATAGGATCGGTCCTGATCGCCATCTGATTGGCCTCCCCCTCTAGGACGACCACTAGCTGCTTGAGCCCCACCACGAGCTGGCTGCGAGGGTGGTGAAGTAACTGGTTCTGAAGTCGTGGCCTGACTCCTCTGCTAAACTGGACCTCCCATAACACGGGGACATAACTTCTTCACATGACCCAACTCTCCACACTTGAAACATCCCCTCTCGGAAAATTGTTACAAATATTGAGGCGAATCCTGAGAATCAGAATACCTACCAAAGGAACCTGGTGCAGATGAACCCTAAATTGAAGGTGCACGAGATGAACTCTATGCTGGGAGATTACTGAGAGATGACTGACCCGGTCTAGCACTGTACGAACCATGGCTAGATGATGCACCACGATGAACTGGACGAGCCATCTGAGTGGGCCTATAAGGACAACCCCATCTGTGGTAGGACTGTCCCCAAGAAGGAACACCATTGAAACCACCCAAACTACGAGGCCTCTTGGCCTCCCTCTCCTCACGCTCCTGACTACGAACCATCTCTAGCCGCCAAGCAATGTCATCCACCTCGTCGAACGTAGTACCTGATACACTCTTCTGAGTCATAACAAAATAGTACTGATAGTATAGGCCATCAATGAACCTCTTAATCCTCTCCCACTCAGTGGGGACCAACCAAACTGCGTGAGGAGCCAACTCAGAAAACCTTATCACATACAGGGTCACAGATATGCCATCCTGACGTAGCTTCTCGAACTGCCTGTGTAGCTCCTCCATGCGAGTCTGTAGCACAAACTTCTGCAATAAGAGAACGAAGAACTCATGCCATGTATGTGGTGCTGCACCGACTGGGACGCGCCTCTCGTAGGCCTCCCACTATTTGAAGGCAGCCCTAGTAAACTGAAAATAGTGAATGAGACCCCACTGGTCTCCAAAATACCCTCCGTGCGAAGAATCCGCTGGCACCTATCCAAGAAGTTCTACGCATCCTCTGGCTCAACCCAACTGAATGATTAAGGCTGGAGCCTCCCAAATCTCTCTAGTCTCCTCTGCTCATCATCAGTCATAATGGGACTCACCTGGGCCTGAGCAACTACAACCAGCTGGGCTGGTAGTACCCCCGATGTCAAATCCCTGCATCACCTGCTCTGGAGTACGAACGGCGGGAGTTTGAGTACCTCACCCGGCATGAGAAGTGGCTGGCGCGGTCTGAATAGAAACTACTTTAGCAAGGCTAGTGCACACAGTCAAAATCTGAGCCAAATCCTCCTAAAGGTCTGGAATCCCAGTGGGCAAGCTGGTTCCTGAGGTGGCCCCACTGGCTCAACCACATCCGGGACATGCTCCTGAGCTGAGGCAACTAGTGGATCTGCAGGCGCTGCACTAGCTGATTTACGAGCTTGACCCCTACCCCTACCGTTGCCTCTATCATGGCCCCTACCGCGACCCCGACCTCTCGTGGCCGTAGTCGGTGGTACCGGTGGCTTTCCGTCCTGTCCAGTAGCATGTGTCCTCACCATCTTTGGATGAATAAACTCTGTGAATTAGAAACCGCCTTGACAGGAAACACCTGGATCTACACACGAGGTGCAGGGTGTAGCGTGAGTACAACCAACTCAATAGGTAAAAAATCTAACATTTGGACAGAATGTAGTGACAAGTTTGAGTATTAATGTCCGCATGCAGTATTAACTGTATGGAAATTTACAACAAATAAGACAGTGATATCTTAGAAATTTATAATCTAAAAATAAAGGTACAAGAATTTAGGCATGCTTTCAGGTTTTTGCAGTAAAACATAACACAGAATTGGGCAGATCTAGCCCGAATACAAACAAACCAGGGCAAATCCAAGACACCTATAAATGACTGCTAGACTGTGTGCCCAACTCTCACTGCACGACTCTCCAAAATTGCTCGATGTAAACTACGTGCCCCGATCTAAAATGTTGGACACCGACATACCGTCAAGGCGAACAATCCCGCGGATGTAGATCTTAGCCAACCGCTTCGAAGAATATGTAGTCCCAACTAGAATGAAGTGCGTGGACTTGGTCAGCCGATCCACAATCCCCCAAATAGCATCAAACTTCCTCGAAGCTGTGGGAGCCCAACTACAAAATATGGTGATATGCTCCCATTTCTATTCCGGAATCTCATGCCTATGAAGTAATCCACCCGGTCTCTGATGCTCATACTTCACCCGCTGACAGTTTAGGAACCAAGCGAAAAATCCCACCATATCCTTCTTCATTCTCCTCAACCAATAGTGCTGCCTCAAGTCCTACTACATCTTCGCGGCACCCGGATTAATGGAATACCGCAAAACGTGGGCCTCCTCAAGAATCAACTCATGTAGCCCATCTATATTAGGCACACAAATCCAACCCTGCATCCTTAACACCCTATCATCCCCAATAGTAACATCCTTTGCATCATAGTGGTGAACCGTGTCCTAAGGACAAGAAAATGGGGATCATCATACTGGCGCTCTATGATGCAATCACATAAGGAAGATCGAGAAACCACACAAGCTAGAACTTGGCTGGGCTCTGAAATATCTAATCTCACGAACTGGTAGGCCAAGGACTAAAAATGAAATGCAAGCGGTCCCTCACTAACAGGAATAATTCAAGGCTACCCATACTCACCGCCTTTCTATTCAATGCGTCGGCCACCACACTGGCCTTTCCGGGATGATGAAAAATAGTGATGTCATAGTCCTTTAGCAGCTCCAACCATCTCTGCCGCCTCGAATTTAGATCCTTTTGTTTGAACAAGTGCTGGAGACTCTAATGATCCATAAATACCTCACAAGACACACCGTAGTGATAATGCCTCCAAATATTCAATGCATGAAAGATGGCAGCTAACTATAAAATCGTGAATAGGGTAGTTCTTCTCATGAGGCTTCAACTGACGCGAAACATAGATAATCACTCTACCGTCCTGCATCTAGACACACCCAATACCAATATAAGAAGCAGCACAATACACTATATAAGAGCTTGAAGCTGTAGGCAAAACTAGAACTGGAGCTGTGGTCAAGGTAGTCTTGAGCTTCTGAAAGCCCTCTCACACTCATCCGGCCACCTGAAAGTAGCACCCTTCTAGGTCAATTTGGTCAAAGGTGATGCAATAAACAAGAAACACTCCACGAAGCGACAAAAATAACCGGCAAGCCGAGAAAGCTCCGAATCTCAGTAGTTGAGGACAGCCCGGGCAAACTCTGAACTGCCTCTATCTTCTTTGGATCCACCATAAACCCCTCACTAGACACCACATGCCCCAAAAATTCCACCGAACTATGCTCCCGCACTTGGAGAACTTAGCATAAAGCTTCTCCTCCCTCAGCTGTTGTAATACAATCCTCAAATACTGGGCTTGCTCCTCCTGGCTACGTGAGTATACCAGGATATCATCAATGAATACTATGACAAACGAGTCGAGATATGGTTGAAATACACTGTTCATCAAATGCATGAATGCTGCTGGGGCGTTGGTTAGCCCAAAAGACATCACAAGGAACTCATATTGACCATAACAGGTCCTGAATACTGTCTTTAGAATATCCGGGACCTGAATAATCAACTGGTGATACCCAGACCTCAAATCAATCTTAGAGAACACCCTCGCTCCCTGAAGCTAGTCAAACAGATCAATTAATATGCGACAAAGGATACATGTTCTATTGTAACTTTGTTCAACTGCCTATTGTCTAAGTACATCCGCATAGTACCATCCTTCTTCATCACAAACAGAATCGGTGCACCCCAAGGCGACACATTAGGCCTAATAAACCCCTTATCCAGAAGTTCAAGAAGTTGCTCTTCAATTCCTTCAACTCAGCTGGTGCCATACGATACAGAGGAATGGAAATGGGCTGAGTGCCCGACACCAAGTCAATACCGAAGTTAATATCCCTGTCAGGCGGCTTGCCCGACTGGTCTACAGGAAATACATCCGGAAAGTCTTGCACCGCCGGAACAGAATAAATAGTAGGGGTATCAACGTCCACATCCCCCACAAAGGCCAAATGCGACAGACACCCCTTCCCAACCATCCGCTGGGCCTCAAAATAAGAAATCACCCTACTGGGAACATAATCTAGAGAACCTCTCCATTTGATCCTTGGCAAACTCGGCATCGCCAATGTCACGGTCTTAGCATGACAATCCAGAATAACATGATATGGTGACAACCAATCCATACCTAAGATAACGTCAAAATCAACAATACCAAGAAATAAGAGATCAACTCTAGTCTCCAATACCCTAATAGTCACTACACACGACCGATATACACGATCCACAATAATAGTATCGCCCACTAGCATAGACACATGAATAGATGAAACTAAGGACTCACGGGGTATATCTAAATAACGAGCAAAATACGATGATACATATGAATAAGTTGAGCCAGGGTCAAACAATACAGAATCATCCCTGTGGCATACTGAGACAATACCTGTTATCACTGTATCTGAAGCAACGACATCTGGTCCAGCAGGAATATCATAGGATCGGTCCTGATCGCCATCTGATTGGCCTCCCCCTCTAGGACGACCACTAGCTGCTTGAGCCCCACCACGAGCTGGCTGTGAGGGTGGTGAAGTAACTGGTTTTGAAGTGGTGGCCTGACTCCTCTGCTAAACTGGACCTCCCGTAACACGGGGACATAACTTCTTCACATGACCCAACTCTCCACACTTGAAACATCCCCTCTCGGAAAATTGTTACAAATATTGAGGCGAATCCTGAGAATCAGAATACCTACCAAAGGAACCTGGTGCAGATGAACCCTAAATTGAAGGTGCACGAGATGAACTCTATGCTGGGAGATTACTGAGAGATGACTGACCCGGTCTAGCACTGTACGAACCATGGCTAGATGATGCACCACGATGAACTGGACGAGCCATCTGAGTGGGCCTATAAGGACAACCCCATCTGTGGTAGGACTGTCCCCAAGAAGGAACACCATTGAAACCACCCAAACTACGAGGCCTCTTGGCCTCCCTCTCCTCACGCTCCTGACTACGAACCATCTCTAGCCGCCAAGCAATGTCATCCACCTCGTCGAACGTAGTACCTGATACACTCTTCTGAGTCATAACAAAATAGTACTGATAGTATAGGCCATCAATGAACCTCTTAATCCTCTCCCACTCAGTGGGGACCAACCAAACTGCGTGAGGAGCCAACTCAGAAAACCTTATCACATACAGGGTCACAGATATGCCATCCTGACGTAGCTTCTCGAACTGCCTGTGTAGCTCCTCCATGCGAGTCTGTAGCACAAACTTCTGCAATAAGAGAACGAAGAACTCATGCCATGTATGTGGTGCTGCACCGACTGGGACGCGCCTCTCGTAGGCCTCCCACTATTTGNGTAAACTGAAAATAGTGAATGAGACCCCCACTCGGTCTTCCAAAACACCCTCCGTGCGAAGAATCCGCTGGCACCTATCCAAGAAGTTCTACGCATCCTCTGGCTCAACCCAACTGAATGATTAAGGCTGGAGCCTCCCAAATCTCTCTAGTCTCCTCTGCTCATCATCAGTCATAATGGGACTCACCTGGGCCTGAGCAACTACAACCAGCTGGGCTGGTAGTACCCCCGATGTTAAATCCCTGCATCACCTGCTCTGGAGTACGAACGGCGGGAGTTTGAGTACCTCACCCGGCATGAGAAGTGGCTGGCGCGGTCTGAATAGAAACTGCTTTAGCAAGGCTAGTGCACACAGTCAAAATCTGAGCCAAATCCTCCTGAAGGTCTGGAATCCCAATGGGCAAGCTGGTTCCTGGGGTGGCCCCACTGGCTCAACCACATCCGGGACATGCTCCTGAGCTGAGGCAACTAGTGGATCTGCAGGTGCTGCACTAGCTGCTGTACGAGCTGCACCCCTAAGGCGGGGACATAACTTCTTCACATGACCCAACTCTTCACACTTGAAACATCCCCTCTCAGAAAATTGTTACAAATATTGAGGCGGACTCCGAGAATCAGAATAACTACCAGAGGAACCTGGTGCAGATGAACCCTGAACTGAAGGTGCACGAGATGAACTCTGTGCTGGGGAGCATTGAGAGATGACTGAACCGGTCTAGCACTGTACGAACCATGGCTAGATGATGCACCACGATGAACTGGACGAGCCATCTAAGTGGGCCTATAAGGACGACCCCAGCTGTGGTAGGACTGTACCCAAGAAGGAACACTATTGAAACCACCCAAATCACGAGGCCTCTTGGCCTCCCTCTCCCCACGCTCCTGACTACGAACCATCTCAAGCCGCCAAGCAATGTCAACCACCTCATCGAATGTAGCACCTGATACACTCTTCTAAGTCATAACAAAACGGTACTGATAGTAGAGGACATCAATGAACCTCCTAATCCTTTCCCACTCAGTGGGGACCAACCAAACTACGTGAGGAGCCAACTCTGAAAACCTTATCTCATACTGGGTCACAGACATGCCACCTGACGTAGCTGCTCGAACTGCCTGCGTAGCTCCTCCCTGGGAGTCTGTAGCAAAAATTTCTCCAATAAGAGATCGAAATTTTTTTGCCATGTAAGTGGTGCTGCACCGACTAGATTGCGCCTCTCGTAGGCCTCCCACTATTTGAAGGCAGCCCCAGTAAACTAAAAATAGTGAATGAGACACCACTGGTCTCCAAAATACCCTCCGTGCGAAGAATCCGCTGGCACTTATCCAAGAAGTCCTAGGCATCCTCTGGCTCAGCCCCACTGAATGATGGAGGCTGGAGCCTCCCAAATCTCTCTAGTCTCTTATGCTCATCATCAGTCATAACGGGACTCATCTGGACCTGAGCAACTGCAACCAGCTGGGCTGGTAGTACCCCCGATGTCAAATCCCTGCATCACCTGCTCTAGAGTACGGGCGGCGGGAGTCTGAGTACCTCACGTGGCATGAGAAGTGGCTGGCGCGGTCTGAACAGAAACCGCTTGAGCAAGGCTAGTGCACACAGTCAAATTCTAAGCCAAATCCTCCTGAAGGTCAGGAATCACAATGGGCAAGCTGGTTCCTGAGCTGGCCCCACTAGCTCAACCACATCCGGGACATGCTCCTGAGCTAGGGAAACTGGTGGATCTGTAGGCGCTGCTCTAGCTGCTGTACGAGCTGCACTCCTGCCTCTACCGTTGCCTCTATTGTGGCCCCTATCGCGACCCCAACCTCTCGTGGCCCTAGTCGGTGGTACTGGTGGCTGTCTTTCCTATCCAGTAGCACGTGTCCTCACCATCTTTGGATGAATGAACTCTGTGAATCAGCAACCGCCTTGACATGAAACACCTGGATCTGCGCACGAGGTACAGGGTGTAGCGTGAGTACAACCAACTCAATAAGTAAAAAATCTAACGTTTGGACAGAAAGTAGTGACAAGTTTGAGTATTAATGTCCACATGCAGTATTAACAGTACAGAAATTTACAACAAATACGACAGTGATATCTTAGAAATTTATAATCTAAAAATAAAGGTACAAGAATTTAGGCATGCTTTCAGGTTTTTGCAATAAAACTTAACACAGAACAGGGCAGATCCAACCCGAATGCGAATAAACCAGGGCAGATCCAACCCACCTATAAATGACTGCTAGCATTGCGCCCACTTTAAGTGTGTAGATATAGGACGGGCCAATCCAGTCCAATCGCTACGATAATCCAAATCCTGGCATGAATCAATAAAGCCTGCTGCGGCGTGCAGCCCGATCTCATGAATATCACTCACAATAGACCCTCACCCTCACTCAGCACTAATCTCTCTAGTCTCTCGGGCTTACCAGAATCATGATAATCGGCCCAAACAATGATGATATGATGTATCAAATAAAGGACAACAGAGACTGAGACATATTATGTAAATAATAGCTGAGACTCTGTACAAATTGATAAATCAAGCAAATAATTCAACATGTAACACGATCTCTCTAGGTCCCAACAGTACCAATACGTAGCCTAAGCAGGATTTCTAACATGACTTGCAGCTCAATTGCTCTAACACTTGGTGAAAATATGGGTAGCAACAAGATTATTCAACAATACAGTTCCACGGAATCGACCAAGTCTCAATTCTCACGGTGCACGCCCACACGCCCGTCACCTAGCATGTGCGTCACCTGAACAGCAATCACATAACACAAAATTCGGGGTTTCATACCCTTTGAACCAAGTTTAGATGTATTACTTACCTCAAATCGTGCAAATATCTACTCCAACACGCCATTGCCTCGCGCAACGGCCTCCGAATGCCTCGAATCTGGCCACAAACAGTTCGATACAATCAACACGAGCTAAAGGAATCAATTCCATATGAAATTACTAAGTTTTTAATCAAAAGTCAAAAACTCAACTCAAAAGTCGACCCCCGAGCTCACGTTTTGAAATCCGATAAAAGTCACAAAATCCGAACACTCATTCAACCAGGAGTCCACCCATACTGGCCGAGTTGTTACATCCTCTCCCTCTTAAACAAACGTTCGTCCTCGAACGGGTCTAGAAACGTACCTGGAGTCTCAAATAGGCGTGGATATCTGCTTCGCATCTCCCGCTCGGTCTCCCAAGTAGCCTCCTCAACTAGATGGCCTCTCAACTATACCTTCACTGAAGCCATGTCCTTTGACCTCAACTTTCAAACCTGCCGATCCAAAAAGGCCACCGGCTCCACATCATAAGTCAAATCACCATCAACTGAACCGAGCTGAAATCCAAAATATGAGACGGATCGCCGACATACTTCCAGAGCATAGAAATATGAAATACTAGATGCAGACTCGACAGACTATGCGGCAAGGCAAGCTTGTAAGCCACCTCTCCAATCCTCTAAACCACCTCAAACGACACAATATACCAAAAGGGCTTAACTTGCCCTTCTTACCAAACCTCATAACACCCTTCATGGGTGAAACCTTGATCAGTACCTTCTCCCCAATCATGTAAACAACATCACGAACCTTACAATTGGCACAACTCTACTGTATAGACTGCGCCGTGCGAAGCCGATCCTTAATCAATTTAACCTTGTCCAAAGCATCGTGAACCAAGTCAGTATCCAATAGCCTAGCCTCACCCTACTCAAACCATCCCACCGGAGACCGACACAGTCTCCCATACAAAGCCTCATACGGAGCCATCTGAATGCTCGATTTGTAGCTGTTATTGTAGGCAAACTCTGTGAGCGGTAGAAACTGATCCCATGAACCCCCAAAATCTATGACACAAGTGCGTAGCATATCTTCCAATATCTGAATGGTGCGCTCGAACTGCCCGTTTGTCTGAGGGTGAAATGCTGTACTCAACTCAACCTGTGTTCCCAACTCTCGCTGCACGACTCTCCAAAATCGTGATGTAAACTGCGTGCCCCGATCTGAAATGTTGGACACCGGCACACCGTCAAGGCGAACAATCTCGCGGATGTAGATCTTTGCCAACCGCTTCGAAGAATAAGTAGTCCCAACTAGAATGAAGTGCGTGGACTTTGTCCGCCGATCCACAATCACCCAAATAGCATCAAACTTCCTTGAAGTCCATGGGAGCCCAACTACAAAATCTATGGTGATACGCTCCCATTTCCATTCCGGAATCTCATGCCTCTGAAGTAATCCACCCGGTCTCTGATGCTCAACTTCACCTGCTGATAGTTTAGGCACCAAACGACAAATCCCACTATATCTTTCTTCATTCTCCTCAACCAATAGTGCTGCCTCAAGTCCTGGTACATCTTCGCGACACCCGGATGAATGGAATACCGCGAAGGGTGGGCCTCCTCAATAATCAACTCACGTAGCCCATCTACATTAGGCACACAAATCGAGCCCTGCATCCTCAACACCCCATCATCCCCAATAGTAACATCCTTTGCATCACAGTGCTGAACCGTGTCCTAAGGACAAGCAAATGGGGATCATCATACTGGTGCTCTATGATGCGATCAAATAAGGAAGACCGCAAAACCACACAAGCTAGAACCTGGCTTGGCTCCGAAATATCTAATCTCACGAACTGGTTGGTCAAGGCCTGAATATCAAATGCAAGCGGTCTCTCACCAACATGAATAAATTCAAGGCTACCAATACTCACCGCCTTTCTATTCAATGCGTCGTCTACCATATTGGCCTTTCCGGGATGATAAAAAATGGTGATATCATAGTCCTTAGAAGCTCCAACCATCTCTGCTGCCTCAAATTTAGATCCTTTTCTTTGAACAAGTGATGGAGACTCTGATGATCCAACCATACCAAAATTACTCCAATCCGATACTAAAATCTTGATCAAATCCTTAAAATTCGGCCTAAGGACTTTCCTCCATTTTCCCCAAATTTTCGAACCTAAAACACTAATTAAATGATGAAATCAAAGACATAAACATGGAATTTAAGCAAAACTAAATAAAAATCACTTACCCCAATCACTCCCTTGAAAATCTCTCCAAGAATCGCCTTCCACCGAGCTCCCAAAATAAAATTGTGAAATATACTCAAACCCTCGTTTTTGAGATTTAATATTCTGCCCAGAAGTCCTTAATCGCATTCGCGGATCACAAAGCACAAACTATAGTGCCCTCAATTTCACCATACACGAACGCGATAAACAGACTCCTCAAACAGACGCGATCGCATCCCTCTTCACACGATTGCGAAGAGCAAACGCGTGACCTCAGTTACTGCCTCCTATACACTACACGAATACGACTTTAGCCACGCGTTCGCAATTCACTGCATCCCACAACTACGCGATCGCAGCCCACTTCTCGCGAATGCATAGAACAAAATCCTCCACTGCCCAATTAAGCCTACGCGATCGCGGACCTATCCACGCGATTGCGTATAAAGAAACCAGATCAGAGACACCGAAAAACTTAAGCCAATCTCCAAGTCCGAAATTTGATCCGTTGACCACCCGGAATCCACCCGAGGCTCCTGGGACCTCAACCAAACAAACCAACAAATCCTAAAATACGATACAAACTTAGTCGAGCCTTCAAATCACATCAAAACAATGCTAAAACCACGATCACACATCAATTCAAACTTAATGAACCTTTTAACTTCTAACTTCTACATTCCATGCCGAAACCTATCAAATCACGTCTGATTGTTCTCAAATATTGCACACAAGTCGAAAATGACACGACGGACCTCCGAGTTCGGTAACCATAAAGTCAATTCTCGGTCAAACTTCTAAATTTCCCAACTTTCGCCATTTCAAGCCTATTTCAACTACGGACCTTCAAATCACAATCCGGACACACTCCTAAGTCCAAAATCACCCAGAGCTAACAAAACCATCAAAACTCCATTCCGGAGTCGTTTACACATATGTCAACATGCGGTCAACCTTTTCGGCTTAAGCTTTTAACCTTGAGACTAAGTGTCTCAATTCATTCCGAAATATCTCCGGAACCGAACAAACTACCTCGGCAAGTCACATAGCAACTATTAAGCATAAAATGAGCAGTAAATATGGGAACGGGGCTACAACTCTCAAAACAACCCCGGATCGTTGCAATATCTCTCTGTTCTCTCGCACCTAAAAGTATCTATCATATCAGTTTTCCTCCAATTTATCATTAATGTATTGTATACTGCATATTTCTTATTTGAATTGTACATTATATAACTAAATAATATATTATATAATATATAATATACATTATGTATGTATACATACATACATACATACATACATATATATATATAGCAGCTGGGAGACATATATCAAAGGGTTTCTGCGTGGCAAATTTTATTGGAGAGCTCTTCTATAACTGTTATATTAATTTTGCTGCACGATTTTGTATATAGCAGCTGGGAGACATATATTTATTTCTATATATTTGTTCCAACCCTTCAATCAACATTAACGAGAATCAACACTAAGAGAGAGAAGCTTTACCTTCTCTCTAACCTAATACCTTTCCACTACCCCAACAAATTACCCAACCCTCATGAATCCAATCTCCACAAACCTAGATATCTCAAGAATCCCCCAAAGCCTTTAGACAATTTAATACCTCCTGTTGCAAAGGAACATGAAAATACTCAAATCATAACAAAACGACTCCATGCCTATAACATTCAAAGAAAAGCTCGTTGGTATTGAAGAAAATATCACTATTTTCAAAAACCCTATATCTACATCTACTCTACCTATGGATATAGAAACAGATGATTTAAATGCATACCCAACCGGACCAGATGATATGTCGTCTATCTCTGTCCCTATTACTCAAGAGGACAAACAAAGAATTTATTATCCATGGAAATTCTCCATAATTATAAAACTCCATGGTACAAGGATTCTTCATCAAATTCTAAAAAAACAAAAACTCAAGAGCTATGGAAACTCAATGAAACTTTCCCCCTCATTGATTTAGGCAATGATTACTACATTGTCAAGCTTCAAAAGAAAGAAACATGAATCTCATTTTACAAAAAGGCCCCTGGTTCATCTATGGTTTCTTTCTTTCTATACAGCGTTAGCAACCAAATTTCGTGGCTACAAATGCTAAACAAATTCTATCTGTAGTTTGGGTTAGACTCCCTCAATTACCTACCGAATTTTATGATGGCCAAATTCTACAAATGATAGGAGGAGCAATAGGAAGATTATTGAAAGTAGATGCCTGCACTTCCTCATCCTTAAGAGAGAGAGATATGCAAGACTTTGTATTGAATTACCGATGGAAAACCAGTAAAAAAATTTATTTTCATTGGTAAACATAAACAACTCATTCGTTATGAAGCTGACTCCTTTCTTTGCAAAGCATGCGGGAGATTAGGACATACATACACCTCATGCACTATTGGTGATTTCACTACAAATACACCTAACAATACTCCACAAATTCAACCACCCACAAGCCAGATTCCACCATCTCAAGATAAAGGTTGGTAAACAGTGCCTTTTCCGCGAGGCAGGAAATTCCCAACAAACAAATTCAATAAAGAAGATACAAGGACCCATATACCAGGTATTAATGCTATGATATTCAATATAACGACAGGTATGTCTACCCTCACTCAAAAACAAAATATGTTCCTAAAGTTTTATCAAACCAACCTAGTAATGAGCATGTTATAGATCAATCTCTCAACTTGTCATTAAACCACATAGAAACTATACTATAGACACAGAAAATCGGTTCTCCAACATCAATTTGGGCCCCTAGCAACCTATTTTGGATAATACCACCTATTACAAAACCGGAATCAGCCCTAACAATGAGGCTACGAACCGGGTACTTAGGACCAAAAATGACAAAAACTAATTAAGGTCACTAGAAACAAAATTACAAATAACCGAGAGACTACCCTAAATAGTCCTACCAACCAATCAAATAACTCTAAAACTATAGCAAATGATCCTCAAAACATTTCCATAATTAACCCCCCCTTGCATGCGGACGAACACCCGTCCAACCAAAACCCTTCCCAATTACAAATAGCCAATGACCACTTACACGTGCCTAATGGAACCCATGCAAAACCCCCTATTAAGTCCTACACGCAATACCCCTCAATGGACATGCATGTATAACTAATCATTCCCCCTAGCAATCTTCAGCAACCCTTATATCACAAACCCTCTTCTTCACAAAATTCCAAGAATTTCATTAAACCATCGGAGGAGATTTCGCCTAATCCAAATTCTGAGAAGTCAACAACCACTCAATATGGAGAACCTTCCTCCTTTTCCAAATCAACTACCACACCCTCCCATAATCTATGCTCAACCTCCACTCCCACAGGATCATCTTCCAACATCGTGGATAGAACTAGGGTTAATGGGGAGAGGAGTCTCTTTCAAATCAACATCAATGGTTAAGAGAGTATAATCTTGAATCAGAACCCACAATTCCTTGCCCAACTAGTGTCCGAGGGCCTCCACCTTGCAATGAACAATTACATGAATCATATCTGGGAAAACAACATAGTGCAACCTTTAACCCCAAGTGTGAACAACAACCTGAACCAAGCCATGCGTGCTCAGTGAAACCTCCCCCAGCCCTTCAACCAAAACCTTTATCTACCCCAAAATATGGGACTAGATCTTTCCTTCTTCCCTCCTCAGAAGCTAACTGCTCTCAATCCTGTCCTGATGAATTGGGACATACCTCTAGTGGACATGCAACCTCAAATGCCAGTAAATCAAGAACCACTGAACCAACAAGTTCCCCACCCAGATGCCACAAGGTTTGGGAAATCCAGCGGGGGAGGGTCTAGAGGGCGAAATAGATCTAATAGGGGAATCAATGGAAGAATCATCAAACCTGGACGAGGTAAAGGTATTTCTATTCCAGGAAAGGCGGGAGAAGAGGCTTATTCTAGCCTATCCAAGTTCGTTATTCAAGTGCATGATGGACATGAGACCTCCTCAGGATCCCACTTTGGGAAACCTGGCAATGATATTGGTTCCCTCACTAAGGAGGAACCCAGTGTTCCCTCTAGGACGTCAGATGAATGGTCCCCATACTCCTCCCCTACCTATGAATCGTGCTAAAAAAATCATATCTGGAACATAAGAGGGGGGTAATAACGTTGAGTTTAGAAGAAACTTCCGTGATCTAATTGAAACTTATCACCCCTGCATGGTGACTTTATTGGATACAAGAATGACAAACCATGGTAATCTCATGCATGACTTTGTGTTCACTGATATGATAGAGGTTCCTTCTAAGGGACAAGCAGGTGGCATGGCAGTCCTTTGGGACACAAACCTGGTGCATGTTAACAATTTCGTTAAAAGGAACAGTGAAATTCTTGGTCTCATATAGGTACCTCCTATTTGTCATCCTTGGATTTTTTCTTCCATTTATGCTAGCACAAAAATGTCCAATTGGAACATTATGTGGGATAATATTTGTGACATCTTCGATAATTATAATGGTGCATGGTTACTTGGGGGGGGGGGGGGGGGGCGAGACTTTAACGATGTTATGGTAGCTAATGAAAAAATGGGTAAGAATCCTATTAATAGAAGAAGAGCTGCAAAACTTTGGAATAGGATTAACTACTGCAATTTAATGGATTTAGGCCATAAAGGATGCAGATTCACTTGGTCAAATCACAATAAGATCAGTAGTAACCCTATTATATAAAGATTAGACAAATTGTTAGCCAATGAATATTGGATAAATTTATTTCCTAAAGCCTCAGTAATTCACTTGCCAAAAATCCACTCGCATCATAATCCTATTATTTTAGAATTAATTCCTAAAAATATTAGTTCTCTTCCTAAACCCTTTAGAATTGAAACCTATTGGTGTGGCTATCCAGAATTTGGTAATATAATAAAGGAAAGCTGGCTTAATAAGTCCTTTGTAGAGGCATCAAAGGTCTTTCAGAGCCGTGTAATTGATTGGAAAAATAATACTTTTGGTGATATTTTTAAAAAAATGAAACTGATCCTGGCCATACTTAACGGTATTCAAAGATCTACCTCTTATGGTTATAGTCTCTACCTCAATGATTTAGAAATTTCCCTTAAATCTGATTATAACAGTCTCCTTAAATTAGAGGAAGACTATTGGAATCTCCGATCTAGAATCAATTGGCTAAATGATGGTGATACTAACTCAAAATTATTTCATACGTGTGCCACTAATAATAGAAGAAAAAACAAGATAGTTTTTTTCAACGATTTGGAAGGGAATTTGATAGATGATCCACCAAAAATCATGGATCATACCCTCTTCCACTTTGAACAAGTCTTTACCACAAGTCATAGCTTGACTAATTGGACTTGCATTAAAGCAGACCCCCCCCCCCCCTCCCTCTTTTAAAGACTTTAGTTTATCATCCTTAGACAACTCCATTTCTTTCTTAGAAATTAAAAATGCTATATTTTCTTTTAAACCTTTTAAATCCCCGGGACGGGATGATCTTCATCCTTTTTTCTTTCAAAAGTACTGGAATTCTCGTAAAACCTCTGTGATATCCCTATGTCACCTAGCTTTTGAAACTGGTAAGCTCCCAGTTGGCATTAATGACAACTACCTCTGTCTTATTCCTAAAATTCATAATGCGACCAATCTAAAAAAAATTTGGCCTATTGGTTTATGTAACACTGTTTATAAAATTATTACAAAAATAATTACCAACAGATTAAAGCCTTTCCTTGAAAAAATTATCAGTCCTTATTAAGCTAGCTTTTTAAAAGGTAGAAGTGCTAGTGATAACAGTATAATTATTCAGGAATTAATGCTTAAAATGCACAAACAGCTAGGTTCAACTTCTAACATGGTCCTTAAAATAGATCTTGAAAATGCATTTGACCGTCTGGAGTGGTCCTTTATTTACCGAACTCTCCGACATTTCAAATTTCCACCAAAAATCAACACTCTCATTATGAATTATGTTACCACAAGCAGAATATCTGTACTAGTAAATGGTAGCAAAAGTAAATTTTCTCTCCTAGCAGGGGAATCGGACAAGGGGACCCCATATCTCCACACATTTTTATCCTCTGTATGAAAATGCTATCAACCCAAATAAACCACAATGTAGATATTGGAGCTTGGGTTCCTATAAAAATGGGTAACAAACATTGCTATCTTTCTCATCTTTTCTATGCGTATGATCTTACTCTTATGTGTAAAATTGACAAGAAATCCCCTAATACTATTCTTCAGTGCCTTAATTCCTTATGTACTTTATCGGGACAAAAAATTAACTTTTCTAAATAAAAAATTATTGTCTCCAAAAACTGTCCAAAACACACTTCCAAGGTCATAGCTAGATTCTTAAATAATAATATCAGCAACAACTTTGGAAAATATCTAGGATTTCCAGTCACAAATATAAAGCCTAAATCCTCCGATTACCAATTTATCATAGATAATATGACTATGAAACTGGCCTCCTGGAAATGAAATTTTCTAAGCATCGCAGGTAGAACCATCCTTGCCTCTTCTTCCCTAAATAGTATCCTAAATCACGTCATGAAATATAATATCCTCCCAATAAAAGTTACCAAACACATTGACAAAATCCAAAGAAATTTCATTTGGGAACTACTAACACATCCAAAAAAATTCATCTAATTGCTTGGGATACCCTAACCAGGGATAGGTGTAATGGAGGCCTTGGTATCCATTCAGCTAAAGACAAAAATCTAGTCAGTTTAGCTAACCTCGCTTGGAGGCTAACTCAAAATCCAAATAACCCTGGTCCTCTCTCTTCTATTTACAACTCCTCCTTAAATCTAAAGACCACCTCTTTCATTTGGAGAAGTGTTATTATAGGATGGAACATATGTTCCAAGGGCATTAAATGGATCCCTCACACACACTGCACCATGAGCATATGGGATTCACACTGGATCCTAAATTCCAAATCCTTAGACAATTAGTGGAAGGTCCTCTCCCTTCATCCAGTAACGATTTCATTATCACAGATATTTGGCGTAACAATGACTGGGATCTTAACAAAATTTCCTTTGACCTCCCCATAGATATCAAAAAAAATATCCTATCTGTTCACCCTAGCAACCACTCAGATGATTTAATGTTTTGGGAATTAACGAGTGGAAACTTTTCCTCTAAAAGTTACTACAATTTAGTTAAGTCCGGTACATATAGCTTAACTGATTTCAGTTGGATTTGGACTTTACAATGCTAACAAGATGAAATTATTACTTTGGAAATACCTTCACAACAAACTTCCAACTCGATCCTACCTTCATCAAATTGGTCTTAACATTGATTCTATCTGCCTGTGTGTAAGAAAGAACATGAAACCATAGTTCATATCTTTTTAAACTGCAAAGCTGTCCACAATTTTTGGAATTTGAGTAGATTAAATAGGTCCTCCCTAAATAATGACACCTATTGGCTTCAAAAGATAAAGAGTCTAAGCAACCCCAGTCAATCTCCACACGTTAATTGGGATGACCTTTACCCCTTTATTCTCTGGGGCATTTGGCTAAACAGAAATAAAAACAATCATGAAAACACAACTACTGTTTATAATCCGAACCATGCTTGAAACTTAGCTACTGAATACAAGCTTCTCACTCATAAGGAAAAAGCCACTGTTCATTCCCATGCAATAGGTGTTGCATGGCACAAACCTCAACAGTCTTTCAAAATTAATATTGATGGTGCTTTCAAGGATAAAATTAACCTAGGGGTGTAGGAGGGATATTTAGGAATCACGCAGGCAAATGGACTTTGGGTTGTTAAAACTCAGTCCCAGCTAGCTCCCCATTACAGGTTGAACTAGAGGCTCTCAAGGAAGGTCTCAAATTAGCTCTAACACATAGACTAACTCTTTTGGTCGTGGAAATGGATGCAACTGAGGTAATTAAGCTTCTGAACTCAAACTCTGTTCCTTATAATTCTATCATCCAATCATGCAGGTGGTTAATACACCAGCTGAAGGAGCCATTGATCATCCATAACTTCAGGGAAGGGAACAAAGTGGCACATAAACTGGCACGAGATGCACTCAATCAAGCAATTGCTTATCAATTACTAGCTACACCACCCCCTTTTGTTATAAATAATCTGGAAACAGATAGGGTGGCCCATGTTTATCTTGCTAAGAATATTAGTTTTGATGTATTCTGTGTGTTAGCCGAATTGGGCAATACCAATGTCCTTAAGGCTTGCTCCATTTTCAATGATTTAAACGACAATATTCCGTAAGTTTAATATATATTATTCCTGTTTATCAAAGAAAATTTATATANTGGCTCTGAAATTAGAGTATCCCGGTGCTTTCACCATCCCCTGCACTATTGGTAGTGCAGACTTTGCCAAAGCTTTATGTGATCTTGGGGCAAGCATCAATTTAATGCCCTTCTTAGTTTTCAAGACTTTGGGTATTGTGCCTCCGAGGCCAACTTCCATGCGATTACAGATGGCCGATAGATCAATGAAGCGACCTTTGGGTATAGTTGATGATGTGCTTGTCCGGGTGGACAAATTTATCTTGCCAGCTGATTTTGTGATTTTGGATTGTGAGGTGGATTATGAGGTCCCGATTATCTAGGGAGACCTTTCCTTGCTACGGGGAAGGCTTTGGTTGATGTTGAAGCGGGTGAACTCACTTTCAGGGTGGGTGATGAGAAGGTTGTCTTTCATTTTTGCAAATCCATGAAGCAGCCTAATTGTACCGAGGTGTGCTCATTTGTGGATTTTGTCACGGTTGTGATCGTTGATGACACATGTTCTATGATTAATATTGAGGATCCCCTTGAGGCTGTGCTATTAAATCTTGATGACAATGATGATGCAAGCAGAGTGGAGTGTGTCAATGCTCTACATGGGATGGGCTCTTATTCCTATGAGCCTAGAAAATTGTCTTTGGATCTTGAAAATCGGAAAACTTCACCAACCAAACGTTCAATCGAGGAGCCCCCGGTGTTAGAGTTGAAGCCACTTCCTCCACACCTCAGGTATGAATTCTTGGGCTCTAATTCAACTTTACTAGTTATTCTTTCTTCTTGCCTTACTAACATGCAGGTTGAGGCCACTTTGGAGGTGCTTCAAAGGCGAAAAAGGGCAATTGGATGGACTCTGGCCGATATTCGGGGAATAAGCCTCGCATTTTGCATGCACAAGATTATTTTGGAGGATGATGCAAAGCCCTCCTTGGAACATCAAAGGAGGCTCAATGAGGCAATGCAAGAAGTGGTGAAGAAAGAAGTGATCAAGTGGCTAGATGCAGGTGTGGTGTATCCAATCTCCGATAGCTCATGGACTTCTCCGGTGCAATGTGTGCCGAAGAAAGGTGGGATGACTGTGGTGACAAATGACAACAATGAACTTATTCCCACTCGGACAATTACCGGGTGGAGGGTTTGCATGGACTACCGGAAGCTAAATAAAGTGACCCGCAAGGATCATTTCCCGTTGCCATTCCTTGACCAAATGCTTGATCGCCTTGCGGGGCGTGCCTTTTATTGCTTTTTGGATGGATATTCGGGTTATAATCAAATCTTAATCGCTCCGGAGGACCAAGAGAAGACCATATTCACTTGCCCATATGGCACATTTGCTTTCTCTCGGATGCCGTTCGGGTTGTGCAATGCTCCGGCGACCTTCCAACGATGCATGATGGCTATTTTCACCGATATGGTGGAAGACATTTTGGAGGTCTTTATGGATCATTTTAGTGTGGTTGGTGATTCATTTGAAGAGTGTTTGGAAATTTGGATAGAGTTTTGGCCCGATGTGAAGACACAAATCTTGTGCTAAATTGGGAAAAATGCCACTTCATGGTTGAAGAGGGCATAGTGTTGGGACATAAAATTTCAAAGCATGGGATTGAAGTAGACAAAGCCATGATAGAGGTGATTTCAAGGCTTCCTCCCCCCACTTCTGTCAAGGGGGTGAGGAGTTTTCTTGGGAATGCGGGGTTCTACCGGTGATTTATCAAGGACTTCTCGAAGGTAGTGAATCCTCTTTGCAAGTTGTCCGAAAAGGATACAAAGTTTGTGTTTGATGAGAGATGTATGGAAGCTTTTGAACTCCTTAAGCATAAGTTGACCACCACCCCGATCATTACCGCACCCAATTGGAGTTTTCCTTTCGAGCTCATGTGCGCGCAAGTGATGTTGCGGTTGGGGCAGTGTTGGGTCAAAGAGTGAACAAAATGTTTCATCTAGTGTACTATGCAAGCAAGACTATGAATGAAGCTCAAAGGAATTACACAGTGACAGAGAAGGAATTGTTGGCTATTGTGTTCGCCATGGAAAAATTTCGGCCATATCTTATGGGAGCCAAAGTCATAGTGCACACCGATCATGCCGCCCTTAAGTATTTGATGACAAAGAAAGACTCCATGGCAAGGTTGATGCGATGGGTGTTACTACTTCAAGAGTTTGATTTGGAGATAGTGGACCGGAAAGGTAGTGAGAACCAAGTAGCGGATCATTTGTCCCGCTTGGAGGAGGAAGGAAGGCCGTGTGATGGCCTAGAGATCAATGATACATTCCCCGATGAGCAACTACTTTCTGTGTCAATGTGTGATATGCCATGGTTTGCGGACATTGCTAATTTCCTTGTAACTGCATCATCCCGTGTGAGCTCTCTTCAAACCAAAGGAAGAAGCTCAAACGGGATAGTCTGGACTTCTATTGGGACGAGCCATACTTGTTCAAGATTTGCACCGACGGAGTGATCCGGAGGTGTGTACATGAGGAGGAGCAATTTAGCATCCTAGAGGCTTGTCATTCCTCCCCCTGTGGTGGCCATCATGTAGGGTCGAGGACGGCTTCGAAAGTTCTGAGTTGTGGATTTTATTGGCCAACCTTGTTCAAAGATGCAAGTGATCTAGTAAGAAGGTGTGATCAATGTCAACGAGCGGGCGGGATTCCCAAGAAAGATGAGATGCCTCTAAGCACAATTCTTGAAGTTGATATCTTTGATGTATGTGGTATCGATTTTATGGGCCCTTTTATAAGCTCCTGTGGTAACACTTACATTCTTGTAACGGTTGATTATGTGTCAAAATGGGTTGAGGCCGTGGCCTTGCCCAACAATGAAGCTACGAGTGTGGTGGCATTTCTGAAGAAGAGCATTTTCACAAGGTTTGGTACACCTCGGGCGATTATTAGTGATGGAGGATCGCATTTTTATAATAGAGCTTTTGACGTCTTGCTTTCCAAGTATGGTGTCAACCACAAAGTCTCTACGCCTTATCATCCTCAAGCAAGTGGCTAGGTTGAAGTTTCTAACAGGGAGATCAAGAGCATTTTGTCCAAAACTATCAATGCCAATAGGACCGATTGGTTTAAAAAGTTAGATGATGCTCTATGGGCTTACCGGACCGCTTAGAAGACCCCTATTGGTATGTCGCCGTACCGGTTGGTGTTTGGGAAAGCATGTCATTTACCAGTGGAGTTGGAGCATAAGGCCATGTGGGCATTGAAGAAGTTGAATCTTGATTGGGATATAGCTGCTAATCTTCGGGTGGAGCAACTCAATGAGCTTGATGAAGTTAGGTTCCATGCCTACTCTAGTTCGTCCCTGTATAAGCATAAAATGAAATATCTTCATGACAAATACACTCGGGGCAAGGAGTTCAAGGTGGGAGATTTGGTGCTCTTATTCAATTCTCGACTACGATTGTTCCCGGGAAAGCTGAAATCAAAGTGGAGTGGACCATTTGAAGTAGTGTGTGTGACCCCATTTGGTGCTCTTGATTTGAAGAACAAAAGTGGGGAAGTTCTTAGAATATATATACAAGAGGGGATTTGAATATACGATGGGTGGGATGAATATATACAATGTGATGTAACTTTATATACAGACCCAAAGTCAAATCAAAATGCGATAAATGTAACGAAATATCAGAATTATATACACACCAAAGATAAAAAGATAAAGAAAGCATAGAAATGTATCAAAAATATATACAGTCATCCGAATGTATCCATGAAGAAAAAAGTAAGGCCTANCCATGAACGAAAAAGTAAGGCCTAACCCCCTCAAATGAAAGCTGGCATTGTCCCCAATGCCAACTAGTCTAAACAAAGCAACAAAAAGAGAGGGAAAGGATATAGAAGACTCCCTAAGGCCTGTCTGTCTGCATGGGCTCCTGAGTGGTCCCAGGATCCTCTGTGTGCTCTGGGACCTCAGACTGGTCCCCTGTGGTCTGCTTCTCTGCTACTGGTACTTGGGCCTGGACCTGAACAGGCTCTGAAACTGGTACATCCTGTGGCTGACTAGAAGAAGCCTCCGGTGGGTCCGCCAACTGGATGATAGCATCATCAGCTCTAGGAATCATCTTCCTCCTCTTTGGAGGCCTCTGTGACTGCTCCGGCTGTGGATGAGCTGCTGGTACTGGGTCCACATGCAGCTGATCTGCCTTCAGTCTGTCAACATCTGCACGCAGCTCCTTCACAGACTCTTTGGAGGCCCGTGTCTTCCTTAGCTTCTTATGCTCCTTAGCAAGCTCCTTGAGAGCCTTGCTATGTGAATCAACTGCCTCAGCAAGCTTCTTCTGGTTGTCGAGGATTTTCTTCTGATTTTCTAACATCTCCTTGAGCGCATCCTCGATCGACTAGGGCACCTGTGGGGCTGGAGGTGCCGACTGAGCCTCTACAGTGGTAGTCAAGGTAGACAACTTGGATGATGCTGTGGACATCCAGTTGTTGATACTGATAGGAGCCTGGCTCAGTCGGTGGGCAGTAATGGGATGGGTCCAGGAAGATGGAATCTCCAGGCCTGCTGGGTTGGATAGATCAACAGGAATGGTTGTGGATGTGGATGGACCGGGAGGGATATCTGTGGAGGTGTAGGTAGGCTCAGCAGGAACCACTACCACAACTGGCTCTTCAGACTGGCCAGTTGAAGCAGTAGCTGTACCTTTGAAACTCTTGCTCTTGGGGTTATCATCCCCCTGCATGCTGTTACCAGGAGAAGGGGGCCTTTGCTTTGACTCTGACATCGTAGGGCTTCTTGTCCACCTTCAAATCCCAAAAGTACATAGTGAGGGTGCTGAGGAAAGGATAGTTCCGGTCATGCTCTACACCCACAACAGAAATGATTCTGGACATCACATTTCCCACGTTGGTGGGATACCCTGCCATGATAGAAGCCACCAACACAACCCGGGAAAGAGGAAGAGTGTTGTCATGTGTCGTGGGTACTGTGCTAGCCAGGGACGAACCTCCTCGCCCATCTCCAACTTCGCCATGTACAAAGTTTCATCCTCCTCATTGAAGCCAAGGTATTCGTTGTGGTATTTCCCTTCAAACAACACTGTCTTATTACGAACCTTGGTCACTTTGGAGCCCTTTTTGGTCTACATTGCAGTAAAACTCCTTGACCATGTGTTCATTGGCATCTACACACTCCTCCATAAAATGTTCCCAGCCCACTCTAGTCCTAAATTGCCTTTGTACATTGGGGTTGTGGGGTAAAAGATTTCTATCAATGAAGCTCCTCTCCGGTATCAATTTTCTCACCGGCCACCACTCCCTAAATTTGTGGTACGCCACCTCACTCATGAACCTATCTCGCCAAACTTCCGGCTTCCTAGTTCTATCTACACCCCCAACCCTTGGTTCTCCTCCTTCTGAAACTTCCTCATCTCCCTCTACTGCCTCCTCACCTCCTTCTCTACCCTCTCTGGATAAAGAAGCTGTGGGAGAGGTGGAGTATTCCCCACTACCTGCTGCTGAGCCCTCAGACGACTCAGAAATCACATGTGTGGGTGCTTGGGCAGTGGGTGATGGTGGAGGAGTGTCTCGTAGCCTGAATCTCTCCAGCCAGTCTTCAACATATTCTGGCACGGAGTCTGAAGAAATGTCCCTTTACGGTTGATACTCACTCCCCGAGGAATGGAAAGCAGCTCTGTCTGCAGCTTTGATTAGTTTTCTGGTCCTTTTTATGTTTTCCCGAGCTTGGGGAGTGAGTTTTATGATCTTTTTTTCTTCCCTCCCCGGGAGGATTCTCCTTTTCCCGATGGTTTTGAGCCTTTTCCTTGTTGTCTCACCATTGTCTGCAATTGCAATTCAAACAGCTTGTTAGTATCAGTGTAATCAATTAAAAATAGTGTTGCAGAAATATGGAAGAAAGGTTGCAGAAGTGCCCAGTGCGGACCGCACAAAACCAACTGCGGCCGCACTGAGGCCACCGCGGACCGCACAGAAACGACCGCGGTCCGCACAGAAACGACCGCGGTCCGCACAGGTGTGGCGTTCCAAAAACATAGCCTCTGAATCTCAGCAGTGCGAACCGCACAAAAGCAACTGCGGCCGCACTGGGGCTAGTGCGGACCGCACAGAATCAACCGCGGTCCGCATAGGGTGCCTAGATTTGGCACTAAACTAGGGTTTCCAAATTTTAGATTTTAAGCTCAATTTTTCACCTAATTAGTGTCTCTAAATGATTGCCCAGTCCATTATACTAACTAAGTCCACATGAATTAAGATTTAAACTAACCTAGCATGGAAATTTAGGAAAATAGGGGAGGAAGAAGACCTAAAAGCTAAGGAAAAACAAAAATTAACAAAATTAAACAAGTAAAAGGAAGATTGTGGTACCAGATAATGAGATGAATTGAAGCAAATACGTTCCAACAATTAATTATGAGCAAAGGGTGTGATGAACAATGTTTTTCTTAGGTTTGAGAGGCAAAAGTGCGGAAAGAGTAAAAGGAGGCCCCAAGGGTCTATTTATAGAGAAAACCCTGGGGCCCAGTCTCACCTACCGGTGCGAACCGCACAAAATGGACCGCGGTCCGCACTGGGCTATTTTGTTCAAGTTTGAGAAGGCAGCCCTCTGCGGTCCGCACAAAATAGACTGCGACCGCAGAGGCCCACCACGGACTACGCAAAATGGACTGCGGCCGCGGTGGCAAACTTCAGAGAGTTCACTCTTCACCCTCTGCTAGTGCGGGCCGCACAAAATGATTGTGCGGCCGCACTGCAAACTTCAGAGACCTGTGTATTTCTTTAATTATGTCCTGCACTGCATCAACTCAATCCTGTAACATCTCACAACCAGTTAGCCCAAAAATCAATCCTATACTACAAAGAAAATCAAAGAAAACAAAAAGAAAAACACATGGGTTGCCTCCCAAGAAGCGCCTGATTTAACGTCACGGCACGACACATGTTACCATCCAATCATTTGAAATGAACAACAACCACCATATGGCTACCATCAAACTTCCCAAGATAATGCTTGACTCTGTGCCCATTCACTCTAAAAACTTCCTCACTTTTGTTCTTCAAATCAAGAGCACCAAATGGGGTCACACACACTACTTCAAATGGTCCACTCCACTTTGATTTTAGCTTTCTCGGGAACAACCGTAGTCGAGAATTGAATAAGAGCACCAAATTGCCCACCTTGAACTCCTTACCCCGAGTGTATTTGTCATGAAGATATTTCATTTTATCCTTATACAGGGACGAACTAGAGTGGCATGGAACCTAAATTCATCAAGCTCATTGAGTTGCTCCACCCGAAGATTAGCAGCTATATCCCAATCAAGATTCAACTTCTTCAATGCCCACATGGCCTTATGCTCCAACTCCACTGGTAAATGACATGCTTTCCCAAACACCAACCGGTACGGCGACATACCAATTGGGGTCTTGTAAGCGGTTCGGTTAGCCCATAGAGCATCATCTAACTTTTTAGACCAATCGGTCCTATTGGCATTGACAGTTTTGGACAAAATGCTCTTGATCTCCCTGTTAGACAATTCAACCTGGCCACTTGCTTGAGGATGATAAGGCGTAGAGACTTTATGGTTGACACCATACTTGGAAAGCAAGGCGTCAAAAGCTATATTACAAAAATGCGATCCTCCATCACTAATAATCGCCCGAGGTGTACCAAACCTTGTGAAAATGCTCTTCTTCAGAAATGCCACCACACTCCTAGCTTCATTGTTGGGCAAGGCCACGGCCTCAACCCATTTTGACACATAATCAACCGCTACAAGAATGTAAGTGTTACCACACGAGATTACAAAAGGGCCATAAAATCGATACCCCATACATCAAAGATATCAACTTCAAGAATTGTGTTTAGAGGCATCTCATCTTTCTTGGAAATCCCGCCCGCTCGTTGACATTGATCACACCTTCTTACTAGGTCACTTGCATCTTTGAGCAAGGTTGGCCAATAAAAACCACAACTCAAAACTTTCGAAGCCGTCCTCGCCCCTCCATGATGGCCACCATAGGGGGAGGAATAACAAGCCTCTAGGATGCTAAATTACTCCTCCTCAGGTACACACCTCCGGATCACTCCGTCGGTGCAAATCTTGAACAAGTATGGCTCGTCCCAATAGAAGTCCAGACTATCCCATGTATATATTTTTGATACATTTCTATGCTTTATTTATCTTTTTATCTTTGGTCTATATATAATTCTGATATTTCGTTACATTTATCGCATTTTGATTTCACTTTAGGTCTGTATATAAAGTTACATCACATTGTATATATTCATCCCATCCATTGTATATTCAAATCCCCTCTTGTATATATATTTATTCTATTTTCCGCAAAAAAATTTCGTTTTTAGCTTCTTATTTGTGATTCGTAGTTTTTTGTTTTGAAATTTGCAATAAGCCTTTGGTTTTCTTAATGCCACGGTTCTTTCCAAAGGTGGAGTGTTGTGTGAACCGGGTGGCTCTTCCCAATGATAGATGGCGTGACAACCTTCTTAAGGGTTTGAGTCCGTTTTTCTTTTTGTTTTTAGTAGTTAGTAGTTAAGGGTACCTCAAGCAAAGCTTCACTTGGGCCTAGCACATTTGCCTTTGATCTTATGGTCAAAAACAATTTGTTGTGTTTAGGATGGTGAAAGTTGTGACCTTGAGACTCTTGTGTTGGCCAATAATCATCAAATGGTTTTTCGGGACCATTGTGTGCTCAAATCGTATCTAAGGTCGTTGTGGGCCCCCGACTCTATGTCTTTAGCAATCCCTTAGCTTGTGTGGTGAGTAATTGAATTGCAAGTCCAAGTCCCGAGCCATTGGTCTAGAACTTGCCCTGAATGTTTGTTGAGGCGAAATCCTAGGTGAATTTTGACTTAAGACATGATTATATGCTCTCCTTGATCCAAATGATAGTTTGAACAATTCCATAACCTACCAGTGATATGATCCCTAGTCAACCCTTTTGAGCCTTAGACCTTTTTCATTCAAGAACCATGATACAAGCCTATACCCGTTCTAAAAGATACCCTCTCTTGGCACCCGATCTTTCCTTTAGCACATGGCAAAAGTATAAGTTTGGGGGGAGAGACGAGGATTGCAACAAAGTGGTAAAAAGGCACAAATATGAAGAAAAGGAAAGGCGATGAAAAAGAAAGAAAAGCAAAAAGACAAAAAGAAAGTTCAATGTGAAAAAGAATGAAAAGGGATTCAAAGAAAAGCAAAGTATGAAAGGTGTGGAAAGTTGAAAAAGGAAAAAAAGGTTTGAAAGGCACAAGAAAGAGTGACATTGTGTCTCTCTAACCCCTTAAAAAGAAGTGAAATGACTCAAAGAGTCAAGTGAATGGATGCCAAATGAATCAAAAGAAGTGCTTAAGGGAAGATGGAACCAACTTAGACCAAAACATTTCCTACCCTGTACCAAAAGCCTTCACAATGTCTCCACAAAAGTCCTATATGATCTTGAGTTGAATGAAGCTTACATTAGTGGATACTCACATAAGGGGCAAGCATATGGTACCTAGAGCCGAACTTGAGACTTTTTCTTGAGAGAGATGAGTGAATTTCCATTAACCTCGTTTTTGCGTGCCACTATTCTAAAGGTGAGGTTTGCTTAGGGAGAGTTGAGATATGTGAGTTTGGGTTCCACAATGACCAAAATAATTGAAGGGGTTCTTTGATGTGTTGAGTCAACTCTTGATGCTCGTGTGTCGCACTTGATCCATGGTTGTTCAAAGAGTAAATGTTGTTAATGGTTCATTTGTATTAAGGGCAATTGTTAGTCCCAATTGATGCTAGTTGAGGTTGCTTTAGGACAGCTGAAAATTTCTTGGATTTTCCCTTAAGGGGTGGGTCTTATTTTGTTTGCTTGAGGACAAGCAAAAGCTTAAGTTTGGGGGAGTTGATAACTAGGGATTTTGACGCATTTTATACTCCTTCTTGCTTATGCTTTGATCAAATATTCATATAAAATTGTCCTAAAAGGCTCACAAGTTGTGCTTGATTGCAGGTTTGATCAACAAAGTGACAAAATGTCGAAGATCGGCTCAAAAGGAGTGAAACTTGCACAAGTACCAAAAATAAGGCAATCTCATGCAGAACAGGCCCAGTGCGGCCGAACACCACTTTGTGCGGTCCGCACTAGAAGATTTAGAGAGCTGATTTCCAGGCTTCAAGGCAGTGCGGCCGCACACCATTTTATGCGGTCCGCACTGAAGACACCGCGACCGCAGTCCATTCTCTGCGGTCCGCGGTGTGAAGATTTAGAGAGATCATTTTTCAGAGTTTTGAGCCATCGCGGTCCGCGGTCAACTTTGTGCGTACCGCACTAGAAGCCTCCGCGGCCGCGGTCCGTGGAGCCCAAGTTCAGAGAGATCAATTTTGAAAGCCAAAGAACAATGCGGACCGCGGTCCATTTTGTGTGGCCCGCACTAACCCAGCAGGGGCATTTTTATCCAGATTTTTCAGCTTAGTATAAATAGATTCTTTTTCCATTTTTAGGTCATCAGATATTGTAAAAACATCAGCTGCGCTCGTGAGGCAACTTTTCTTAGCCATTTTGGGCATTTTTACTTACTTTTTACCATTGAATCTTTGTATTTAGCTTAACAATTAATTAATATGTGTTTATCTTTATCTATTTCTTGCTTTTCTTCTTCTAATATGAGTAGCTAGACCCCATAGCTAGGGTTGTGGCTCAACCCTAGTGTGGGTAATTGATGGGTCTTGAATTTTAAGGCTAAATTGACTATGGGCGTTTGTTATTTGAGCCAATTTCATGGTTAATTTCTGAATTAGTGGTTGCAAATACTAATTTGTGTTGACTCGAGCTCTTCTTGAGAAAGAGAGCCTAAGTCTCCGAAATTGGTCCAACAATCAATTGGGGCATACTCAAGAGATCGATAGCCCCAATTAAAGGGTTAAACCTCGAGAGAGTAATACCCGAATTGAACCCTAAGTTGCTTGTGCAAATTGGCATACCCAATTGGTCTTGAGAAAGCCAATTCGGGCAAAATCACTCGAACCACCGAGAGGTGTAGAGTGGGTAAAGTAGTGCAACGGTTATTTCATACTCCCCAATCATGTCAACTAAGCCTTAGTTTCAAGTACCCGTCATTTGCCCACCTAGGCGGATGTCACTACCCTAGTGCCTTTTAAACCATTAGATACAACTTGCAATATCTATGTCTTAGCTTAATCTAGTTGCATTTTCAATTAGTAGTTTGATAAAAATAGAATCATAAAGAAAATCCAAAAATGAATAAAAGACCAATTAAGAGCACATACGCAATCCTAAACTAGATAGATACTCGATTCCAATCCTAGCTCTCTGTAAATTCGATCCCGACCCAAAATCGGATAAAAGCTATTGCGACCCTCTCTTGCTACTTATTAGTAGTGCGGAGTTGGATGCGATCATGTTGTCCTTTCCTTCATGAGATAGGAGAACCAACTATGGTAAGAAAATCTGGACAATCACCTAACAAGTACAGGGGAATCATTATAGATAAGGTTGGCAGGAAAAAAGGACAGGTATAGAACATTCCTACCATGCGCTATATCCTATCAAAGTTGACCAGATGGCCGTTAGCCTGGGACATTTGACCAAGAGGGTATAGCGCATGCTAGTCACACGCTAGATTTACTTGGTTCTTCGTTTTTTTCGCGTTACTTTGGTTCTTCAGGTTACACTTTGTGTTACTTTGGTTCCGGACTCATATATAAGTTCCCACCATAAATTGGAGAATTTAATAAGTTCAAATTTCAACTGCCGAAGAATTGAATATTGAAGGCAAGAGACACTAATAAATTAAAGCCTATTTCTTTGCCGCTGAAAGAATTATCTGATGGGTTAAAATTAAGCAGAAAAAAGATAGAGGGTTAAGATTTATGCAATCCATCTTACTGAGTCGTGTGATACGGAGGCATGAACGCAAATAATACTGATCATGATGCCCAAATTTGTAATCTCATAAAAGTAGAAAAACAAAATAGAATGACGGGGAGCTGGTTTGGGGAATTAAGTGGTGGGGGCGGGGGGGATTAAAAAGGTTTCTATACCTTTGTGTGTCTATAAATGATAGTATTTCAGTATTTGTAAATAATAATTTAATTAGTATTCGAATATTATAAAATATTTTTGAAAAGTATTTCAAGTGAAATGATTATTTAATGTACTCACTACTTAAAAGCAGTACATCCCAAACTTCTAACCCCTAGAAAGGTGCGTTTGTTGAAGTATGTTGAAACGTTCTTTCTCGAGATATTCGTTGTTGCTACTGTTACTGTTATAGCTGCAATATTGGACGTTCTCTCTTGAAACTATTTTTGCCAAAATGTTGCTTTTAGTTACATATGAGAATATTATTGTCCGGGTCAAAATCTATCTTTATAATATTAACCCAAGATAGTACTAGGGAAGAGTTCCTAAGTCGTCATTTTTCGAAATGGCCCAAGAAGCGGCGAAGTTTGCGGTCTAAGAGTCAACATGGGACGAAGTAGAGGAATCAACAAAGGTTGAGCCCGAGGTCGAGTACTTTTTGATGGAGTTATAACGGCTAGTTCCAAGATAGTAAATTACAGAGAATATTATAGTGGATATTCTCTACACTTGTACTTTTAAGGTTTTTAGGAGCATGTTCCCTAAGTACATAAAAAGATACTATAATAGGGGACATGTGATATTCATTTTTAAAAAACACACTTTGACTCGAGAAAGAGAATCGGATATCATTTGCTTAGATACAAATATCACCTTTTTGTTGAGATTCTTGTCTATACTTTTCCACTAGATCTGTGAATAACTCAAATATTCAATGGATTATCTATCATTCATCATTGTCATAAAGAACATCCACTTATTCCATTCTTTCTTGGGTGACTCATTCATTCTATTTACTTAAATTTCATTTATTGTTATTCATTGATATTGAATGCTACATTATTGCCTCTAATTTCTAGAATATTTATTGAATGCTACTGCCACTGTTTGACTATATCTACATAGTATTTGTTGCTTCTTCAGGAGCCCCATCTAGGGATATTATTGTTAGCTAAGATTAACCCTTATTTATATAAACTTAATTATTTGAACCAAGATCTATATTTTTTGTCCAATAATTTGGCGCCATCTGTGGAATTTTTTTAGGTAAATATTTAGTTTCCCCTAGATCTACAATTAACGCAAGTTACTAACATCGAAAACCCCCGAAACCTTTCATTGTGTATATAAAATCCTACATGGCAGGTAACCAAGGAGAAAGGACAAAAAAACAATTGACTTCCCAACCAACCTCATGAATATCATCAACGATCGGTGTGTAACAGTAGGTGAGGTCACAAAGCCTAATGAGTCTCCTGGGCGAGAAAGGTCACCACCCTGGCACTGCAGCATAACAAAACCCAACGGAAAAGGAGCCTCCACGTCTACAGAGAGGGGACGCCCCCAGTTGTGAAAAAACTCCTTGAGGCATGGATGAACGACACGCTAGCAAGAATCCTCAACAAACCCGCTCCAGGCATGACTGTAGAAACCGCAGCGGCCTGCACGATACAACAAATAGGCAAGCAATGCAACCGACCCACCCTCCAACGACAGGTATAACTCACAACGTTACTGATAGTGCAGGTGACAACGCCCTCGCTGCCATTCTAAAGAGGATGGAAAAAATGGAGAATGAAAACAAGGCGCTCCAAGACCAGATGAAAGAACACCAAGAACGAGTTGACAAGATACCGAGCGCTCCCAAGCTGCTGCCAAAAAGGGATGCCACCAGGTTCATAGAGCAGCCGTATGGCAATGATGCAACCCCACATGCCATACCAAAGACCTTCAAAATGCCACCCTACCTCAGGATATACGATGGAACGACCGATCCTGAAGATCATGTGACTCATTACGTCACCGCCGCGAAAGGCAATGACCTCGCCAAGGAAAAAGTGTCCTCCATTTTGCTGAAGAAGTTTGGAGAAACCCTCACGGGAGGGGCATTAACATGTTATCGCAGCTACCAGCCCACTCCATAGAAACTTTCAAAGAAATGGCCGATAAGTTCGTAACTGCCCATGCCGGAGCCGAGAAGGCCGAGGCGAGAGTAAATGACATATTTTCTATTAAGCAGTCATTGGGAGAGGAACTAAGGGACTTCCTCGCCCGTTTCAACAGAGTAAGGATGACTTTGCCAAACATATCCGAAGGGATGGCGGTCGCAGCTTTTCAGAACGGGCTGAGTAGAGAGGGTTCAAGAGCAACTAGAAAACTATTGAGCCAATTGATAAAGTATCCTACAACCACTTGGGATGAAATCCACAATGCTTATTGTGCCGAGGCCCGAGCAGACGAGGACGATCTCAATGGACTAACTCACCGGCTAACCTCGATATAAGCCGAATCCAGAAAAGAATGAAGAGATAGTACCAGAAGAGATCATCCAATTCCGCGACCTAACAGGGAACGACACCAACCATATGTTAGGGCGGCCGACACACCCTCCCTCGCTATGAAGAAGGCCAGTCCAGACCAAGGATAGGGACTCATCGGAATGAAAGAGGTATGCCTCCTTTATTATTTGCTCACAATTTTTGTGTCTCGCCTACAGAAATAGTCTATGCGCTTAAGAAACACAAAAGTGAAGTGGCTACCAAACATGAGATCAGATCCGAACACTAGAAAGTCCGATGCCCTATGTGAGTTCCACCAGGAACGCAGACACAAAATAGGAGATTGCATCCCCCTCAGACAGGAAGTCATAAACATGTTACGGCAAGGGCACCTCAAAGAGCTTTTAAGCGATAAGAGGAGGACCAACTTCGCCAGAGGACCTGAACATCAAAGCCCATCGAAGCCGCCATCGCCAGCTCGTACCATCAACATGATCATCGACGGCAGCAACGATGCTTCTACCAACATCGTGAATTTTACCACCACTCACAAACTCAAGCGGTCTATCACCCATAAACGGTACGACGGACTCGAAGAAAGTAACATCTTCGACGAGTCGAATGGCAACGGTTTGACTTTCCGTCATAATGATGCCCTCGTTATTACTTTACGCATTTTAGATACCGATGTCCAACGTATCATGGTGGATGATGGAAGCAGTGCATGCATTATCCATCCCCGAGTCCTTACCCAAATGAGGCTCGAGGATAAGTTAGTGTCGTGTTGCATCACGCTAACCGGTTCTAATAATGCAATTGAGCAAACATCCGGGGAAATAACAGTCTCCGTCTTGACAAGCGGCATGACTCTGGAGACAACATTCCACATCATGGACCAGGCCACTACGTACAACGTCATAGTGGGATGACCATGGATACATCCCATGAGAGCTATTCCATCCAGCCTATACCAAGTAATTAAGTTCCCGACACTACGGGGGATATCCAGCATACACAGAGAACAACGCATGTCCGGGGAATGATACCGCATTGCCATGGATAACACGACCATTCAACAGAAAAAGGACAAAGAAAAAGAGATATAGCAATCAACAAGGTCGAGGTTAAAGCAAGAAGAAACTGGAGATGTCATCATGGATCTCGACATGATCAAGGCTGCAGGTTCGACCATAGAAGACCTCGACCCCGTTCAATTGAACCTCAACGATTATAGCAATAAGGCCTATATCGGTTGTAAACTCTAGGAACCAGGGAAATTCAGTCAATTTTTAATAGCTAATGCAAATTTGTTTGCTTCCAGCCAAGCAGATATACCGAGCATTCCAAAAGAAATCAGCACACACACATTAAATGTCGACCCATTCCACCCCTAGTAAGGAAAGTTAGACGTAAACTCAACTCCGCCATCAATGATGTAGTCCACGAGAAGGTGAAAATACTGTTAGCAAATGGCTCCATCAGGGAGTCGAAGTACCCCAAGTTGATTGCCAACATAGTGATGGTCAAAAAGAAAAATGGCAAATGGCGGATGTGCGTGGATTTCACAGATTTGAATAAAGCATGTCCGAAGGATTAGTTCGCGTTACAGCATATCGACGAGCTCATCGACGCAACAGCCGGGCATGAACTATTGGGTTTTTTGGGTGCTTACTCAGTCTATAATCAAATTTCCATGGAAGAAGAAGGCCAGGAGAAGACCACGTTTGTAACCCACAAAGGAACATATTGTTATCGGGTCATGCCGTTTGAACCAAAAACGCGGGGGCTACTCATCAAAGGTTGGTAACTAAGATGTTCAATGACCAGCTCGATACGACCATGGAGGTATATATAGACAATATGTTGGTCATGTCCAAAAGGGCAGAGGATCACATCAATCATTTGAAAGAAACTTTCGACATAATCAAACGATAAGGAATGAAGTTGAACCCGAAGAAATGCACGTTTGGCGCAGCCTCGGGAAAATTCTTGGGTTTCCTGGCGTCATAGCAAAGGATCAAGGTCAACCCTGACCAAATAAAATCTATCGAGGGGATACTAGAACTCTTAACCACCAAAAAGCAAGTCCAAAGGTTGACTCATCATATCATCGCCCTATCAAAGTTCATTCCGCAGTCGTCGGATAGATGTGACAAATTTTTTGGCGTACTCAAGAAGTAAAATGGCCTCGAATGAACTTTCGAGTGCGTCCGAGCTCTACGAGGACTAAAGGCATATATATCATCACCACTGTAACGACCTGACCGGTCATTTTGAGAATTTAAGCTCCGTTCAGTGGCATAAGGTCTTGAGCAGCTTCGTATTATGTGTTATGACTTGCGTACATGGTCGAGTTCAGTTATCGAATGATTTGGAGTCATATGGAAAGAAGGATTTTAGTCTTGGAAGCTTAAGCGGTGAGAGTTGACCGAAATTCTTGAATTTTTTGTAAACGGCTCCGGAATGGGTTTTGGATGGTTTCAACAGTTTTGTATGGTGATTTGGGGCTTAGGAGCGTGTCCGGAAGGTAATTTGGAGGACCGTGGTAGAATTTAGCTTGAATTGGCGAAAGTTGGAAATTTGGCAATTTTGGACGGCAGTGGAACATGAGACATCGGAGTCGGAATGGAATTCTGAGAGTTAGAGTAGGTTCGTAATGTCATTTGTGACGTGTGTGCAAAATTGGAGGTTATTCGGATGAGGTTTGACAGGTTTCGGCATCGGTTGTGGAAGTTTGAGGTTTCAAGTTCATTAAGCTTGAGTTGGTGTGCGATTCATGTTTTTGTTATCGTTTGATGTGATTCGAGAGCTCGATTGAGTTTGTATGGTATTTTAGGACTTTATGGCACCTTTGGTAGAGGTTCCGGTGGCCTCGGGTGTGTTTCAGGGTGAGTTTTGAGCAAGTTCGGGCATTCTCAAAACTCTGGTAGTATTCTGGTACCTTGAAGACGCAGACCTCAGCAGATTTTCGTGAACCGCGGAGGAGGGGGGGCGCTGACCGCATATTTTTGCCGCGGCCGCGCTCCAGGGAAGTTCTGCAGGTCCACTGGTCCGACTTCGGAAGCCTATATCTTTTTATCTACAAGGTGTTTTGAGATGATTCGAAAAAAATTTGTAGCCCTTCGTGTCTAGTTTCCAGAAAGGTAAAGAAGTCATCATTTGGACATCGGTAGAGAAAATTATGGCCAAAATACTAAAGCCTAGCAGTGCAGTCACCGAAAAGTGCGGCCGCACCATTTTTTTCGCAACCGCAGGGCCTGGGAAGCGCGACCGCGCTTGGAATTTTGCGAACCGCGGTGAGAAAGATCAGAGAACACTATATTAACGAGGTTTAGGGTTTTATTTCACATCTTGGACTTTGGGAGCTCGGTTTGAGGCAAATTTTTGGGAGTTTTTCAAGGAAATCATCTGGGTAAGTAATTCTAACTCGGATTTGGTTAATATACATGAATATATCAATGTTTTCATCATTTGATTAGTACTTTGGGGTGAAAAGTTGGGAAAAATTGTACAAACTTCATAAAATAAATTTTTGGGATTTGAATGTCGATTCGAAGCCGGATTTGAGTGAAACTAATATGGTTGGACTCGTGAGTGAATGGATGTTCATATTTTGTGACTTTTACCCAATTCTGAGACATGGGCCCGAGGCCCGGCTTTTGTGTTGACTTTTTGACTTTTGAGTTAAAGCTTAGTATTTTCTTATGGAATTGATTCCTTTAGCTCGTATAGTTTATATCAAATTATTTGTGGTTAAATTTGGGCCATTCGGAGTCGGAAGTCGTGGAAGAAGCAGTCTTATTGATTGAGTGAGCTTGGTTCAAGGTAAGTATCTTGCCTAACCTTGTGTGGGGGACTCCCCCTTAGCATTTTAGTCTTCTATGTTGATTGAAATACGTGTACGCGAGGTGACGAGTGCGTGCTCGGACTTATTTGTGGGAAGTTGGCCTTTAGGGTTCTTAGGTCCTTATATTTACTGTGTATGAAGTTGTTCGGGATATGTTTGAGTTCCTAATTGTTCGTTTCACTCCTACATGCTTCAATTTGAATTAATCCTTAGGATTTACTCCTTTTGCCTATTTGACTCTTATTTGACTTAACTGAAGATTTTGCCTCTCCTATCGTCATGTTATCTTTTCACAACTGCTTATCTTTAATTGAATTTATTACTATCTCATCCTGTAATTGTTTAGTCTTAATTGAGGTTATGATTATCTCCCCGTTGCTTATCCTAAACTGAAATTGTGTGAACTCTTAGTAATTGCCCAACCTTCAAAGAAGTTTAGATGCCCTATATCCTAGTTGACATGTCCTTATTTGTAATTATCTGGCTCGTGTTAGCTTCCTTGTCGTTGGACTGTATATTGTGAAATCATTGTTACGTATTATTTTCTCCCTTGTTGAGCTGTTCTTATTAAGCCTATTATCTTTTACTGTGGTTATTCCTTGTGAATTGGTTCTACCGTGTCTTTGTGATTTAAAGTTCTTGAGTTGATTTACTCGCTGTACTTTGTATTACTGTCATTGTTCATATTGCACTTTTGGTGTTGGTGCACGAGGTTTCTGCCGTGCAGTAGTTGTTATGGGGTTGCACGAGGTTTCTACCGTGCTGTTGTCACTATTGATTTATGCACATGCGACGTGCAAGGTGGGGTTATATATATATGTATTTATATGTGGGTTGCGCATGTGGCGAGACAAGGTGGGAACATTATGATGCACGTGTTGCAAAATAAGGCGGGCACATACTATATTATTATTGCACACGTGGCGAGACAAGGTGGGCTATGTCAGGGATTGATTGAGATGATTTGTGATGGCCTGGGGGCATTCTTGTTGTTGATATTGTGTTGTGGTACGCTCACCTGTATGAGCTTTATCTCGTGAAAGTTGTGAGAAAACACCTTATGTTCTGTCCATTCTTTTCCTTACGCTTTTAGCGGGTATAATTTCTGTTAGAGCACTTGCACAAGCATACACGTAGTTAGACGATCCTATTGCATAAGAAGCCCTCCTGATATTTTGAGTGTAGATGTACACCCTCGCTTACTTGTCATATATGTGAGAGTGGCTCTAGTTAGAAAGTGAGTTGTCACCATGATCATGAGGTGTGATGAGGGCACAGGATGCCAAGTATTAGGGTTCAGGTATTGAGACCCGTAAGCTGTATTTTTGTTGGAGGTTGGTTACTTCATGGAGTTGTTGGCTAAGACCTGATGTAGTTACTGAGTTATTACTTGCCTTTATTGTATTTGTGATTTAGGATTTGGGTTTGTGATTCCGCTTGCTCTTCTATGTCATTATTATGGTGTTACCGCTATTACTTGCTGCTTTCTTTCCTTATTGAGATTGTTGTATTAATAGCCATGTCGTGTAGCCTTTATATTTACTTCGTGTTCTGTTGTTCCTATGATTATATTTGTAGAGTTTATTAGACCAGTGGCTGTCTTGACTGTTCCTCGTCACTGCTCCATCGAGGTTAGTCTTGATACTTACTGGGCACCGCTGTGGTGTGCTCATGCTACTCTTCTGCACATTTTTGTACAGATCCAGGTATTGATCATTAGTAGCTGTGCGGATCATTTCTTAGGAGACTCAAGGTAAACCTGATGCTGCGTTCGCAGGCTTCAGAGTCACCTTCTTACTTGTATTCAACTGTTTTCACTTATTTCCAAACAGTAGTATTTAGAAGTGGTAGCTAACTCTGTAGAGCATGACTTGTACTACCGGGTTTCAGGAACGTGTTTATTGTATAAAGAATTCATTTCAGAAATTTTTTAGATGTTATTTATTATTGTTGTTATTCCGTAAATATTAGGCTTACCTAGTCCTTAAGACTAGGTGCCATCACGATATCCAACAGAGGGGAAATTGGGTCGTGACAACCAGCCCTACTTTCGAAACCCGAACCTGGGGAGAAACTCCTCGTCTATCTAGCCGTATTCGAGGTAGCAGTAAGCGCAGTCTTGATCCACGAAAACAAAGATACGCAATCTCCCATCTATTACATTAGCAAAACACTCGTCGACGCCACGACGAGGTACCCTCACCTGGAAAAATTGGCTCTGGCCTTGGTTGTAGCTTCACGGAAGCTTAGACCCTATTTCTAATGCCAACCCATCTCGGTCATCATAACTTTTCACCTGAGGAGCATTTTGCATAAACCCGAGCTATTGGGGAGGCTGGCCAAATGGGCTATCGAGCTAAGTGAGCACGATATCACATACCAGCCGTGAACGGCGATAAAGCCAAAAGTACTCGCCAACTTCATCGCTGACTTTAGTGCAAAAATAATGCTGGAAGTCTAAACGGAAGCTGCCAAAGCATCCCTCCAAACACAAGATCTCTGGGTCCTATACAACGCATCAGGGTCCGAACTGGGACTCCTACTCGAGGTCCCAACAGGCGAAGTAATTCGCTAGTCCCTAAGGTGCCTGGATATGACTAACAATGAGGCTGAGTATGAGGCTGTAATTGCAGGGTTAAGGTTAGCACTCAAATATGGGAAAAAACGGTTTAAAATCCGCTGTGACTCCCAACTCGTAGTCAACCAAGTCATAGGGACTTTCCAAATCAAGGAACAATGATTGCAAAAATACTAGACCGAAATCTGCAAGCTATTGACTTTGATCGATGAATGCCAGCTCGATCAAATCCCACGAGCGCAGAATGCCAAAGCAGATGGCCTCGCCAAACTAGCGGCAGCTACCAAAAGCATTACAACTGGAGATAAAAGCATAGTCCACCTCCTTAACTCATTACTAGACCAAATCGAGGTAAGAACCATAAACTTAACTTGGGACTGGTGCAATCGCATTATCGCATATTTGCAGGACGACACACTCCCTAGAGACAAAAAAGGCAAGGAAACTACAAATGCAAGCGGCCAGATACAATCTCCTTCATAGAGACCCATACAAGAGGACATACAGCGGCCCTCTGGTGAAGTGCTTAGGCCCGAATCAAACCAGCGCATCCTCGAATAATACCATGAAGGCCATTACGGAGCTCATTCCGGCAATCGAGCACTGGTCAGATGCCTCATACGGGCGGGTTTCTACTGGCCCATCATAAAAAGGATGTCGTAGACTTCATGAGGAAATGCAAACAGTGCCAAAAGTATGCCCCAATGATTCACCAAGCAGGCGAACACCTCTCCTCGGTCACCTCCCCTTGGCCGTTCATCAAATGGGGAATGGTCATCATGGCCCCCCTCCTAGCAGGGCGAGGTAATGTACGATTTCTTTTGGTTTTATATGACTATTTCTCTAAATGACTGGAAGCAGGAGCATTCGCCAACATACGGGAATAGGAGGTAATCACCTTTATATGGATAAACATCATATGCCAATTCGACCTACCCAAGGAAATCAACTGTGACAACAGACCACAGTTCACAGGGAAGAAAACCGCCGAATTCTTCGAGAAATGGCATATAAAGAGGATACTCTCAACCCCATACCATCCAGCGGGTAACGGGAAAGAAGAGTTCTCCACTAAGTCTATAGTAAACATAAAGAAGAAAAAACTCGAAGATGCCAAGGGAAAGTGGCCAGAAATGCTACCAAAAGTATTATGGGCCTATCGAACAACTCCGAAGACGAGCACAAGAGAGACACCCTACTTTTTGGTTTGTGGGACTGAGGCAGTAATACCGGTCGAGGTCAAAGAACCCAGCCTAAGATACTCCCATGAAAGCGGCACGAGCAACGACGAGAGCAGAAGGCAGGAACTCGACAAAATTGAGGAATGAAGAGACATGTCCTACATAAGAATGGTCGCCCAAAAACAATAAGCAGAACGTTATTACAACAAGAAAGCAAAGGTCTGGTCGCTTATAGTCGGGGACTATGTACTGAAAACCAAAACTCAAGCGAGCAAAGATCCCTGAGAAGGCAAGCTGGGAACAAACTGGTATGGTCCGTACAAAATCACAGCCAAAGCAAACAAGGGTTCGTTCCAACTAGAGACAATGGAAGGAGAGATACTACCAAACAAGTGGAATATCAACCACCTCAAATACTTCAACTTCTGAGAGAAAAAGCATCCCCCAAGTCGTACTCTTTTTTCCCTTGCTTGAGTTTTGTCCCATTTGGTTTTTCTCAAGGAGGTTTTTAACGATGCGACAAAGGGAACACTTCAAGTCGAAGTACGCGAAGGTAGGGTCGTGGTTACTATTTCATTGCTCGACCTTTCAATACTCTCTAGGTCAACCAATGAAGCGACTAAATAAACTAGGACTGGGACTGAAACGCCAGCCAACACTCAAAAATATGTAAATTTCTCCATGTATGTAACCAAAGCAACAATGTCAAAGCAATGAGAAACTTACGCTTATCAACACACCTTTTTTGTGTTAAGGTTATGATCGACTAAGCTCGAACAAACAGCTATCGGCCCTCAGCCGCGATTTAACAAAATGTTATATTCGACTAAGCTCGAACAAACACCTACCAGCCCTCGATCGTAATTTAACGAAAGGTTATGTTCGACCAAGCTCGAACAAATACTTACCGACCCTCGGCCGTAATTTAACGAAAGGTTATGTTCGACCAAGCTCGAACAAATACTTACCGACCCTCGGCCGTAATTTAACGAAAGGTTATGTTCGACCAAGCTCGAACAAACAACCCTCGGCCATGATTTAATGAAAGGTTATGTTCGACTAAGCTCGAACAAACATCTACCGGCCCTCAGTCTAACGAAAGGTTATGTTCGACTAAGCTCGAACAAACACCTACCGGCCCTCAGCCGCGATCTAACAGAAGGTTATGTTTGATTACGATCAAACAAATACCTACCGGCCCTCGACTGTGATTTAACGAAAGGTTATGTTCGATTACCATCAAACAAACACCTACCGGCCCTCGGCCGCAATTTAATGAAAGGTTATATTCGATTACGATCAAACAAACAGCTACCGACCCTTGGTCGCAATTTCAAAAAAGATTATTTTCGACCTCGTTTGAACAAACACCTATCGGCGCTCGGCCACATCCCAACAAAGAAATAAAAATATACACAAGTACAGAAAATAAAGCACAAGAAGAGAAGAAGATTCAAGGAACAACTTTGATATTTCATATACTTAAAACTGTTTACAATAGGCTCATGAAGATGCCGGCAAAAAATACACAAAAAATCAAAAGAGAAAACTACTGGTCACCACCATTACGACCTTCAAAGTCCTCGCCAACTTGGCCCTCAACAGCATCGCTACCCTGACCATCAATACCCTCGCCATCGCCACCTTCGCCCTCAGGATATGCGGTATCATACCAGGCATTCTCCTCGAGCCGGTCTACACCCACATCCCCCTCGTCCTCACCAGCCTTAGGCATAGCAGGATCATACCCACATGCAACTCGAGCTTCACGAGCCTTAACACGAACATCTTCTAGGGTAGCCTCAGAAAAAGATACCGCTGTATGCAAATCTCGAAAGATATCTAACTGGGCCTCGGCATGAATCTTCTCATATAACTCAAAAATTAGGAAAATCTGAAGTACGGGAAGAGGACAGTTGTGCCAGTAATTGGGCCTTCTTGGCCTCTAAAGTAGCAACTCGATCGTAGAGGCTAAAAGTCTCTTTCTCAAACTCTTCAATCCTCTCATCGAGCCTCTCTTCTTTAAGCCTTGCCGTTGTTAAGTCATTTTCTAGCTCGGAACGGAGAGTTCGAATCATTACCTCAAGAGACTCTGCCTTCCTCAAAGCCTCCGACGGAGTGAACTCCGCCTTCTATAGCTCCTCCGTCTTCTCGAAGACCTCGGCACTAAGAGCCTCCACCTTGAATTGACACTTCTCAAGCTGGGCTCGCACTAAAACTACATGAGATTGGAGATCACTGCACTGGTCTTCGACCCCCTTGCTGAGCCCGAGCTCTTCCTCCTTGCTCCTCAGCATCCCCTCCAGGACGCTGCACTTCCCTACCATCCGCACCAACTACTCGTCTATGGAATTCAAGTCCTCCCTCAGTTGGTGGACATCTCCGCCTTCACGAAAGAAACACCGAAGCTCCTGATACTTCTTAAGGACTTTGAAGTACTTGTCCTTCAACTTCACATAGATATCTTTACGCCTCTGCTCCCTACGAGCACTCTTAATTTCTAAGACGATCGTCTACAAAACGAACAAAGGAAGTTAGAGACTATAAAAGAACAAAACCAAAGGAAAACAACTAACAACAAATATACTTATCAAAAGGGTGAGGCCGTCAATGTTATTCGACAGGTCGCTGTCGTTCTTAGTCTTGAGGGTCGTACCCTCAACTTCAAAACTAAGAGGGACAAGGGAAGGGATAATCTTCTTGGTATCCACGAGAAAATTATGGTCTATCGGGATCGTAATAGTTTTGAACCCCCCTCCAACCACATTTCAAGCTGAGTAAGCCCCTCGTTGATCATCCTCAACTCATCTACATCCATGTCGGAATCGTATCCAACATCCTCCTCAGCAATAGCCTTACCTCTATCATCGGTCGAAGAAGGTCCGCTCGCCGCAACCCCAGAAGACGAGGCCTCTTCGTGTCGGGGAAGAACAGGGCCGTCACTGCCCACCACGCCTTCGATCGCATCCCCAACAGGTTGTATATCCGTATGCTCCAAACAAATGGCCTTGGTACTAGCCTCTTGGCTCTTCCGATATGCACTGTGGCCATCTCCTGAAGGACAAAACCGCAGTCCCCTACATTGGAGCAACCGACCTCTCTCCCCCGGCGTCCACGGCCCTCCTCTTACGAGGCATCAAATCTCCATCATCGTGCAAAGGTTCATCGTCCTCGTCTATAAGAGCGTACAAGGGAGAAGCCGAGGTCTCTGTGGCTGAAGTCTCCACGGTCGAAGGAGGGATAGATTCGGACGCAACAACGGGAGGGACAGGGATAAAATCATGATCAGCCGCAGTTGAAGAAGGGGCGGGAGCTGAGGACATAGTAGCTTTTTTTCTTCGGAACGAGGGTGCGGGAGCTCTCGACCTCCTTGAAGATTCCCTGGCCGAAGCTAAGAAAACACAAGGAAAGAGAAAGGTCAGCAAAGGTAAACAAACAAAAAAGAACTAAGACACCGATGTTAAAAGGAACTTACCAGTTGAAAGGACAGCAAGCCCAAACTTTTTAAAGAAACATGGCCACTCACGAATCGCTACGGTGTGAGGGAGGAGCCGATCGACCCAGTTAGAAATGTGAGCGATCGAAGGAGGAGGCGAGGTCTTGGCTGCATAAGAAGCGGACAAGAGGTCAAAGATCACAACCAAGCACAGGAGAAAAATCAGATACCTACAAGCAAGGAAATTAGGTACTTACGAGCATAATTCCAAGCCTTAGTAAAACCGTCGACATTGACCACCACATACTCGGTTCGGACAAAAAAGAAGTTGAACCAGAATTGGCGGTTGTATTTGTCATCCATCTTTACCACTAAGCACTTGCCCCCTAAGTGACGAAGATTCAACATCGTTCCCCTATAAAAGCTAGGGGAGAACAGATGTGTTAAGTGCCGAATTGTCAACTTGACCCCGGCTAGCTCGGAAAATTTGGTAAGCATTTTTATAAGTTTATAAGCGTATGACGCGAGCTGAGCTGGGAAAACGCTGTAATAACTATAGAATTCCTCCACCAGCGAAGGAGAGGGATAGAGTAGCCGACTTGGAAGGGGTAGGCGTAGAAGGGGAAATACCCAAGACGGTGGACCTGCACCGTATCCCACCCAGCTGGGACTAATTCAATGTGATTGAGAAGGCCAAACTTAGCCTTAAGCTCTTCCAATTCCGTCACCTTCATCACTGACCGAAAGGCTCCAGGTTCAACATCACGTGATTTGGTGAAATCAGATCTGGAATCAGGCTTGCATAGAATTATCTCCTCCACCGACGGAAAGGTTCCATCCTCAATGGTGGCAGGAACACTCTCCTCATGGAATGGAAACACCACAGCTAAGGGGGCCACATGACTTCCCTCACCAGACTCAGAAGGCATGTTAGACATAGTTTAATATAGGAAAGAGAGGTATTAAACGAGGAAGAGCTAAGAACAATACAAATCGCTGGAACAGAGAAGAGAAGTTCAAAGCAAGAAAAGAGCAAGAGAAAAATATAGGATTTTGAAACAACAAAAAACTTAAACCTCAAAATCGCGTCCAAATACCTCTATTTATAAAGGTCCTGGCACCAGAACCGAAAACGGCTCATCACTACTGGCACCAAAACCGATGCGGCATGTTTAATTAGAGGTCACACGCAAAACGAAGCAACATATCGAGAATATGCGTCAAAATGATACATGACGTCATTACATCATCCTAACTCGTGGACAGCATAATTCCAGCAAATTGCCCGGGAAAATCAAAGCGTTTGAAATGGCGGCCCGCATAGGGCCCTCGCTGCCAGTTCGCCGCAACCACCACGACCTACAGCTCGCTCTATTGTTTCGACCACAGAGAACAAGATCCGCTCATCGAACTAGCCTAAAGCCGGCCTCAATAAGCGGAGGGACTAACTATATGGGTCGAAATCTATCTTTAGAATATTTAAGCCAAGATAGTACTAAGGGAAGAGTTCTCAAGTCGTCGTTTGTCGAAATGGCCCAAGAAGTGGTGAAGTCTGTGGTCGAAGAGCCAACAAGGGACGAAGTCGAGGAATCAACAAAGGTCGAGGCAGAGGTTGAGTACTTTTGACGGAGTAATAACGGCTAGTTCCAAGATAGGATATTACAGAGAATATTATACTCCCTCCGTTCCAATTTATGTGAACCTGTTTGACTGGGCACGAAGTTTAAGAAAAAATGAAGACTTTTGGAATTTGTGATCCTAAACAAGTCAAAATGGGGCCAAGAGTATTTGTGTAGTTATAAAAACTTCTCATTGAGGGTAGAATTATAATTTTTAGCTAAATTATTTCCAAATTTAGAAAGGGGTCATTCTTTTTGGAACGGACCAAAAAGGAAATAGGTTCACATAAACTGGAACGGAGGGAGTAATGGATATTCTCTGCACTTGTACTATTAGGGGTTTATAGGAGCATGTTCCTTATAAATAGAAAAGGATACTATGATCGGGGACATGTGATATTCATTTGTAAAAAACACATTGTGACTCGAGAAAGAGAATCAGATCTCATTTGCTAAGATACAAACATTATCTTTTCACTAAGATTCTTGTCTATACTTTTCTACTAGATACGAGAATAACTCAAATATTCAAGGGATCAAGGGATTATCTATGATTCATCATTGTCAGAAAGAACATCCACTTATTTAATCCTTTCTTGGGTGACTCATTCATTCTATTTACTTAAATGCGATATATTGCTATTCATTGATATTGAATGTTACATTATTGCCAATAATTTCTAGAGTATTTATTGTATGCCAATGCCACTGTCCGACTATATCTACATAGTATCTGTTGCTTCTTCAAGAGCCCCATCTAGGGATATTATTGTTAGCTAAGATTAACTCTTATTTATATAAACTTAATTATTCGAATCAAGATCTATATTTTTGGTCCAACAATTATGTGGCTCTATTTCCCAAATTAAACATCTTAAGTAATTGTCTGTTTTTAAATAAAGCGATAATAGTCCATTTACAATACCAAAAAGCATTTTGCTGAATTTTGGTTTGTTTCTTGCTCATACTTGATCTTCTATACTTTGCTCATATCTTTACAACCAGCCAACGAATTGCAGGTCTGAGTAGTGTGAAATATAAGTTGGAAAACTGTTAATGGATGGGGTAGGATTAAAAAAGAAAAGGAATAATAATTATCCTAGATGAGATTGCCAAAGGGAAGATTGACGGGAGTACGAGGAAGGATAACAATTTCATTTTAAATGATAATAGAGTTAGAGGAACAATTGCCTTACTTTCTGTAGCCAACCCTTACCCTACTGTTATTAAATTTTTTATGCACTTACAATGTAAAAATAATTAGATAATCAAGTCACTTATTAGATAATTACTAATAGATCTCTTGATTAATATTTATTAGGTAATTACATATTAATCCCTTGATATAATGTACTTTAGTCTTTCTTTTTTCCCATCACTTTGGTCTTAGTAGAGTGCACAGGTTTTACTCTGGTCACATCAAATTGAACAGTGAATTGCTGAAAATAAAAAAATTTGAAAAGTGAAAAGTACAGTTTCTTATTTTCCCAAACCGAATCAAACGTTTAATATTTAAATCACACTGTAAACACAGAGGTTGGTTCAATTCTTTTTTGCAATTTGACTCATACTCCGCACGTCTCTAATGTTTTAAGGGGAAAAGTTAAAGTTTTACATTATATATTTTAAAATATTTAAGTATATATATTTATGATCATTCTAATTTTTTTTGAAATCAAATCAAATCATAAACCAAATCTTACGGTTGTTTCAGTTTTTGTTATTTTACACAACGCGCAAGTTACGCAAGGGAAAAAAAAAAAAATCAAGTGGAGAAAACCCTCGTAGGAACATGCATATACGCGTTATTGGTTGAGGAAAAGAAATGTTGTGGGGTGCATGAGCTCGTGAAAACTATGAAGGAAAGAAGACAGAAGGGTCCAATGAGGCCCTAATTATAACGACAGTCTTCCATCAATCCATCACTTTCATCAGATTCCTATGGTCTGTTTGTATGTCTAATCTCATTTTACCAAAAGCGCATTTAAAATTTTAATTTTATGGATACAATTTTTTAAAATATTTTAGTACGGAGCTTATTATACATCTAATATTTATTAAAAGTTATTACTCCATCCGTTCCAATTTATGTGAACCTATTTCCTTTTTGGTCCGTTCCAAAAAGAATGACCCATTTCTAAATTTGGAAATAATTTAGCTTAAACTTACAGTACCCTTAATGAGAAGCTTTTATAATCACACAAATACTCTGAGCACCTTTTTGACTTGTTTAGGACCACAAATTCAAAAAGACTTCATTTTTTCTTAAACTCCGTGCCCAATCAAACAGGTTCACATAAATTGGAACGGAGGGAGTACATTATTTTACATATATAATTATATCCAGCATTGTCAAAAAATCTCGACCATGGAATACGTGTGGATCTTGGCGGTAGACGTTGTGGAGAAAAGCATTACTCTCCATTTGGTCTACTTCTGGGAGGAGGGGTGGCTGCCATAACTATTGCAAAAAGATTTCTTGATCGGCGTTCTCCATAAAATATAAGAAAATTTATCTTCCTCAAAAAAGGAAAACAACAGAAAATTAATCCCTTTTTTCTTAAACGTTCAAAATTATCCAAATCCTCAGTAAATAAGTTAAGTAGCATTATTGGGGTAATAGAAGTAAAAGGAGGACGAGGGAGAAATCGTCCTCTCTTTTTTTTCTTTGGTTTCCCATTCGGTGTCCGGTATCCACATTGGGGCCTCTCACTAAATCCGGATTCGCACCGGAAAGTCCCACATTGAGGGTAAAGCACTCCCTAACAAAGGCGACTCCATACCCAGGAGTTCGAACTCGAGACCTCTGGTTAAGGATGAAGGAGTACTTACCACTCCACCACAACTTTTGTTGGTTTTTTTTTTTTGGTACTTGAGATAGAGACTGTAGTGTGGTTATTTTCTTGAATCTAAGCCCCCGTTTGGTCATGCAAAATCTTTACTTTTTTTCAAAAAAAAAAAAAAATTGAAAATCTTGTTTGCCCATAAAAGTTAAGATTGTCAGATTTTGGAGATTTTTAAAAAACCAAAATTTTTAAAGTTTAAAATTCCTTTTTTCTCACTCAAAAAAACATCAACTTTTTAAAAGTAAAATTCATGTTCAAACACAACTTCAACTTTCAATATAATTTTTCAACTCAATTTCGAAAACTCTTTTGCCAATAGAAAAAACTTGGTATCTATGGCCAAACGCCTATTAATATGTGAAAAATCTTTGTGATAAATGGATGTTGATAATAGATGATAATGAGGCTTGATCTAGCATATTTTGTATTCCCTAATACTGATTTGATGGATTATAATCATCTCATCTAAAAATTTAAATTATTAAATAGAGAATTTTATTTAATCATTTTTTCAAACATGAACTATACGAGATTTAATTAGTTCGAAATTCTAACATAGAAAAAGGCTTCAAGTAGAGTAAGAGTTTATTTCTTAGTAGGTACTGAACTAATAAAAATTATTTAAAAAAATACTTGATTTTATTTTGTAACTAAAAAGTCATTCTATTTTGCTTATTGTAATTGTTTACCCTGGAATCCGGATAACAATTGAATTTATATGGGGTTTTAAGGATCCGTGAACTAAAAGATACAAAAGGTTTGGATTGAGGAAAATAAAAGATAAAGATTCAACAATTGCTGTTAAAGTAAATAATCGCAGAATATAATATTGCTTAGAACAATTGTGCTTGATAGCGTACAAGAATTGAGAGAGATGGTACTGTAGTGTAATGGTTTCCGATCCCCTCTTTATGGGGTCTTCTCCCCTTTTATACATTCTGATTAAGGGTAAAAATAAGGTAGGTAAATTGATTACATCGTGGATCCCTGTAATTACGCCTTAATGGCCTGAAGTGGTTGAGAAAATCACGTTTGGGCGAGATATCCGGCGACGCTTGGTTATCCGTTACGAGTCCGGCTTCCGACCTTGTGTGTTTCTCCATCCGGTGGTGACTCATATCGAGCTCTGCAACGGTCTCGAAATGACTCGACCTCGGTTGTAGACGTGGCCGTCGTTCTACCTTGCATCCAGGTCGGGTTCGATGGCCCCGACTTGCCCCGGACCGGACCCAACCCGGTCGGGCTCAAGCAAAAAAGGGTATCACCCAATACAGATAGTCCCCTCGTTTATTAGAGAGTAATGATAATAAACGATATGACCGGTGACGTGATGCCCGTGACGTATGGCCATACGCCAGGTGAAAAAGCCATCGAGTGCTCTGACCACGCCTGCTGCAGGCATTTAATGCTTCTCTTAATTATCTGTCGCTTCGTGTCTGTGGCTTCGCGATTCGTGCCACCGCCTCATGGAAAAAGTATAAACGACCCTTCCAGGTTCAACATTTCCTATCTTTCTCAAATTCTGCGTTGGTTGTATTTTCTTTTCATCTCTTCGTAAAGCTTTAAGAAATGGCGAAAACTTCACAAAGTGTTCCTTCTAGACCAAGCTCGGCCGCGAGCCCCGCTAGATCTGATGAACATGCACCAGAACCCCCATTGAAAGCATTCACACCGACTGGTTGCTCGGTATCTGCCGACTTCCAGGTTGAAAACCCATCATCGGTCCCGGGCCGCGGCGAACCGGCATCGGAGTATATTAGTCTAATCACTCCCGGTTGCCTAGACCGGGTGAGGGCTGAATGTAGATGGGAAGGGAAAGACCTGGTCGCCCCTTCCCGTGACGAGTCGATTATGACTCACGTTGAAGGATATCTTAGTGTATATACATATCCCTTCACCTTAGGCCCCTTAGAACCCATCATAGTGGAGTTCTGCCGGCGGTACGAGGTGACCTTAGGTCAGATCCACCCCTCGATGTGGCGGATCGTATATCTCTTTCGGTTTTTTGTTGAGAGAGTCGAGGGCGATTTCCCCTTTACCCTCGACCATCTTCTTCGACTATACAGCCCCCGAATATTTCGAGGGGGATTAATAAAACTGGCCCGCCGGGCTAGCAAACCCCCATTCTCCAGCATCGATGAAGACAAAGATCGAGGCTGGATGAGCAGGTTTGTCCGGATCAGGACGTCCGACCTGATTCCGGCCGATTGCATGCCATTTCCGGAGAGGTGGAACCTCAAACGTAAGTATTTTCTCACTGTTCATCTTTTAGAGCGTGTTTTCCTCAACTTCTTCCTGAAACCCCCTTTTCTTGTGCAGCGGTGACCCAAACTCCAGCTGCCGTCAAGGATCTGGCCGGCTGGGTAAACAAGATAGTGGCCCAGCGGCCATATTCGGAGCGAAACTGGAAGGAAATCTCCAAAGGTCGGTGGGAGGCGAAAAACCATGGTAAGCCTTCTTTTTGACCGGTAGCGCATTTTTTCCTGTATATCGGGAATGCATCATAACCCTCGTGTTTTGCAGGCTTGCCCAAGGACGCGGAGATGAGGTCTTCAATACTATGCCCCCTTCCGGTTCCGGGAGAAAATAAAAGGCCCGGGGAGTCCGGTACGGACGAGCCTCAAAGGAAGACTAAGCGGACAAAAAGGGCCGCCCGCAAACCAAAAAGCCAAATCGTCTTGTCCTCCGAGGAAGAGGATGACAAAGAGGATGACGATGAGGAGCAGCCGGAGCTCGTCCGCCACCGGTCCATTCGACCGGACCCTGAGCCGGTGGTCCATCCAGTTGAGGCTCCTCCCGAGGACGTGAGGGTTGAGGATGCTAGTGAACCCTCGGCCCCTGCGCGGGCATCCCCGGGTACCGATCACCCGGTTACGTCCCCCCCATCTTCCTCGACTTGGGGGCAGCTGCCGGACGACATCCCGATGATGGGAGGTAGCTTCGAGACCTTTTTTGATGGGGTACCCTCCGCCAACACTTTCGGGCTCGAAATCCCCCGGAAAGACCTTCAGGCCGAATCAAGTGGGACTTCGGCCGTCAACAAGCTTGTTGATAGGTTTCCAGCTCCGAGCCTGGACCCGGACTGTAACAGGATAGTAACTTTTGCTATCCCCAAAGACGTCCGGGCTCTGGGGCCCCCGGTCGGGGTTGCAAGCTATCTTCATCATCTGATGACGGAGGAAGACCGGGCTGCGACCGAGGCTGTAGATTGGACATGCCTTTTCAACGAAGCCCAGCAGGCGCAGCTCAAGGTATTTGCTTCTTCCTTTATTTCTAATATTTTTGCCTTGTGACCCAGTACTGACTCTTTAGACTTTTCCTTTGCAGGCATCGGTGCTATATCACTCGATGTTCCTCCGAATCAAGGACAAAATGGAGGCGGAGCGAGAGGGGCGCCGGGTCCTTGAAGAGAAGCTGCTAGAAAGCCGGACCGGATTGGACCTTTTGAATAAAGAGCACGCGTCCTGTGCTATCCGGCTGGAGGAAGCAAAGAAAGAGCTCGGTTGTAAGCTAAGGGGGGTGCAAGCCGAGCTTAATCGGGTTAAGGCCGAGCTTGACGAGAGCAGAGCCGAACTTAATGAGAACAAAGCCGAACTGGAAGCCCGGGTGCAACAGTTGGAGTCGGAGAAGACTTCCCTTCGGGAAGAGGTTGCGGACTTGACGTTGGCCAATGAGGCTCGAGTCCTTGAAATTGAGCTATGGACCAATCGATTTCGGGAAGCTGAGGCTAAAGTTTCTCAGGCCGAGGAGACTGCCAACGATATGGTGGCCCAATATAGGGCCGATGCTGATGCGGCCAACCAGCAGTCAAGAATGTTAGCCGAATATGCGAAGTGTCAGGCCCGGCTTGAAGTTCTTACTGAACTCCAACGTCGCGGTTTCGATCTTGCATCGGACGTCGCCAAAGCCGCCGAAGCTGAGGACGCTTCGAGAAGGGCGACGTTCCCCGAAGAATTCGAGGATGGCTCCGATTGACTCCGGGAATAGGCTAGGCTTTGTTTTGTTTTTCCCCTCTTATGTAATTGCTCCGGTAGCGAGCTTTTTTATGCAACACTGCCCTTTGCCATTTATTGCTCCTTTTTCAATCTTGTTATTACTTTGCCTTTTATCTTTTTGGAACGATGGTAGTCCTTTATATTTTTCGAAATAGTCTCCGAGTGAATGTATTCGAACTCAGGTGAACTTCGACCTTTGGGTTTTCTCAAGGCAGTCCCCGAGTGAGTTGATTCGAGCTCGGGTGAAGTCTAACCCTTAGGTTTCTTCGAAGCAGTCCCCGAGTGAGTGGGTTCGAACTCGGGCACAATTTGACCTTCAGGTTTTGTATCGATTTTACGCCTTTTTCTTAAGGTCTTACAAGTTCGAGTATACTTCGCCTTTTAGTGAAGTCGATGATGAAGCCGGTATTACCTCTTTTTGAGATTTTATGAATTTGGACCCGCCTTCTCGAGGACTTATGGTCAAAATAATGCCTTATCGAGGCCTTACGAATTTCGAACTCACCTCTGAGGTCTTTCAGTTTTATGTGTCGCCTTATTAAGGTCTTATGAGCTTGGACTTGCCTTCTTGAGGTCTTATAGTTTAAGTGTTGCCTCATTGAGGTCTTATGTTCAAATGTGCCTCGAGGAGGTCTTATGTTCGAATGTGCCTCGAGGAGGTCTTATGTTCGAATGTGCCTCGAGGAGGTCTTATGTTCGAATGTGCCTCGAGGAGGTCTTATGTTCGAATGTGCCTCGAGGAGGTCTTATGTTCGAATGTGCCTCGAGGAGGTCTTATGTTCGAATGTGCCTCGAGGAGGTCTTATGTTCGAATGTGCCTCGAGGAGGTCTTATGTTCGAATGTGCCTCGAGGAGGTCTTATGTTCGAATGTGCCTCGAGGAGGTCTTATGTTCGAATGTGCCTCGAGGAGGTCTTATGTTCGAATGTGCCTCGAGGAGGTCTTATGTTCGAATGTGCCTCGAGGAGGTCTTATGTTCGAATGTGCCTCGAGGAGGTCTTATGTTCGAATGTGCCTCGAGGAGGTCTTATGTTCGAATGTGCCTCGAGGAGGTCTTATGTTCGAATGTGCCTCGAGGAGGTCTTATGTTCGAATGTGCCTCGAGGAGGTCTTATGTTCGAATGTGCCTCGAGGAGGTCTTATGTTCGAATGTGCCTCGAGGAGGTCTTATGTTCGAATGTGCCTCGAGGAGGTCTTATGTTCGAATGTGCCTCGAGGAGGTCTTATGTTCGAATGTGCCTCGAGGAGGTCTTATGTTCGAATGTGCCTCGAGGAGGTCTTATGTTCGAATGTGCCTCGAGGAGGTCTTATGTTCGAATGTGCCTCGAGGAGGTCTTATGTTCGAATGTGCCTCGAGGAGGTCTTATGTTCGAATGTGCCTCGAGGAGGTCTTATGTTCGAATGTGCCTCGAGGAGGTCTTATGTTCGAATGTGCCTCGAGGAGGTCTTATGTTCGAATGTGCCTCGAGGAGGTCTTATGTTCGAATGTGCCTCGAGGAGGTCTTATGTTCGAATGTGCCTCGAGGAGGTCTTATGTTCGAATGTGCCTCGAGGAGGTCTTATGTTCGAATGTGCCTCGAGGAGGTCTTATGTTCGAATGTGCCTCGAGGAGGTCTTATGTTCGAATGTGCCTCGAGGAGGTCTTATGTTCGAATGTGCCTCGAGGAGGTCTTATGTTCGAATGTGCCTCGAGGAGGTCTTATGTTCGAATGTGCCTCGAGGAGGTCTTATGTTCGAATGTGCCTCGAGGAGGTCTTATGTTCGAATGTGCCTCGAGGAGGTCTTATGTTCGAATGTGCCTCGAGGAGGTCTTATGTTCGAATGTGCCTCGAGGAGGTCTTATGTTCGAATGTGCCTCGAGGAGGTCTTATGTTCGAATGTGCCTCGAGGAGGTCTTATGTTCGAATGTGCCTCGAGGAGGTCTTATGTTCGAATGTGCCTCGAGGAGGTCTTATGTTCGAATGTGCCTCGAGGAGGTCTTATGTTCGAATGTGCCTCGAGGAGGTCTTATGTGATCGGACTTGAAAGCATACCGAAGAGTCGAACAAAATCTTTTAGGTTATGATGTGAATATGCATCAGATAGTCTTTGCTATTGCAGTAATAGTTAATACATCATACTGATCCGAGCGGATTAGGTCAGGTTAGTTGGGCACGGCTCGCTTTGGCCGTTTGACCCTTACATTTATTCTTATTGACCTTCGCCTTCTTCGGAGGGCGATCTAGTATACAATGATTTACCCTTGGATACCTTTGTAGTAGCACGATGTTCTTGCTGCCTCGTTAAAAACCTTGCCGAAAAACCCGAGTTGGGACAAAAACGGTCGAAGGAAAAAAGAGTGCAGCTCGTGCTTTCAGTCTCTCCGATGTCCGAACTTGTCTTAGCGACCGATCATCGACCTGCACGGGTTAGGATCGGACAAGTCTCAAAATGTCCGAACTTATCTTAGCGACCGATCATCGACCTTTAGCAGTAGTATCTCTTCAAGTGGCCTATATTCCAGTTATTGGGTAGTTCTTTCCCATCCATCGTTCCTAACTTGTACGAACCCTTTCCGGTTACCTTCAAAATGGTGTAAGGGCCTTCCCAGTTCGGTCCTAATTTCCCTTCGTTAGGGTCTCGAGTGTTGAGGGTGACCTTTCTTAGTACCAAGTCCCCTATATTGAAGTGTCGAAGACGAGCCCTTCGGTTATAATATCTCTCGATCTTTTGTTTCTGAGCTGCCATCCTAACTAGTGCGGCCTCTCTCCTTCCGTCTAAAAGATCCAAGCTGGTGAGCATCGCTTCTTGGTTGGTAACCTCGGTTGCATACCGGAATCTAGCGCTGGGTTCGCCCACCTCGACTGGGATCAAGGCCTCGGCTCCGTAAACCAAAGAGAAAGGAGTGGCACCGGTACTAGTCCTTTCGGTTGTCCGGTAGGCCCATAGGATTTCGGGCAGCATTTCTCTCCATTTTCCTTTTGCGTCTTGTAACCTTTTCTTTAGGTTCTAAACGATGGTCTTGTTGGTCGACTCAGCCTGCCCGTTTCCGGTGGGATGGTACGGGGTTGACAATACCCTCTTGATCTTGTTATCCTCGAAGAATCTTGATACCTTGCTCCCAACGAACTGTTTCCCATTGTCACATACTATTTCGGAAGGCATCCCGAACCGACACACGACGTGGTCCCAAAGGAAGTCGATTACTTCTTTCTCTCGAACCTTTTCGTAAGCCTGCGCTTCAACCCATTTGGAGAAATAGTCAGTAACCAAAAGAATAAATTGAGCCTTACCTGGAGCTCGAGGAAGCGGGCCCACTATGTCCATTCCCCACTTCATGAAAGGCCATGGGGAGATGACCGAATGCAGCAGCTCAGCAGGCTGATGGATGAATGGCGCATGCCTTTGACACCTGTCGCATCTTCGTACAAATTCCCTTGCATCCTGTTCCATGTTGACCCAGTAGTATCCAGCTCGAATTATTTTTCGGACCAACGCATCCGCGCCCGAATGGTTGCCACATGACCCTTCGTGGATTTCCCTTAATACGTACTCTGTGTCTCCGGAGCCAAGGCATATGGCGAGTGGTCCTCCGAAGGTTCTTTTATATAAGACTCCGTCCTCGGCCAAACAAAAACGGGCCGCTTTTGTTCTCAATGCCCTTGATTCTTTGGGGTCCTGTGGGAGTTTTCCTGTTTTTAGATAGTCCACATACCTGTTTCTCTAGTCCCAAGTAAGGCTAGTTGAGTTGACCTCGGCGTGCCCTTCTTCTACGACCGACCTCATTAGCTGTACCACCTTTTCGGACTCGAGCTCGTCGTCCTCGACTGTCGAGCCCAGATTGGCGAGGGCATCGGCCTCGCTGTTTTGATCTCGGGGTACGTGTTGGAGAGTCCATTCTTTGAACTTGTGCAAGGTGTTTTGGAGTTTGTCGACATACCTTTGCATCCGGCTCTCCCTGGCCTCGAACGTTTTGTTCGTCTGATTTACCACAAGAAGAGAATCGCACTTGGCTTCGATCACTTCGGCGCCGAGGCTCCTGGCTAATTCTAAACCTGCAATCATAGCCTCATACTCGGCTTCATTGTTAGTCAACCTCCTCGTCCGTACAGACTGCCTAATGACGTCCCCGGTAGGAGGTTTTAGTATGATCCCCAATCCCGACCCCTTTACGTTCGAAGCTCCGTCCGTGAACAATGTCCATACTCCGGACGGAGTTCCCGAGCTCAGCAGGAGCTCTTTTTCGGCCAGGGGAATAAGGGTCGGAGTGAAGTCGGCGATAAAATCAGCCAATACTTGCGACTTAATCGAGGTTCGAGGTCGATATTGGATATCGTACTCGCTAACCTCTATGGCCCACTTGGCCAGCCGGCCGGACAATTCGGGCTTATGCATGACATTTCTTAATGGGTATGTAGTTACAACATGTATGGGGTGACTTTGGAAGTATGGCTTTAATTTTCTTGAGGCACTAATTAGGGCTAATGCCAATTTTTCTAGGTGAGGATACTTCGTTTCCGCTTCCCCTAGTGTCCTACTTACGTAGTAGATGGGGAACTGGGTGCCCTGTTCTTCCCTAACTAGGACCCCACTGACGGCTACTTCCGATACGGCCGATTTTCGGAGTATGCAACAAAGGTGGATTAGAAAGGTACCTTTTGAGTTCCTCTAGGGCGTGCTGGCATTCTGGTCCCCATGTGAAATCATTCTTCTTCTTTAGAAGATTGAAAAATTGATGGCTCCTATCCGAGGATCGGGATATGAACCGGCCTAGAGCAGCTATGCGCCCGGTGAGCCGTTGGACGGCCTTTACGTTATCGACAATCTTTATGTCCTCGATTGCCTTAATCTTATCCGGATTGATCTCGATTCCCCTGTTGGACACCATAAATCCTAGGAACTTTCCGGATCCGACCCCGAACGCGCATTTCTCCGGGTTCAGCTTCATGTTATATTGCTTTAATATAGCAAAAATTTCCTGCAAATGGCTAAGATGTTCCTCTGCGCGCAGGGATTTAACTAACATATCATCAATATAAACTTCCATGGTTTTGCCTAATTGATTCTCGAACATCTTGTTAACTAGGCGTTGGTAGGTGGCCCCAGCGTTCTTTAGCCCGAAGGGCATCACGTTATAGCAGTAAGTGCCATACTTAGTGATGAAGGACGTTTTTTCCTGATCGTCCTTATCCATCCGGATCTGATTATATCCGGAATAGGCGTCGAGAAAACTTAGCGTCTCGTGGCCGGCCGTGGCATCGATCATTCGATCGATGTTAGGCAAAGGAAAGGAATCCTTGGGGCAAGCTTTATTTAGATCTTTATAATCTATACACATTCTTAATTTATTACCCTTTTTGGGTACTACAACTACGTTGGCTAACCATTCGGGGTATTTAACTTCCCGGATGGACCCTATGTTTAATAGCTTAGTTACCTCCTCGTGGATGAAAGCCTGTTTGACCTCGGATTGGGGCCTTCTCTTTTGTTTGACTGGCCGGAATTTTGGGTCTGTGCTCAACTTGTGAGTCGTGACCTCAGGGGGTATGCCTGTCATATCCAAATGGGACCAAGCAAACACATCCTCGTTAGCAGTAAGAAAAGAAAGCAAATTTTTCCTGAGCTCGGTAGTTAAACCCGAGCCCAGGTATACCTTTCGGTCTGGCGCACTCGAACGAATAGGGATCTGTTCCAGCTCTTCGACCGTTGATTTGGTGGCATCGGACTCATCCGGAGTCACGAAAGATCGGGGAAGGAAGAAGTCTTCTCCGAAGGTAGATTCTGGTTCAGCCTCTTTTATCGGAGGCTTACACTTTGACTGCTATTTTGCCTTGGATACCTCATCTACTTCGAACATCTCTCTTGCGGCGCATTGCTCCCCGTACACAGTGATGACCCCCTCGGCAGATGGGAATTTCAGCATTTGGTGCAGCGTGGACGGTACGGCCCCGATGTCGTGTATCCAAGGTCTTCCGAGCAGGGCGTTGTACCTCATATCGCCCTTGATAACACAGAACTTGGTCGCTTTTGTAACTCCGCCCACGTCGATCATCAGAGTTATTTCCCCTCGTGTTGTCTCCGTAGCCATATTAAATCCAGTCAATACTCTTACCTCAGAAATTATCTGCCCTGTCAGTCCCAACTGTTCAACGACCCACGACCGAATTATATTAGCTGAGCTTCCGGGATCGACCAAGACACGCTTGACTTTAGTGCCTCGGACCATCATGGATATTACCAAAGCGTCGTTATGGGGTTGTGCTGGTCCATCGATTTCCTCGTTGCTAAAACATAGTGTTCCCTCTGGTGCATAATCCCTGATCCGCTTCTCCCTTGTGATCGATATCTTGGTACGTTTCAGTATTGGTACTTGAGGTGCGTCTTCCCCTCCAATTATCATGTTTATGGTGTGCCGGGGTTCCTTCCTATCGGCTGGTCGATCTCGATTTTCGTAATGATTTTTGGCCCGATCACTGAGAAATTCTCGAAGGTAACCTTCATCGAGCAACCGGGCAACTTCCTCCCGCAGTTGCCTGCAATCTTCGGTTCTGTGGCCATGTGTGTTGTGGTACTTACATATTAACTTGGGATCCCTCCTCGATGGATCGGACTGTACGGGTTTGGGCCATCGGGCTTCTTTGATACGTCCGATCGCCGACACCAAGGTAGCCGAATCGACACTGAAATTATATTCAGCCAATCGGGGTGCTTCCTGTCTATCGATGGCTTTCCCGAGGTTGGCCTTCGGTAACGGTCTTCTGTTCCTCTCATAGCCGCGGTCGTTCCTCGTAAATTTAGGCCTCCTATCATCCTGATACGGCCGATATCTTTCCTTGTTCGGTCTCGAATCTTTGTAGTTTTCCCTACGAAGTCGATCGAAATTCTTATGTGTGGATGGTGAATCCGAACTTGCTCCGCTGTGGTCGTCCTCTACCCTTATCTTCGATTGGTACCGGTTATGGATGTCTGCCCACGTAACTGCTGGAAACTCGATCAGACTTTGCTTTAATTGCCTGGATGCGGCTGAGCTGTTGGCGTTCAATCCTTGAGTGAAGGCTTGTACTGCCCAGTCATCCGTGACTGGGGGAAGGTCCATCCTTTCCATTTGAAATCGAGACACAAATTCCCGGAGTGTCTCGTTTACGCGCTGTCGGACCTTGAATAGGTCGAATTTCCTTGTTTCTACCCTGATCGCCCCGGCGTGAGCTTTCACGAAGGCATCGGCTAACATGGCGAACGAATCGATGGAATTTGGCGGTAAGTTATGATACCACGTCATTGCCCCCTTGGACAAGGTTTCTCCAAACTTTTTCAACAAAACTGACTCGATTTCATCATCTTCGAGGTCGTTTCCCTTAATCGCGCATGTGTATGCTGTCACATGCTCGTTTGGGTCCGAGGTCCCATTATACTTCGGGATATCGGGCATTCTAAATTTCTTAGGGATAGGTTTTGGGGCGGCACTGGATGGGAACGGTTTTTGTACAAACTTTTTAGCGTCAAGGCCCTTCAGGACCGGAGGTGCACCTGGTATTTGGTCGACCCTGGAGTTGTATGTTTCTACTTTTTTATTGTTGGCCTCGATTTTTTCCTCCCCCTTTTCGATTCGTTCGGTCAATTCTTCTAGCCTCCTAAGAACCGCAGAATCAGCATCCGGCCCACCCCGTTCCGGCTGTACTGGGGTCGGATTGATGATTGCAGCTGCACGGGGAGCCTCCTCGGACCTGACAGGCTCCTGGACCCGGCTCTGGAGCTGAGCTATAGCCGATTGCTGGGCTTGCAGCATGTCAAAAATCATTTTAAGGTTGATAGTCTCTTCGCCGACTGCCTGGGCCCTCGAATCGTCCTCTCCCCGGACGCTATGTGATGATCCGGAGGCCTGATCAGTGTTGAGCGCCATCCGGGAATCGGCATCTATCGGGTTTTCGAGCCCGGGCATTCCATTGTTTCCTGTCTGCTGTTCAAGTTCGTTGTTGATTGATTGTGCCATTCTATGAGTTGGTAATTTGAATGTAAGATGGACTCTTTTGCAAAGAACCAGTGTACTGTGATGCGTCAAGAAAGAGTATCAAAGAGCTCACTAATATCCTTAGCCCCACGGTGGGCGCCAAACTGTTTACCCTGGAATCCGGATAACAATTGAATTTATATGGGATTTTAAGGATCCGTGAACTAAAAGATACAAAAGGTTTGGATTGAGGAAAATAAAAGATAAAGATTCAACAATTGCTGTTAAAGTAAATAATCGCAGAATATAATATTGCTTAGAACAATTGTGCTTGATAGCGTACAAGAATTGAGAGAGATGGTACTGTAGTGTAATGGTTTCCGATCCCCTCTTTATGGGGTCTTCTCCCCTTTTATACATTCTGATTAAGGGTAAAAATAAGGTAGGTAAATTGATTACATCGTGGATCCCTGTAATTACGCCTTAATGGCCTGAAGTGGTTGAGAAAATCACGTTTGGGCGAGATATCCGGCGACGCTTGGTTATCCGTTACGAGTCCGGCTTCCGACCTTGTGTGTTTCTCCATCCGGTGGTGACTCATATCGAGCTCTGCAACGGTCTCGAAATGACTCGACCTCGGTTGTTGACGTGGCCGTCGTTCTACCTTGCATCCAGGTCGGGTTCGATGGCCCCGACTTGCCCCGGACCGGACCCAACCCGGTCGGGCTCAAGCAAAAAGGGTATCACCCAATACAGTAATAGAAAAGTCATTTCATTTTGTTTTGTAACCGAAAAGCACTATATTTTACACATTGTAAATGACAAGTTAAATCTATGGTTTCCGAGGATATTTTTGGATTCTTTTTGCTGATGAGACATTTATATTTCCAGAACAATTATTTAACAAACTAAAAGCATTTATAATTTTTTCTACCTACCCACTCCATGACCCGGCCCGACTTTAATAGATGCTTTTAGTTTTTTAAATGGTTCGAATGAAAGGTAAAATGCCACATTAGCAAAAAAGTAACCGAAAATGTCCCTTGAAATCATAGAGTGATTTTTTATCAACTCAGAAAAGTAAGGACCACAATAAAGTAAAAATTTTACAAAACGGAGAAAAAAAGGGGGAAATGGCAAAACTTATACTCCATAAGCGTGAGTAAATTAATTCGCTTGACGCCTGAGCCTGACTTGCAATTTTGGTTAATATAAACAATCAGAAAGCAGCAAATAACATGTAGAAAATGAAGGCCATGCATTTGACATTCGATACATTTAAAGATCAGCGTATATACCAAATTAGATCACGCACGTGCATGCAATATCAAAGTGCTATTTTAATCCCAATAATTTTCTGTATTTAAATTATATTGTTGGAAATTCAAAGGAATCATATAATCAGACGCGTAATTACACTTTAATCTGACCTGGGAAAAAGCATTAATGCATGATTATGAAGATGTGATCTGCTCATACAGTATATATAAACAAATGTAAAAGAAATGTTAGGTGGTGTTAGAATCTAATTCCCTTCACAGACATGGGCTTTTGCTCGTTTCCATGCAAAAAGCTTACTCTTCATATGAATATTGCAGACATATAGTTGGAAAGGTAGCCCTCTTGCAGCTTTACTCTATAAATAAACATATCATAATAAATACTACTTAGTAACATTATTAGCTACTTGCAACGAATGAGAATACAGATTAGTATTCCCCTTAATAAAATAATTTTAAAAATATTGGACCTCTCCATGAAACTTTTGTCACGGCCCAAATCTCATAGTAGGATTGTGATGGCGCCCAACGATGTTGTTAGGCAAGCCAACGCGAAAACCTACAAATAAATTATCCATTATTAATCTTTAAAATCAGAAATTTCATTAAATGCATCGAATTAAACGAAGAACTCATGAAAACATACATACTTCTTTACCAAAATACCGAGTACGAATAATACATAAAACAAAGTGATAATAATAATAAGTACAACTGCGAATATCCATTAGAAGCCCCAAAAACTTGGTGTCACAAGTGCATGTGGAATCTAGAGAATATACAAATCACTGCGGCTACTGTCTGAAATAAAATAAACAAAATCAATAAATATGATAAGAGGGAAACTTCGGGTGCTCTAGATTGAAGCATGGACTAAGTCTCCGTGTAAGGCATCTACGCACCCATATGACCACCGAAAATACCTATCTCGTACCTGCACAATCAGTGCAGAAGTGTAGTATGAGTACGAAAATCAGCACGTACCCAGCAAGTATCTAGTCTAACCTCGAAGAAGTAGTGACGAGGGGTCGACTTGACACTTACTAGTGGTCAATATAACAAAATACATAAAGTAGACATGTATGAAATACGACAAGTAGCAACGAGACAGATAAGCTTTAATAATAAATTCCAAACATGGATTATTACAAAATCACAAAGGAACCATAACCGGCCTCGAAAGAACAAAATCAACTAATACTAATACCAAATCAAATCTCAAATAATATGAACGAGTCTTCCAAGGCAAACTGCCCGATCCCATAGGAATAATATTACATTATACTGCCGAGGCGAATGGCCCGATCCCATAAGAATAACTCACAGTACTGCCGAGGCGAATGATCCGATCCATAAGAGTAATTTACCATATTGCCAAGGCGAATGGCCCGATCTCATAAGAATAGTTTACACACCAATGCGAGCGGCCCGATCCCATAAGAATAGTTTATAATCTTGTCGAGGCGAACAACCCGATCCCACAGGAATAGAGAAACTCTCTCAATCGCAAAATATATGCGAGTCGAGAAGACACAGAACTACCTTTCATTAATATTTCACAATTTTAAAGTAAGAGACTCGGTCAATTTTTTTTTAGTCTCAATCTCAATCATAAATTTAAGAAATCAAACAAACAAGATTAATTCAAATAGCACATTTAAAGCATGATGTGAATATAATTCTACCCGAAAATAAATATGAATCTAGCTATGTATGGACTCTCGTCATCTCGTGCGTACGTAGCACACATAACAAGTAGCACACAACAATTAATATATCTACTATCGCGCCTCCTTTTTTCCTCCTCGCGGAGAAAGGTCCGGGTTTCGACATTCCATGGGGGAATCGACTCGTTTCCTTTTGGAAATTGGATTTTATTTTTGAAGAGTCGCCACCTAACGAATTATGCTGCGTTAGGGCACCTTGAGCAGTTAACTCATGGACTAGTTTGCATTATCAGAGATTTAGGGTAAGGGCTCGAAATAACCTTAAGGGGAAGGTGTTAGGCACTCCTCGCGGTCCACAACGGTGGGTCTCGGCCGAACTTATATTCATGTAAATTAGTCCTTTTAACAAATAAACAGTTTAAGCACGTACTTGCAAGTAAAAACATGTTTTGACATTCAAGTAATGAAACAAGGAAAAGGATTTGAACAGGTTGCACATATATAAAGAAAGTAAATTCATTTAAACAACGGGAGTTGGGAAGGGGGTCCTAGGTTGGTTAGCCTACAGGATCACCCCATGCAATGCCCGGTAATCACTCCTCAGTGAGGGACTACACGTGACATTAGCGCGTAGTCATCATATCCTTACTACCTAGTTCCCTCCCCTTGGTCATGGCCTAATGCATTCTATCAACCTTGAAAATGTCCTACGCGTGCACTACCCATACCTTCCTCGTGGCCCTGAAGGTATTTTAGGACCTCTAGTTTTAGGTAGTTCTAGACCATCCTAAGGTATTTAAAGGAGAAAAGTCTAAGCGCCAATCAAAACAATTAGGACTACACATAAAGAAGGAACATATAATGGCTCACGTTTTACCTCCACAAGCAAAGCAAATAAATGCACGTCTCAAACAATTGTTTCAGGTATTTAATAAAACTTAGAACATGATATCTAGAGGAGCTGACAGCATACAGTATTGAATTAGAACCAAGTGTCGAAAACCTATTAGCTTGCCTACTGATTTTAAACCTGGAATCTTTAGGCAGTAAACACAAGCAAAACAGTTTTTCCCGTTTTATAAAGATTCATCACCCAAGGCTTGCCTAGGCATGGGATCATGCATAATAATTACCAGAATCATTATAGTTCAGAAGCTATGAGAGCATGTTGTTCTAGTTGATACGAATCTGAGAATGCAGAGATTATTGCCACTTTTATTCGGAAAACATCACAATGTGAGAGTATTTTTATTGCCTTTTCATGAATCAGTGATTAATTAGGCGTCTTAAACAAAATGCAAACAGGATCCTAGAACATGGTATCTAACATGCATACGCAAATGGAAAGATGGTTAAAAAACAGAATCCCTAAGGCATGATTTCTAAATGCACACAAGAGTTGCAGAATTATTGAAATATGACTTCTGAATGTACAAGAGTAACAACTTTTATGCTAATGTTGTTATTGTCCTAGGAGCAGGATTTCTAAGTGATAGACATAAAACATGGATTAATGACGGATGAGATGCTGAAACAGTAGACATGAAATTCTAGGAACATGATATCTAGTGCATATTTCACATGATTTGGATGAGTGTATAGATCCTAAAACATGGGTTCTAATGCAGATATAAAGAATGTAAAGCCTATGACATACTTTCTACCCCAGCAATATTAATAGGATTATATAGCTACCCCTCCCGTTTCACTAGCCATTCCCAACATCATTTTACAAATAATTATTACAGACCAGCTGAATAAATTACATAAACAATTGAAGAAAAAGAAGAAGTTAACTATAGGGAGCCTGAAGCAGGCCCAAGTGTATCCTGAAGATACCAGGTTCTCCATAGCCTCAAATGCCAAGATGCCATAGCCAATTTTATGTCCAGGTGTGTTAGAGTTCCCAAAGGACCTCAAGGATCCCGGGCAGTGCCCACACCCAGACTTCATAACCAAAACTGAGTAAGCGCAGTGTGGAAGGGCCAGCCCTAGTGCATCAGAGTTCAGAGGGATCTCACAGGGATCCCAAGGCAGTCACACACTGGAGGGGCAGAACCTAGGGACTTAAGAGTGGAGTGAGAGTGCTTGACATAGTTGAAAGAGTTTAATAGAGAGGGCTTAAGACTGAAAAGAACCTTTTGATAACCATTAGTACTAAAACAGTTTGAGGAGAGAACCAAAATAGCAGACAATCAGTTGGTCATAAAAACATCCAGGTTCAGAAAATACTTAACAAAAAGATCTCTCATGGGGATAAAGGGATTGGGGCACATAAGAGTCATATTGGGGTGCATGGATAAGGTATAGGGGAAGCACATAGTCGCAAAACTGCATAAAATACTTAGGGTCTTAGAGACTTAACAGGCTGAATATGGACAGTAAGTAGCTAAGACATAGATCATAGTGATACAGGAAGCATGACATGTCTTGAACAGGATTAAACATGCTAGGAAAAATAAAATAAAAAGTAAGCAGGGAAGAGTGTAGAATATAAAGAACACATTGAATATGATAGAGTCTAAACATGCTGAGCAAAGAAGTAAGCAGAAATGCAAGTTGAATTTATAACTGATGAACTAGTGCACGAATGAAACATATAGGTTTTGGATTTTAAAACTTAACATAGAGACATACCAGTTGAAGAAAAGGGTGCAAAATATAAAGCAAATAAAGTTCCAATATCTAGTCTTGGCTTTCAGCCCGCTAGATCAGTGAGTATCACAAGTAGCAGAAGAGAAAGAAAACTTTAGAGTGTAGGAGTAGTGATTTTTGAACTAATGTTCGTTGTCCAGAACATAAAGTAAGAGGGGGGCTTATATAGTACTCCCTCCGGTCCAAAATAAGTGATTTTTTTGGATGTTTTCACACAGATTAAGAAATTCACCTTTTAGCATTAATTAGCAATGGAATTGACCATATTAATCTTTACCATCTCACATAAACACTCCTAACACATATTCCAACACTATTTACTCCAAGGGCAATGTAGGAAAAAAATAATTAATTCATTCTTGAAATCTGAAAAAATTACTTATTTTGGACCACAAAAAAAAGGCAAAAAAATCACTTATTTTGGACCGGAGGGAGTAATCAAAAGCTTAACAAATAAGGTAAGAGATCAATTAAGTAGTAAATCAGGGAAGTCACATGCAAATCAGCAAGTCTTTCCCTTAATCAAGGGACAATTAAATCAACGCTAAAAGCATGCTAAGTATTTAAGGAATGAATCAAGTAAGGTTTGGTATAGAGTAGGTAATTAGGGGTAAATGAACAGAAGTTTTAATTAAGGAAATAAATCAGTAAGAATCAGCAATATATAAACAAGGCAAGGAAAAAATAATTAAGGCAAGCAATTCAATCAAATCGAGTGGAGAGGTAAGAATCGAAAGTTTAAGGGAAAGTGTTCAAATCAAACCAAGAAACAAGGGATTCAGAATAATCAAAGAGAAAGTCATGAAAGAGTCAGCATGTTTAGCATATAAATTAAGGTAGAACAGGAATAGTCCGAATTCCATATAACTTTACCAAAACAAATAGTTAAAACGATACTGATTTAAGGAGAATGTTACAGGTCTTAATACGAATATACAAGATGAACACAAGCATATAGAACCAATGAAAGGATCGAACTAAGAAATTCAGTATAAGCATATTAGGACAAGAAGATCACGAGAAATCACAAGAACCCAAAGCGAGAACATAATCAGATGTACCAATACTCAGAAACTAAACGAAGAACCCCAAAAAATTAGGGCTTTCAGTACAAGCGAGTTAAGGTTGTAGTAGACTTACAAAATCAGTCAAAAATAAATGAGAAGCCGAAGATTAAACACAAAAAAGTCATCAAACAATTTGTAAAAAGAAATTCCGGAAACCCTAGTTTAGGAAAAAATAAAAATCACTTGAAAATCATACGATTCTTGTAAAGAATCTTAAGGTTATTGTAAAACTCACATAAAACAAGCCCAAATCACCTCAGATCTGTACAGATCTAAGAGGTTTAGAGAAGAAATTAGGGTTTCGAAGAGAACAACATAGAGGTGAAGAGACATGCTTTGAAAACCATAGATCGTAGCCGATATAGGACGATTTTACTCGGAATCACACCGGAACGGCCCGAAACAGTCGAGAGAGCAACCATAGATGCAAGCCAACTAGCCCTGGTCCCTTGAGGGCCTTGGAGATAGCGAGATTAACGTGAGGAAAGCCATTGGAGGCCTGGGAGGTGGCAAGAATTCATCGGAGATGGCCATGGACGAGGGTCAGTGAGATTTGATTAGGGTTAGGTTGAGAGCTTTTCTGAGAGATGAGAGGAAAAGACGACGGCGGTGAGAAGAGGGAAATGATTAGGGTTTGGGAGGTATTGGTTAGTTTATTTTAGGAAGGGTCGTTTGTGGCCGTTGATCGTTATGATCAACGGCCGAGATTAAAGGGTATTGGGGCCGGATCGGGTCTTCAGGGTTGGGTTGGGTAATTTTATTGGGGATTGGGCTGGTAATTGGGTTTGGTTGGGGCTGAAATTGAAAATAAGATAGGCTAGCTTTTAAATAGCCACCTTTAATAGTTATATAATTTATAAAAATAATAAATGATTTCCAAAAAAAATTTCTGTGTACTTAAATGATTTAAAATACTTATTTTACATTTAAAAAAAAATATAAAAGACCATTTTAAGCATCAATAATGTAATTATGCGTTAGTAGGGCTATTATTGCAAAGATGTGCAATTTAGCCTAAAAAATATAAATATAATCACAAAAAAAAATGCTCTGAAAATGTTTAAGCACTATTTTGGCATAAGTAAAGAATTTAGATGACTAAATCATCACAGAAGTAATTTGAAGAATAATTATTGGATATTTTATAAATAAAAGAGAAGAAATAAATTGATTTTGGAGCTGTTAAAATTATAGAATTTTTTTTTATAAAAAATGCTTGTGCATGCTTATAACTGCATATGTACTATTTTGAAAGTATGTATGTATTAAAAATATATGGGAAAAATTGGGTATCAATACCTACGGGGATAATTCTCTCTTGCAAGATTAGGCAAGAGACTTACCTCGCTTCCAAGCACACTACTCGGCTCTTAAACCTCACTAGTAGCCTCAAACCAACGCTGAGCAATACGAAACTAGTCAAAGATCGTACAAACCAATCAATATATGCTCAAAAATTATAATTTAACTCTTAGAATAATTTTCAAACTCCTCAAAAAGTCAACAAAAGTCAATCCCGATCCCACGTGCCTGGATTTTGGAAATATTTGAAGATAAACGTTACCCATGACATTAAGAACTCAAATATATAATTTATCCTCAATTCCATAATCAATTTCGTAGACAAATCCTATTTTTACCATATCCTAGGTTCTTTAACAAAAATTCCAAAATTCCACAATTTTTATGTTAAAATCTATTCATAATCTATATATTTAATCCATAATTGGTAGAAATTATTTACCTTGTGATTTTTATTAAACTCCTTCTCAAAAGGGCTCTCAAATTCGTCCAACCCAAGTGAAAATGTGAGAGAAATGGGCTAAGTCCGAAATAAAATGCAATCTGCCCAGGTAGTCCTTCTTCACGATCACAGAATTCCTTCGCGATCGCGACGGCCAAGATGGCTCAGCCCAACTCCTTCCTCTACACGTTCGCGACATCCTGGTCTCATTCATGATGACCAATGATGCCAGCCCTTCGCGTTTGCGGTCCCTTAGCTGCCTTTGTGAAGGCCAACAGCCTTCGAGCCCCAAACACCTCATCCTTTTTCGCGTTCGCAAGGATTGCTCTGCATTCGCGAAGAGGAGCCAAGTCCTCCATCGAGTTCGTAGGGACCTCCTCCCATTCGCGAATATCAAGACATCAGGCCCCCCTCCATCTTTCTTCACGATCGTAGGGCTATCTTTACGATTGCGAAGCACATCAACTATTTCAACCAACTTCAACTTTGCTCCGGGTGGTCCGACACACACCCGAGCTATCTGGGACCCAGTCTAAATGTACCAACAAGTCCATAAATATACTACGGACCTACTCGAAGTCTCGGAACACGTAAAATAATATCGGACCCAAGAATCGCACCTCAAAACAAAATTAATCAACTTCTAAAGTTCAAAGTCATTTGAACCAACTCCGAACGTGACGAACCATACTTAGACAACTCGGAATGACGCCAAATATTATGCAAAAGTTACAAATTCTGAACCTATTCCATAGCTCAGAATCCCAAATGGACATCGATAGCACTAAGGTCTACTTTAAATCAAACTTAGAAAACTCTAAAGCCTTTACGATGACAACTTTCAATAATAAGTGCTGAAACGCTCCCAGTCCACCCAGAACTCGATTCAAACATACACCTAAGTCAAAAATCATCATACTAACCTATTAGAATCTTCAAATCATGATTCTGAGGTTGTTTACTCAAAGTGTTGACTCAAGTTAAACATGGCCACCTTAGGCAACTATTATGGAACTAAGTGTTCCGAATTCAATCCGTACTCTTCCAAAGCCCAACCAACCATCCCTGCTTGTCATAAAATAGTAAAAGTACATGACTTAAATAGGGGAAATGAGATCTAGAAAGCAAAATGACTGGTCGGGTCATTACATTTCTCCACCTCTTAGACAAATGTTCATCCTCGAATGAGTTTAGAATTATACCTGAAGTGTCGAATAACTGTGAATATCTTCCCTACATGTTCTCCCCAGTCTCCCAAGTCGCCTCCTCTACTGGTTGACCCCTCCACTAGACTTTCATTGCTGAAATCTTCTTAAAGCTCAACTGGCAAACCTGCCTGTCAACAATGCCAACTAGATCCTCCTCATAACCCAAGCTCTCATCTAGCTAAACTGTACTATAATCTGACACATGTGACCTGTCGACATGGTACCTCCGGAGCATAGACATGTGGAATACCGGATGAACTCCCGATAGGTTAGAAGGAAAAGCAAGCTTGTATACAGCCTCTCCAACTCGCTCCAATACCTTGGCTTGCCCCTCCTTCCTAACCTCATGATACCCTTCATCGGTGAGACATTTAAGAGAACCTTCTCGCCCATCATGAATGACAAATCACACACCTTCTAATCCGCGCAACTCTTCTGCTTGGGCTATGGTGTGCGAAGTTGCTTCTGAATCTACTTTATTTATCCAAGACATCCTTAACCAAATCAGTATTATATAACCTAGCCTCGCCAGGCTCAAACCAACCAATGGGGGAACATCATTGTCGACCATACAAGGCCTCAAATGGAGCCATCTCGATATTGAACTGATAATTTTTGTTATAAGAAATCTCTTCCAATGATAAGAATCAATCCCACTTCCCTCTGAAGTCAATCACACATGCTCTGAGCATATCCTCCAAAATTTGAATTGTCCGCTTCGACTACCCGTTGGTCTGCGGATGAAAGGTTGTGCTGAGCTTAACCTGGGTACCCAACTCACTCTGTACAGCTCTCCAGAAGTGTGAAGTGAACTGAGTGCCTCTATCTGAAATGATGGAAATAGGTACATCATGCAACCGGACGATATCCTGAATATAAATCTGGGCCAACCTCTCTGAAGTGATATAGTCATCACCAGAATAAAATATGCAGACTTGGTTAGCCTGTCGACAATGACCCAAACGACATCAAATTTCCTCAATGTCCGCGGGAAACCAACCGTGAAATCCATAGCGATGCACTCTCACTTTCACTCCGGTATAACCAGCTATGAAGTAAGCCACTTGGCCTCTAGTGTTTGTACTTAACCTGCTGGCAATTCAAACATCTTGCCACATATTCCACTATATCCCGCTTTATCCGTCGCCATCAAGAATGCTGCCTCATATCATGATACACCTTCGTGGCACCTGGATGAATAGAACACCGCGAACTGTGTGCCTCCTCTAGAATCGTCTTCCTCAGGCCATCAACATTAGGAATACATAAGTGACCCTGGAGTCACAAAATACCATCATCACCAATAGTAACCTCCTTGGCACCACCTCATAACACCGTCTCTCTAAGGACTAGAAAGTGCGGATTATCATACTAACGAGCCTTGATCCGCTCGAATAAAGAAGATTGAGCCACAACACATGCAAGAACTCAACAGGGCTTTGAAATATCCAATCTCACAAGGCGATTAGCTAAGGACTAGATGTCCAAAGCAAATGGCCTCTCCTCTGCTGAAATAAATGCCAAACTATCCATACTCTTGGCCTTTCTACTCAAGGTATCCATGACCACATTCGCCTTGCCTAGATGATAGAGAATGGTAATATCATAATCCTTCAATAACTCAAGCCACCTGCACTGACTCAAATTAAGATCCATCTACTTAAGTAAATGCTGCAAACTACAGTGATCGGTGTAAATCTCGCATGACACCCCATAAAGATAATGCCTTCAGATCTTGAGAGCATGAACTATCGCAGCCAACTGCAAATCGTGCACATGGTAATTCTTCTTGCGGGGCTTCAACTAACGTGAAGCATATGTAATAACTCGCCCTCCTTTATGAACACACAACCCAAACCAACGCGTGAAGCATCATAATTTACAGTATACATCCCTGAACAAGAGGGCAAAACCAATACTAGTGATGTAGTCAATGCATGAGCTTTTGAAAGCTCGCCTCGCAATCATTGGACCATTTGAATTGAGCACCCTTTTGCGTCAATCTAGTCAAAGGAGCTGCAATAACGAGAAACCCTCCCCAAACCAGCGATAATAACATGTTATCCCCAAGAAACTCCGGATCTCAATCGCTGAGGTAGGAAGAGGCCAACTCTGAACTGCCTCGATCTTTCTTGGATCTATCTTAATACCCTCACTAGATACAACATGCCCCAAGAAAGCCATAAAATCCACCCACAACTCACACTTAGAAAACTTAGCATATAGCTTTGCTTCCTGCAAGGAATGAAGCAATATCCTCAAATGATGCTCGTGCTCCTCCATACAACATGAGTAGATCAATATGTCATCAATGAAGACAATGACAAATAAAGATATGGCCTGAACACCCGATTCATCAAATCCATAAATGCCGCAAGGGCGTTTGTCAAGCCGAAAGACATCACTAGAAACTCATAGTGCCCATATCTAGTCTGGAATGTAGTCTTCGGAATATACAAAACACGAATCCTCAGCGGATGATACCCAAATCTCAAGTCAATCTTTGAGAACACTGTAACACCTTGTAGCTAGCCAAACAAATCATCAATGCGCGACAACGGGTACTTATTTTTGATTGTGACTTTGTTCAACTGGGTAATCAATACACATCTGCATACTCCCATCCTTCTTCTTCACAAATAATATCGGTGCACACCATGGCGACACACTCAGCCTGATAAATCCCTTCTCGAGAAACTCCTAAAGCTGCTCCTTCAACTCCCTCAACTCTTTTGGAGCCATACGATAAGGCAGAATAGAGATAGGTTGGGTGCTTGGTGCCAAATCAATGCCAAAATTGATATCACGATCCGAGGGCATACCTGGTAGATAGCAGGAAATACATCAGAAACTGGCACCACAAGCACTGAATCCATCGCGGGAGTCTCCATCGTGGTATCCCGAATAAAGGCCAGATAGGCCAAGCAACCCTTCTCGACCATATGTCGAGCCTTCAAGAAAGAAATAACCCGACAGGAATTAGAATAGATGAAACCCTCCACTCTAATTTGGGCAACTCAAGCATCACCGAGGTACAGTCTTGGTATGGAAATCAAGAATGACATGGTACGGAGATAACCAGTCCATGTGCAGGATAACCTCGAAGTTAATTATATCGAGAAATAGATGATCCCCTCTGGTCTGATAACCACAGAAGTCATTACACAGGACCAGTAGACCCGATCCACTACAACAGAATTACCCATGGGCGTGGACATATATACAGGAGCACCCAAGGACTCACGAGATACATCCAGATAAGGAGAAAATAGAGAAAAGACATAGGAATAAGTAGACCTTGAATCAAATAGTATCGAAGCATATCTACGGTAGACAAAAATAGTATGATCACTGCATCGGTGGTGACAGCCTCTAGTCTGGCTGGGAAGGCGTAGAATCTAGCCGGAGTGCCACCTGACTGGGCTCCACCTCTAGGGTAACCCCTACCCATCTGTCCTCCGCCTTTGGCTGGCCGTACGAGCGGTGTGACAACCGGTGCTGTAATCATAGGCTGATGGTCCTGATGCACTGCCTTTCCCGATGTCTGGGACAAAACCTCTTCATGTGGCCCAACTCCCTGCACTCAAGACAACCTCTCTAAGTGGTGAATTGTTGACTCTGAGTCTGACCTTGATAGCCTGAATACCCATTGGAGGAAACTTGAATAGCTAGAGGATGATATGTACTCTTTGAAATAACGCTGAAGTACGGTCGCGCTGGAGCACCCCGAGTAAGCTGTGGTGCTGATTACATGGGCCTGCGAGGATACCCCTCATAAACTGACCCTTGCCCTCAGACGGGGTGCGACTGTGTCCACCAAAATGCCAAGGTCGCTCATCCCTCAATGCAACCTCTCTGTTCTAGTTGCGCATACGCTCGATCCTCCGAGCTATCTCCACAATCTGGAATAATGGTGTCCCCATCTCTGCCTCTCGGGCCATAGAAACATGGATCTCAAAGTGCAACCCTGCAATAAACCTCCACACCCTCTCTATATTGTCGCACCCCCTTTCTCGCGAAATCGATTTTCGACATTTTTGGGACAAATCCTTTTTTAAGGGTAGGGAATTGGAAGAGTCACCACCTAACGGATTAAGGTATGTTAGGGCACCTAGAGCAAATAACTCATATAACCAGTTTACATCACCAGAGATCGGGTAAGGGCTCAAAATTACCTTGAGGGGAAAGTGTTAGGCATCCCTCGAGGTCCACATCGGTGGGTCCCGGCCGAACGTAAATTAAGAGAATTAGTCTAAAAGTGAAGAAAACAATTTGAACAAATACAATATTCAATTTGTTTTTAAACGGGAGTGTAAGGGGTGGTCCTAAGTTTTTTAGCCTATAGAATCATTCCATGCAATAATTTGTAACTCCCTCAAGTTGGGGTGTTACTCATAGCATTAACGCATGGGCTATCATCTCCTTACTACCCAATTACTATCTTTAAGTTGTTTCTTAAGCGTTCTAGTAATTTCTAACTCGTTCCCTATGCGTGCACTACCCGCCCCTTACCTATGGCCCTACAGGTATTAGAACCTCTATTTGGGATGCTTCTAGACCAACCTATGTTACTTAAAAATGTGAAATCTAGGCGATAAACAAAACAAACAGGACTTTCAGATAAAGAACAAGTATGGGCTCACATTGACCTCCACACATAGGCAACAAAGCACGCAATTGAATCAGCAAATTTTGTTAACTTTGGAATCCTATAGGCCGGATATCTATGTGAGAAAATAGAGTGCAGAGACAGCTTTGCTAAGGCGAGCATTAAGACCTATTTGTTTGCCTACTCATTTTATTCACCGTGAATCAGGGCACCTCAAGAAGTAATGTGTCACAATTATAAACCCAGAATCATTATTAAGTCCAACAAATACATTGCCTAAGTGATTAACAATAACGATTGAATTCAGAATCGATCAACAGGATCCTATAGGCATGATTTCTACGAGCTTATTAGTTACAGACCTATAGATATGGTTTCTAAGTGTAGCACTGATTTTAACTCATAAAGATAGATTTTATATCCTATAGGCATGCCTTCTAATTACTAAATTGACTTAAACCTTATAGGCATGATATCTATTGATGGATCGATTTAAACCCTATAGGCATGATTTCTAGGTTTGAGTGGATTTAAATCCTATAGGCATGATGTCTATTAACTGTGTACGGGCAGAAATTAAACAGATCAGGGAGGACAATTAACAAAATCCTATAGGCATGCTTGCTAATGCACATTTGTTGAAACATGTATAGATCCTATGAACAGGATTTCTAAGCAAAATCTCTAGTATGCAAATGTAAAATACAGAATCAACATGATCGTGAAAGTCCTATAGGCAGGATTTCTAAACACAGTATAATACTCACATAATTCAATCAGCATAATTAAATCCTATAGGCAGGATTTCTACCCAGTTTTAACGAAAGATATAAGAAAAACCCTGGAGATTTACTAAATATCCCCAAATTTATTACTACAGAGTTATTACAGACCATAATAGCCGAATAAATTACATAATGGTATCAGTTACACTATAGGGAGCCTTCATATGCCCAAATAAACCTGGGAACCAGGCCTTCCACATAGCAGCTTTGAAGCATAGCAATGATTCATCCACAGTACATTAGAACCAGGCTTCGAGTGTGTCAAAGTTCCCAAGGGCCTCAGGGACCCCGGGCAATGCTCACACCAGAACCACACATTCAGAAAGAGTTCATGAGAGATTGGAAAACCATCCCCCAGTGTGTCAGAGTTCAAAAGAGTCCCAAGGACCCTAGGCAGTGCTCACACTGGGGTGGTTGAGAACCTAAAGGACTAAGAGTATGTAAAAGAGGGAGGGGTAGGTTTTAATAAATAGTTGGATTTTAGAAAAAACAGGATTCAGAACATAGAGTTGCAGGCAGAACTGCATCAAGGAAACATACAGAATTCATGCTTAAACACATAATTCAAATAAGTTGAAGTCTAGATAAACTAAATACTCATGCTAGTAATCAAGACAATCATGGTTTAATCACAGAAACAATTATGTAGAAGCATTTGAGTTTAAACAAACATGACATATGAGTTAAGCAACAAGCTAACTGAATACATGTCCCTAGTGTGCAAAGTTCATAACAAGTATAGAATTAACAGGCAGTGCATGAGACAACTAAACCTCAGGCTATACTATAAAAAGGATTCATATTATTCAGAACAAATTAGTCCTAAGTTAACAGCGCTGCTAGATGAGATCACATAATCATATAAAGGACAGAGTCATGCTAAGAATTGAAACAGACTAGTCAAGCAAAGCATAAAGAATGGAACTGCAAAGGTAAGGGCATACCAGTTAAGTGAGAAAGCAAGTAAGTATACCACAGCAATGAGGTTCCAGAATAATTTTGGCCTTGGCTTTCAGCCGGCCAAAATCAAGAGACACTTAGCACAAAAATCAGAACAAGAGAGCAAGAGAGCTTAAGTTTTAGTAGTGAGAATAGGAGAGTTCGAGTCTTGTTTTAGAGGAGTGGAGAAGGGGTTTAAATAGTACTCAACTAGACAGCCGAATAAGGTAATAATTCAAACACACACAAGTAAGGAATGAAAATAGAAGTAGAATCAATTTAAGCCAGATTCAATCAATTAACAGAATAATAGCATAAAGTCAGGCAAGTATTACTTAAATTAGGGAGGGTTTTATACTGAATCATTCAATATTCAAAAATGCCAGATCAAATATGGTAGGGAGTAATGAGAACAGGTAAATCGAACCAAATAAGAAAATATCAGCATCATACAAGAAAGCAAAGACTTAAATCTCAGTAAAGATTCCAAAAACCCTAATTTTGGAGTAAGTAAAATCAGTCAACAGTAATAAAGAGTTGTAATAAAATGCATATAGACACATGAACGGCAGTATTAAAGAAAGGTGATTAAGAAATCGAAAGTCAAATTAGATCTAGAAAGATCTGAAACCCTAATTTTGGGTAAAACACCAAATAAGTCAGAATTAAAAGAGAATAACACAAGTTCGTACCAAATAAACATATATACGAGTTTATTAAAGGAAACTCATAATCGAATCAGTTTTAATTCAAGTTAAAGAAAGGGTTTGAAACCCTAGATTTAAGTAAATCATAGAATCCGTAAGAAATCAACAGATCTATAAATACCATAGCAAATATAGATGAAGAAAATGTTTAAAAGACAGAGTTTGAACCGGATTTGGTTCAAATCAGAGAGGATCTGAAACCCTAACCTTTAGGGCTTAGCGAATCAAGAGAGATATGAGAGAATCATTACAAATAACGTGTTTGGACTTGAGATTGTCCAGATTCAAAGGGCAAACACGGATTTATACGGAACCAAATCGGGGTACATGCCATATTTAGGCAAGTACCTAAGTTATTCCAGAATCGGGTACCAAATAAGGGAAGAATCCCAGAATGGTAAGGGAGTAATGGGAGAATCCCATTAGAACAGGGATTCTTGGGGTGTTTGGGTGAGACGACGGCTTTAGGGTTTGAGGGAGGGAGATGAGAGTGTTTAGAGGCGGCGTTTGGTAAGAAATGGCTAGGGTTTGGGGAGCGTAGGTTAGTTAAAAAGGGAAGGACGAATGTGGGTCGTTGATCTAGAAAGATCAACGGCCAGGATTAAAGGGGAAATTTGGGTCGGGTAAAAACGGATACAGGGTTAGGGTTAATGGGTATTTGGGTATTGGGTATTAGGGTAATGGGCTAGTGTATATAATTGGGCTAGGTCCGAAAATCAATTAAGAAAAAGGGCTAGATTTTAAATACCCAATTAAATCACTAAATAATTTATAAAAAATAATTAATAAATTGTAAAAATGTCGTTTGTGCATAAAAATAATTTAAAACAATTACTCGACATTATAAAAATATAGAAAGTTATTTTTATGTAGACAATGTAATTATGCATATATATGGGCTATTATTGCAACATGTGCAATTCTAGCCTTAAAAATGCAAATGTAACTATAAAAAAAGCAATTAAAATATTTAAGCACTATGTGGGCATAAATGATGAATTTGGATGATTAAATCATCATAAAAATAATGTGAGGGATAATTATTGGATATTTGTATAGTAAAAAATTTCGAAATAAATTTATTTAAAGCCTTTAAAATTATTGAAAAATTATAAAAACACTTGTACATGTTGGTAAACCTAAAAATAATGCATATGCACTATTTTGAAAATATATGTGCATATTTAAAATATGTGAGGGAAAAATTGGGTATCAAAAGCTGCCCCTCTTTACCCGGAAAGGATGAAAGAGGTTTCGGGTAAAGACATGATGACCAATTTTGACCGAATAGGGTGATTGGAAAAAATATAGGCCGCACCCTAGTCTCCGAGCTGGCTACATATCCCTGATTTTACAGGAATCAGGCCGTGTGTAGTTCTGGACCCAACGGTGAGTGAAACCGATGGAATTGTTATAGGAACGGTCCTGTGCTTCAGAAAGGGTTCTTTTGGAAAGGATAGTATCAGATGGGTTTATGCAGAGTTGGGAATGTGAATCTAAAGCGCAACGGATGTGTCATAGGGCAGATATTTGAACGGTCATAGAGTAAAGCCGAGTAATTAATGGGAATCGATTACGTTTGAAATAATGGCAGGGTGTAAATGGTATGAGCGGAAACCGGAGCGAAGGTTGCTCTCGTTTGAAGAACGGTTACTTCCTGGATCGCCTGCAAAACCCAAAGACACGACACGAGCAAGTATATAGGTAATTGCGAGAATTTAAACATGATGCAAATTCCCTTTGGACCATGAGGGTTGTCTTTGGACAGTGAGGATGACGTCCTTAGAACATGACATCCCGGGCCATGAATCATGGGATAAAGGATTCGCAGGCCATGAAATGATGTTCTCGGGCCATGAGAATGGTGCCTCTGAACCATGACGCCTTTGAATAATGATGTGCAGTATTGAGAGATCCTCAGGCCATGACATGGTGTCTTCGAGCTATGAGGATGATGCCTTCGGACTATGACGCCTTTGGACAAGTTGGCTATACATCAGCCCATGAAGTGCGGAAACATGATATCAAAGGTGCTAACAAGACAAAGTTGAGTCTTGTTTGGGGCAGAGCTTAGCCCCGAGAGAAGAGGATAATGCAAGGTTTAGAATGGAGCAACATTTGTGGAAAGAGAGACAATGCTTAGTCTCATGAGATGGCAGTGATTAGCCTTACGCAAATGGGGAGTCATGGCTTAGCCTCATGCAAGGATCGAGACAGAGCTTAGTCTCATGGAAAGAGAGGGCAATGCTTAGCCTTATGCAGGTAGGGAGGCAGGGCTTAGCCTCATGCAAGAATTGAGACAGGGCTTAGTCTCATGCAAAGAGAAGGCAATGCTTAGCCTTATGCAAATTGGGAGGCAGGGCTTAGCCTCATGTAGGAATTGAGACAGAGCTTAGTCTCATGCAAAGAGAGAAGGCAATACTTAGCCTTATGCAAATATGGAGGAAGGCTTAGCCTCATGCAAGGATCGAGACAGAGCTTAGTCTCATTCAAAGAGAAGGCAATGCTTAGCCTTATGCAAATATGGAGGCAGGGCTTAGCCTCATGCAAGGATCAAGACAGAGCTTAGTCTCATGCAAAGAGAAGGCAATGCTTAGCCTCATGCAAATATGGAGGCATGGCTTAGCCTCATGCAGGAATTGAGATAGAGCTTAGTCTCATGCAAAGAGAGAAGGCAATGCTTAGCCTTATGCAAATATGGAGGTAGGGCTTAGCCTCATGTAAGGATCGAGATAGAGCTTAGTCTCATGCAAAGAGAAGGCAATGCTTAGCCTTATACAAATATGGAGGCAGGGATTAGCCTCATGCAAAGATCGAGACAGGGCTTACTCATGCAAAGATCGAGACAGGGCTTAGTCTCGTGCAAATGGACGAATAGTGAGTAGGAGCAAAATATTTCTTAGCTGGAGATGTATTTGCATTTGGCGGCCTCGCCGTTATGAAGATAGTGACTTTGGTATGTGTGTACTTGTGAATTCTCCTGTAATGTTCCTTGCCTGCATCCAAAGAAAAATCATGAGTTTTGTAGGGGAGGTTGGTTCGTGCCTTTGTCTGCTTGTTTTGCTTTGCTTTGCTTTGGAAATCCTGTTTGAGTTGCCCTGGGTAACACCTGGCTACTATAGAAATAATGTTTTCAAAAAATATGCACTTATTTGATGAAATAGAGTCATTTTAGAAAACATAGTGGTATATAATATCAAGTAAATTAGATGAACTAACGACTGCAACGCTTTTAGAGACATTGCGGCTTTCTTTGCGTCAGAATTTTGAGGGTCCTTCTCGAAATTATGCCCCAGTTTAGTAAGTGATCCTTCGGCCGTTCTGCGTGTGACAAAGTTTGCTGGACCTGCTCCGGAATTTTGAGAATCCTTCTCAAAATTCTGCCCCAGTTACTTAACCGATTTTCTGACTTTATTACATATGGTGATGTTGGCTGGACTTGCTCCGGAATTTTGAGGGTCCTCCTCAAAATTTTGCCCCAGTTTCTGGTTCTGGGGGAAATGAAGATTTTATTAAGATGTGACCAAACCCACAGGGCTGCCTACGTATCCCTCTTAAACGGGAATTAGGTCAAGTGTAGTTTAGTTACATCAGATGAAGAAATGTAAACAATCTAAACATAGTATCTCTTGACTGCGTCTAAATTGATAGGTTTTGGCCAAACTTCTCCATCCATCTCTGCAAGTATTAGTGCTCCTCCTGTTAGTAACCTATGAACTATGTAAGGACCTTGCCAGTTAGGTGAAAATTTCCCTTTGGCTTCATCCTGATGTGGGAAGATTCGCTTCAGTACCAACTGCCCCGGTGTGAATTGTCTTGGTTTGACCCTTTTGTTGAAAGCTCTGGACATTCTGTTCTGATAAAGCTGACCATGACACACTGCATTCATCCTTTTTCCATCTATGAGGGTTAATTTCTCCTAGCGGCTCCTTATCCATTCTGCATCACTGAGTTCGGCTTCTTGTATGATCCTTGAAGAAGGAATTTCCACCTCGGTAGGAATGACAGCTTCAGTACCATAAACCAGCAAACAGGGAGTTGCCCTAGTTGATGTGCGGACTGTGGTACAGTACCCCAATAGGGCAAAGGGTAACTTCCCGTGCCATTGCTTATGATTCTCTACCATTTTCCTTAGTATCTTCTTGATGTTTTTGTTGGCGGCTTCCACGACTCTGTTCATTTTAGGCCTGTATGCTGTGGAATTTTTGTGCTTGATTTTAAAAGTTTCACACATGGCTTTCATCAAATCGTTGTTGAGATTGGTGGCATTATCAGTGATGATGGACTCTGGAACCCCAAATTGACAAATAATTCGGTCCCGGACAAAATCTGCGACGACCTTCTTGGTCACTGCTTTTGTGAAGTAATCGATGGCCACTAAAATAAACCTGTGCCCGTTTGAAACAGTGAGCTCGGTCGAACCGATGACATCCATTCCCCAAGCGGTAAAAGGCCAAGGTGCACTTGTTGCATTGAGCTCATTTGGTGGTACCCTTATCATGTATGCATGTATTTGGCATTGGTGGCATTTCTAGACATACCGGATGCAATCTGTTTCCATAGTCATCCAAAAATATCCGGCTTTGAGTATCTTCTTGGCTAGAACAAAACCGTTCACATGTGGTCCGCAGGTTCCGGCATGCACTTCCTCGAGCAATTTGGAAGCCTCTTTGGCGTCAACACACCTTAATAGTCCCAGATCAGGAGTTTTTCTATATAGGGTTCCTCCGCTTTGGAAGAAGTGATTGGACAGCCTCCGAAGTGTGCGTTTCTGAGTATGGTTTTCATGCTCCGGGTATTCTCCTTTTGCCAAGTACTCTTTGATCTCGTGGAACCAGGGTTTTCCGTCCGTTTCTTCTTCAATATAGGCACAGCATGCCGGCTGATTATGGATCCTCACCGGAATGGGATCGATGAAATTCTTGTCTGGATGTTGTGTCATTGATGACAAAGTAGACAGTGCGTCTGCGAATTCGTTTTGGATTCTTGGAACATGTTTGAATTCTATCTTTTTGAACCTCTTCATCAGTTCTTGCACATGATACAGGTATGGTAGTATCTTGGTGTTTTTCGTAGCCCATTCTTCTTGAACCTGATGTACCAGGAGATCCGAATCACCAATTAGCAGCAACTCTTGTATATTCATGTCGATGGCCAAATTGAGTCCCATGATGCAAGCCTCATATTCTGCCATATTGTTGGTGGATGGAAACCTAAGCTTTGCAGATAACGGATAATGTTGACCTGTCTCTGACACCAAGACTGCTCCAATACCTACTCCTTTGAAGTTTGCAGCTCCGCTGAAAAACATTCTCCAACTGTCGTAGGCTTCAGCAATGTCCTCTCCTATGAATGACACTTCTTCGTCGGGAAAATACGACTTTAGTGGTTCGTATTCTCCTCCTACAGGATTTTCAGCAAGATGATCTGCCAAAGCTTGTCCTTTGACTGCTTTCTGAGTTACATAGATGATATCGAACTCAGTCAGCAATATTTGCCATTTGGCTAGCTTCCCAGTGGGCATAGGCTTCTGAAAGATGTACTTCAGAGGATCCATCCTTCATATGAGGTACGTGGTATAAGCACAGAAATAATGCCTCAATTTCTGAGTTGTCCATGTCAAAGCACAGCAAGTGCGTTCTAGCAGAGAGTATTGTGCTTCATAAGGTATGAACTTCTTACTCAAGTAATATATGGCTTGCTCCTTTCTTCCTGTCTCATCATGTTGTCCCAAAACACAGCCGAAAGCCCCATCTAGTACGGACAGATAGAGTAGCAAAGGTCTCCCGGGTTCTGGTGGGACTAGGACTGGTGGCGTGGACAGGTATTCCTTGATTTTGTCAAAAGCCCTTTGACAATCTTCAGTCCAATTGGCTTCAGCGTCCTTCCTCAACATTTTGAAGATGGGTTCACATATTACTATGGACTGTGCTATGAAGCAGCTGATGTAATTGAGGCGTCCCAGGAAGCTCATCACGTCCTTCTTCCTCTTTGGTGGTGGTAACTCTTGGATAGCTTTAACATTTGACAGGTCTAACTCGATTCCTCGGTGGCTGACGATGAATCCCAACAATTTTCCAGCAGGAACCCCGAATGCACATTTTGCGGGGTTCAGTTTTAAATTGTACCTCCGTAGCCTGTCAAAAAACTTCCTCAAGTCTGCTATGTGATTTGTGGCTTTCTTGGATTTGATGATGACTTCGTCGACATATACCTCTATTTCCTTGTGTATCATATCATGGAAGATGGTTGTCATGGCCCTCATATAGGTGGCTCCAGCATTCTTCAGACCGAACGACATGATTTATAGCAGTATACCCCCCATGGTGTAATGAAAGCTGTTTGGTTTGCATCTTCTTCATCCATTCAAATTTGATGATAACCCGCAAAGCAATCTACAAAGGATTGAAGTTCATGCTTGGCGCAATTGTCAATCAGAATGTGTATATTTGGCAGTGGGAAATCGTCCTTGGGACTTGCTCTGTTGAAATCCCGATAGTCAACACACACCCTGACTTTTCCATCTTTCTTCGGAACCGGTACGATGTTGGCTAACCAGGTTGGATACTCAACTAATCTGAGGACTTTGGCTTTGATCAGCTTAGTAACTTCTTCCTTGATTTTTAGGCTCCTGTTTCGTTTGAATTTTCTGAGTTTCTGCTTCACCGGCGGACACATTGGATTGGTAGGCAAATTATGAGCCACTATGGATGTGCTCAGGACATTCATGCCATCATATGATCATGCAAAAATATCCTCATATTCTTTCACGAAATGAGTGTATTCTTTCTTCTCTGACGGTGATAGGTGAGTACTTATGCGAGTTTCTTTGATGGTTTCAGAATCTCCCAAATTGATTGCCTCGGTTTCGTCCAGGTTGGACTTAGGTTTGTTCTCAAAATTCTCAACTTCTCTGATAACTTCCTCAGGTATCTCATCCTCTTCTTTCGAGTCACTATCCTTATGTCGGTTGTCTCATTACATGTCACAGTTGGTGGTTCATCAAGGTAAGAAATAGTACTGCTGTAGAAGAAAGATATGAAAGATAACGATAATAAAACATCAAATTATTTGATAAATGCTGAAATGTTAAACAAAATATCGTCTGAATGACTTCAAAACAATGTTTTCCAAAACAAGATACTGAAAGGAAGATGTCTTAAAAACTGAATACTCAAAAAGAATTGTTTTTTTTCAAATAACATTTGTAGCCATGCTACTCCCGGACTCGTCTGGCCCTTGATGGCGTGGCGGTCCAGTTCATGAGAAATGCTCCCCTCTCCACCGTCTGAAGTTCCAATATTCTCAGCATGTGTAGCGTTAGCTTTTCCTTTGCTTTTTGGATTGCTTGGAGGAGGAGGAGGTGGAGGGCCTCTGGATCTGGTGTGATATGCTGACGATGCCAGTATGTGCGAACCAACCTTAAGGGATGGGAATAATCAAAATAAAGAAAAAAATGCAAAAAGGTAACAAGTCAGTAAGGATTCTGAAAAGTATTTGCAGTATTTAAACACGTTTTGCAAGAATGTAAATTTGCGTCCTAATTTGGGGAACCTCGTTGTGCCCGAGGTAAGCCTATCGACAAGTAGATTTGGAGAGATTTAATGCTGATAAATGCCTCATGTCATTAATGTAATAACTAAGACGAACCTAAAAACGACAATAGATAAATGAGTTACTAATGGCATCTGCCTTATTACATTCGAATTCCAAAACGACTCTAGAAAAGCAAATAATCCTAATCTACTTGGTCCCAGAGGGACCTTCTCCAGGCTTGGCCTTCTTGGCCCCATCAATCAGATTTCCCAGGTCGTGCATGTCTAGCAGCTTCGAACCATGCCGAACCTGTGGACTTCGTGCCTCATTTTCTGCAAAATAAACAGAGTTAGACCCTTTCCCCCTCCGGATTCGACTACTTACACATTAACGATTAGCATGTCGGCATTCATCTCTCCAGATAATGCACATATCGTGATTGCGTCCATTGGGATTATGGAAATCCCGGTGGACTCGCACAAGGCTTTCTTAGAGGGTTATTATGCGGACAACATATTAACCCCGACTAGGTTTAACCATGATGCATGTACAGCTATTATCAGAGTAAGGTTTGTATAGAAGTCTAGACTGGTACCCTCAAGCAGACAACTTGAGAGGGAAAGGCCCGGAATCGTCGACTGCACCGCTGATCGACTAGTTTTACCGCAAATAAGCCTTTCCAAATTTAATGGGTGATTTTAGAAAGATCGCGGACACTCATCAAGCGCCGCCATGGTATTAGTACGCACGGGTGGAATATGATGTTGAGCATGGAGTTATGCAAAAGAAAATAACATGTTGCCAAGTATTTGCTTGATGGCAAAATGCGGTATTTAATAATTGTAAAGACATTTGAGAAAGAAAACAAGGAGACAAGTTAGTTTCCATAGTAAGAGTCATAAAATAAAGGAGAGAAATCGTAAATGAATGAAGATAGGCAAATAAATTCACATAGAGTGGAAAGGGGAAGGGGTGTGCAAGTATTAACGGAATAATAAAGACATGCTTAAAGACTAATTCACAAACAATTTCGTTATGGTAAGAGCCTAAAGATATCCTCAGCAGAGTCGCCATGCTGTCGCGCCCCCTTTTTCTCGCGAAATCGGGTTTCGACATTTCTGGGACAACTCCTTTTTTTGAGGGTAGGGAATTGGAAGAGTCTCCACCTAACGGGTTAAGGTGCGTTAGGGCACCTAGAGCAAATAACTCATATAACCAGTTTAAATCACCAGAGATCTTGTAAGGGCTCGAAATTACCTTGAGGGGAAGGTGTTAGGCACCCCTCGAGGTCCACAACGGTGGGTCCCGGCCGAACTTAAATTAAGCGAATAAGTTTAAAAAGGAAGAAAACAATTTGAACAAATATAATATTCAATTTATTTTTTAAACGGGAGTGTAAGGGGGTGGTCCTAAGTTTTTTAGCCTATAGGATCATTCCATGCAATACTTTGCAACTCCCTCAAGTCGGGGTGTTACTCATAGCATTAGCGCAAGCGCTATCATCTCCTTACTACCCAATTACTATCTTTAAGTTGTTACGTAAGAGTTCTAGCAATTTCTAACTCGTTCCCTATGCGTGCACTACCCGTCCCTTGCCTATGGCCCTGGAGGTATTAGGAACTCTATTTGGGATTATTCTAGACCAACCTATGTTACTTAAAAAAGTGAAATCTAGCCGACAAAAAAAACAAACAGGACTTTGAGATAAAGAACAAGTATGGGCTCACAAAAGCACGCAATTGGATCAGCAAATTTCGTTAACTTTGGAATCCTATAGGCCGGATATCTATGTGAGAAAACATAGTGCAGAGACAGCTTTGCTAAGGCGAGCATTAAGACCTATTTATTTGCCTACTGATTTTATTCAGCGTGAATCTGGGCACCTCATGCAAAAATGTGTCACAATTATAAACCCATAATCATTATAAGTCCTACAGATACGTTGCCAAAGTGATTGACAATAACGATTGAATTCAGAATCGATCAACATGATCTTATAGGCATGATTTCTACGAGCTTATTAATTAGAGACCTATAGATATGGTTTCTAAGTGAAGCACTGATTTTAACTCGTAAAGATAGATTTTATTTCCTATAGGGATACTTTCTAATTACTGAATTGACTTAAACCTTATAGGCATGAAATCTATTGATGGATCGATTTAAACCCTATAGGCATGATTTCTAGGTTTGAGTGAATTTAAATCCTATAGGCATGATGTCTATTAACTGTGTACGGGCAGAAATTAAACAGATCAGGGAGGACAGTTAACAAAAGCCTATAGGCATACTTGCTAATGAACATTTGTTGAAACATGTATAGATCCCATGAACAGGATTTCTAATGTACAGAATTGAACGAAAGTCCTATAAGTAGGATCTCTAGTATGCAAATGTAAAATACAGAATCAACATGATCATAAAAGTCCTATAGGCAGGATTTCTAAACACAATATAATACTCACATAATTCAATCAGCATAATTAAATCCTATAGGCAGGACTTCTACCCAGTTTTAACGAAAGATATAAGAAGAACCCCCCAGCTTTATTAAATATCCCCAAATCTATTATTAAAGAGTTATTACAGACCAGAATAGCCAAATAAATTACATAATGGTATCAATTACACTATAGGGAGCCTTCATAGGCCCAAATAAACGTGGGAACCAGGCCTTCCATATAGCAGCTTTGAAGCATAGCAATGATTCATCCACAGTACATTAGAACCAGGCTTCCAGTGTGTCAAAGTTCCCAAGGGCCTCAGGGACCCCGGGCAATGCTCACACCAGAACCACACATTTAGAAAGAGTTCATGAGAGATTGGAAAACCATCCCCCCACTATGTCAGAGTTCAAAGGAGTCTCAAGGACCCTAGACAGTGCTCGCACTGGGGTGGTTGAGAACCTAAAGGACTAAGAGTATGTAAAAGAGGGACGGGTAGGTTTTAAAAATAGTTGGATTTTAGAAAAAACAGGATTCAGAACATAGAGATGCAGGCAAAACTGCATCAAGGAAACATACATAATTCATGCTTAAACACATAGTTCAAATAAGTTAAAGTCTAGTTAAACTAAATACTCATGCTAGTAATCAAGACAATCATGGTTTAATCACAGAAACAATTAGATAGAAACATTTGAGTTTAAACAAACATGACATATGAGTTAAGCAACAAGCTAACTGAATACATGTTCCTAGTGTACAAAGTTCAGAACAAGTATAGAATTAACAGGCAGTGCATGAGACAACTACACCTCGGGCTAAACTATGAAAAGGATTCATATGATTCAGAAAAAATTAGTCCTAAGTTAACAATGCTGCTAGATGAGATCACATAATCATATAAAGGACAGAGTCATGCAAGGACTTGAAACAGACAAGTCAAGCAACGCATAGAGAATGGAATTGCAAAGGTTAGGGCATACCAGTTAAGTGAGAAAGCAAGTATGTATATCACAGCAATGAGGTTCCAGAATAATTTTGGGCTTGGCTTTCAGCCGGCCAAAATCAAGAGACACTTAGCACAGAAATCAGAACAAGAGAGCAAGAGAGCTTAAGTTTTAGTAGTGAGAATAAGAGAGTTCGAGTCTTGTTTTAGAGGGAGTGGGGAAGGGGTTTAAATAGTACTTAACTAGATAGACAAATAAGGTAATAATTCAAACACACACAAGTAAAGAATGAAAATAGAAGTAAAATCAATTTAAGTTGGATTCAATCAATTAACAGAACATAATAGCATAAAGTCAGGCAATTATTACTTAAATTAGGGAGGGTTTTATATAGAATCATTCAATATTCAAAAATGCCGGATCAAATATGGTAGGGAGTAATGAGAACAGGTAAATCGAACCAAATAAGGAAATATCAGCATCAACAAGAAAGCAAAGACTGAAATCTCAGTAAAGATTTCTAAAACCCTAATTTTGGAGTAAGTAAAATCAGTCAACAGTAACAAAGAGTTGTAATAAAATGCATATACACACATGAACGACAGTATTAAAAGAAAGGTGATTAAGAAATCGAAAGCCAAATTAGATCTAGAAAGATCTGAAACCCTAGTTTTGGGTAAAACTCCAAATAAGGTGTAACGACTCGGCCGGTCGTTTTAAGAATTAATGCCCCGATCCCCTATTAACTGTATTCCCCATATTTGTTTCTGCTATTGTGTGATGACGGGAAGATTTAATTGGAGTTTCGGAGAGTTTTGGGACACTTAGTCCCTAAATAAAAGTTTAAGTTTTAGAATTTGGACCATAGTCGAACAGTGTGAAGACGGCCTCACAATGGAATTCCGATTGTTCCGTTAACTCCGTTGGGTGATTTCGCGTTTAGGAGCGTGTCCAGATTGTGTTTTGGAGGTCCATAGCTTAATTAGGCTTGAAATGCCGAAAGTTGAATTTTTGAAGTTTCCGGTTCGATAGTGAGATTTTGATATCAGGGTCGGAATGGAATTATGGAAGTTGGAGTAGCTCCGTAGTGTTGATGTGATGTGTGTGCAAAATTTCAGGTCATTCGTACAAGGTTTGATAGACTTTTTGATCGAAAGCGTAATTCGAGAGTTTTTGAAGTTCTTAGGCTTGAATCGATGTTAATTCGATGTTTCAATGTTGTTTTAGGTGTTTTAAGGATTGGTAAAAGTTTGGATAGTGGTATATGACTTGTTCGTGCTTTTGGTTGAGGTCCCGGGGGCCTCGGGGTGGTTTCGGATGGTCAACGGAAAGTTTAGAGTTGGGAATTTGTAGCTGAAGATGCTGAGTCTGCTGTTATAACCGCACCTGCGGCTTGGGAATCGCAGGTGCGATTGTGCAGAAGCGAAAAAGAAGCAACAAATGCGGCCAAGAGGAAGCAGGGATGGTACTGCAGAAGCGGCTAAGGGAGCGCACCTGCGCTATCGCAAGGGCGGGCATATTGCCGCAGATACGGAAATGGGCTTCTAAGTGAAAACCGCAGATGCGGTACTGCAGGTGCGGTATAGGGACCGCAGGTGCAAAAAGCCTTCAGCATGACAGTTCTAGAGGGCCGTTCGGCATGAGTTAGGTACTCGGGTGGAGTTCAGTACAACATTTCACCCTCAGACGGACGGACAGTTCGAGCGCACTATTCAGATTCTTGAGGATATGCTCCATGTGTGTGTGATCGAGTTTGGAGGGTCTTGCCATTGGCAGAGTTTGCTTACAACAACAGTTACCAGTATAGCATTCAGATGGCGCCGTATGAGGCTTTATATGGTAGGCGGTGTAGATCCCCGGTGGGTTGGTTTGAGCTGGGTAAGGCTAGATTATTGGGCACAGACTTGGTTCAGGATGCTTTGGAGAAGGTTAAGGTGATTCAGGATAGACTCCGTACAGCCTAGTCCAGGCAGAAGAGATACGCGGACCGGAAGGTTCGTGATGTTTCCTACATGGTTGGAGAGTGGGTCCTGCTTCGGGTTTCGCCTATGAGGAGCGTTATGAGGTTTGGGAAGAAAGGGAAGTTGAGTCCGAGGCTTATTGGCCCTTTTGAGATATTGAGGCGTGTTGGGGAGGTTGCTTATGAGCTTGCCTTACCTCCCAGCTTGGCAGGAGTTCATCAGGTATTTCATGTTTCGATGCTCCGGAGGTATCACGGTGTCCGTCGCACGTGTTGGATTTTAGTTCAGTCCAGTTGGACAAGGATCTATCTTATATTGAGGAGCCAGTGGTGATATTGGACAGGCAGATTCGAGAGTTGAGGTCAAAGAACATTTCATCTGTGAAGGTTCAGTGTCAGGGTCAGCCGGTCGAGGAGGCGACATGGGAGATCGAGCAGGATATGCGCAGCCGTTACCCTCATCTTTTCACTACTTCAGGTATGTCTCTATGATCGTTCGAGGACGAACGAATGTTTAAGTATAGGAGGATGTAACGACCCGGCCGGTCGTTTTAAGAATTATTGCCCTGATCCCCTACTAACTGCATTTCCCGTATTTGTTTCTGCTATTGTGAGTTGCCGGGAGGATTTAATTGAAGTTTCCGAGAGTTTTGCAACACTTCGTCCCTAAATGAGAGTGTAAGTTTTAGAATTTGAACCGTAGTCGGAACAGTGTAAAGACGGCCTCGGAATGGAATTCCGTTGGTTCCGCTAGCTCCGTTGGGTGATTTCGGGTTTAGGAGCGTGTTCGGATTGTGTTTTGGAGGTCCGTAGCTTAATTAGGCTTGAAATGCCGAAAGTTGAATTTTTGAAGTTTTCGGTTCAATAGTGAGATTTTCATATTGGGGTCGGAATGGAATTCCGAAAGTTGGAGTAGCTCCGTAGTGTTGAATGTGAAGCGTGTGCAAAATTTCAGGTCATTCGAACAAGGTTTGATAGACTTTTTGATCGCAAGCATAATTCGAGAGTTATCGAAGTTCTTAGGCTTGAATCCGATGTTAATAGGATGTTTCGATGTTGTTTTAGGTGTTTTAAGGATTGGTATAAGTTTGGCTAGTGGTATATGACTTGTTCGTGCTTTTGGTTGAGGTCCCGGGGGCCTCGAGGTGGTTTCGGATGGTCAACGGGAAGTTTGGAGTTGGGAATTTGCAGCTGAAGCTGCTGAGTCTGCTGTCATAACCGCACCTGCGGCTTGGGGATCGCAGGTGCGATTGCGCAGAAGCGAAAAAGAAGCCGCATATGCGGCCAAGAGGAAGCAGGGCTAGTACCTCAGAAGCAGCTAAGGGAGCGCACCTGCGCTATCGCAGGTGCGCGCATATTGCCGCAGATGCGGAAATGGTATTCTAAGTGAAAACCGCAGGTGTGGTGTAGGGACCGCAGGTGCGAAAATCCTGGGCCAGAAAGTATAAAAGACTTCCTTCACGATTTTGGTCATTTTTCTCAAATATTTCAATTCGGGGTGGAGGCTTTTGAGAGCAATTTCAAGGGAGATTTTCAGAGGGATTCATTGAGGTAAGGTCCTTGGTTCCTAAGCTCGTTATTATGGTGATTTTTATCATTTTAAGTATGAAAATTTAAGGAAAATCAGTGGGTAAATTAGGGGTTAGGGCTTGGTTAATTGGAGAGCTTTGAGTGGTGATTTGAGGGACCATTTAAGGTCCGATTTTGGTACTTTTGGTATGACTAGACTCGTGAGAGTATGAGAAATCTAAAAATGTAAATTTTACCCGATTCCGAGACGTGGGACCGGAGGGCATTTTAGTCATTTTACCTAATTTTGCGTATTAGCTTATAATTTATTTGTAGAATCAGTTACTTGAAGTGTTATTTACATTATGCAATTGAATTGAATAGATTTGGGCCATTTGGAGTCGAGTACTCGTGGCAAGAACGTGGTTTCGGGTTGATTTTAAGCCGGTTCGAAGTAAGTGGCTTGTCTAACCTTGTGTGGGGGAAACTCCCCCTGGGATTTAGTTTGTTGATAATTGAAATGCCTTGTACGTGAGGTGACGAGTGCGTACTTGTGCTAATTGTTGAAAATCCGTTTTCTTTAAGTAACTATAAATGTGATTTCCTTTTTCCTGTTCATACCGTGTGTAATTTAAGCCTGCTATTAGCTTAGGGAAGCATGTCTAATTGTCTTAATTGCCTTATTTGCTTAAACTGCCTTATTTGGATTTTGTGTGGCATGTTAGGTTAGAAATACCTGTTCTAACCTTGGTATGAAATTAGAACTGAATTGAGTATTCTTCGTGTTGCTGCTGTGTGTTTACTTTGGGACTACGGGACGGTATCCCGGGAGATCCCCCTGCTTGTTTACTTTGGGACTAGAGATTCGTATTCCGGGAGATCCCCTGCACCTGTATTGATTTGGATTGTAGTGCGGGATACCGGGAGAAACCCAGCACGTATATTGAGGATACTAAGAGATCCTTGGGATACCGAAAGATCCCCAGCATATATATTGAGGATACTAAGAGATCCTCGGGATACTGAGAGATCCCCAGTACACATATTGAGGATACAATGAGATCCTCGGGATACTGAGAGATCCCCTGGTTGTTATCTCTGCGTTGAGCTATATTTATTTCCGTGATTTCTTTATCTCTGTTAAAGTTGTTGTTGTTCTTTTATCATGTGTTACTTTTACTGTTGCACTTAAGTATACTGTCTTATTCTACACTGTTATATCTTGTATTTTCCTTTTATCTCTGTAGGGCCCTGACCTTCCTCGTCACTACCCGATCGAGGTTAGGCTTGGCACTTACTGAGTACCGTTGGTGGTGTACTCATGCCCTTCCTGCGCATGTTTTTCATGTGCAGATCCAGGTACTCCCACTCAGACTTATCACGCTTGAGGCGAGGCATTTTGTAGAGACTCCGAGGTATATCTGCCGCGTCCGCAGGCCGAAGAGTCCCTTTCTATTCTCAATACTAGTATAGCCCTTTCTGTATTTTCTCTTGTTGGTAGACATTCTGGAGTTAGAGCTTATTATGTAATCTTTTCGCTTGTGATTCATGGGGTTCCGGGTTTTGGGAGTGTTAGATTGAGATTTTTTAATGTTATATGCCAGGAGGCATCCTAAACACTATTTAACCTTGTTATCTCGGTTTTTAATTACTTTCTTCCGCAATTTGTTTCTTTTCCGCATTTGTTAGGCTTACCTAGTCATAGCGACTAGGTGCCGTCACGACAGTTCACGAAGGGCAAACGGGGGTCGTGACAAGTTAGTATCAGAGCTCTAGGTTTATAGGAGTCGTGAATCACAAGCCAGTTTATTAGAGTCTCGCGGATCGGTATGGAGACGTCTGTACTTATCTACGAGAGGCTATGTAACTGTTAGGAAAGTTCCACTTCATTTGATTTCCTTGTCGTGCGAAATTTTTGATATCACAATTCTAAACTCCTGCCTTCTATTCTCTCACAGATGGTGAGGACACGTGCTACCCGAGATGATCAGGCACCGCGCCCCTATTGGAGCCGCCAGAGGCCGGGGACGGGGTAGAGGCCGAGGACGCGCATGTGGTGCAGCCAGAGCACCCGCACGAGTTGCCACCGAGGTGCCACCAGTAGTTCCAGCCGGAGTCCAGACACCTAATACGTCTACTAATACTACTCCAGCACTCCAGGAGACTCTGGCGCAGTTTATGACTATGTACACTACTCTAGCTCAAGCAAGGTTGCTTCCCCTTGCTGCAGCTACATCCCAGGCCGGGGGAGGAGCACAGACTCTCACCGCTCACACTCCTGAGCAGCGAGTGCATGTTGTCAGGTCCCAGAGATTATTCCTGTACAGTCGGTAGCCCCAGCTCAGCCCGAGGAGAGGGTAATAGCTTCAGAGGAGGAGGTTCAAGAAGTATCAGGCTCCTACATTCAGCGGACTAGCCTCAGATAATGCTCTTGGATTTCTAGAGGAGTGCTACCGTATCCTCCGTACCATGCGTATATCAGGATCAAGCGAGGTTTCCTTCACTACCTTCCAGCTTCGAGGTGCCGCCTATTAGTGGTGGCGTGCTTATAAGTTAGATAGTCCAGATGAGGCAGTTTCCGTGACTTGGGCTTAGTTTTGAGATATGTTCACGAGAAAGTATGTTCCATAGAGCCTCAGGGACACTTGGCGTGCAAAGTTTGAGCACTTTCGCCAGGGTACTATGACTGTCTCAGAGTATGTTGTCTGTTTCACCGACTTGGCCAAACATGCACCAGCTTTGGTTTCTACTGTTCGCGAGAAGGTTCACCGGTTTATTAAGGGGTTATTCCCAGCATCAGGTCTAGCATGGCTCGTGAGTTGGAGATGGATATTTCTTATCAGCAGGTGGTAAGCATTGCTAGGAGGATTGAGGGTATGCATGCAACGGATAGAGAGGAGAGGGAGGCCAAGAGGTCTCAAGAGTCGGATCAGTATTCTATTGCCCATGCCCCAGCTGCAGGTCATCATGGTAGGGGTTATATGAGTCGCCTGTTCATTCAGCTCTCCCAGCAGCCAGTGGTATTCCAGCTCCTCCTATACCTTAGGATTCTTATTATGCACCTCCAGTATCTAGTGCGCCTCTTGCACTGGGTGCTTCCAGTGGTCAGTCCAGCAGACTTGGCCCGGGCCAGTCGCAGCCGCCACGTCCTCCCAGAGCTTGTTTTGAGTGCGGTGACACACGCCATGTGGTGAGGGATTGCCCTAGACTTGGGAGGGCTGCACCTCCGCAGACTTCTCAGCCACAGCGTGGCCCGCAGAGTTCTCAGGCTATGATTNAGTGAGTTTTGGTTGGATTCTGTGGCATTCTTGGGTCACGTGGTTTCGAGTGAGGGTATTCAGGTGGATCCGAAGAAAGTGGAGGCAGTGCAGAGTTGGCCCAGACCATCCTTAGCTACAGAGATCCACAGTTTTCTTGGCTTGGCGGGTTAATACCGTCGATTTGTTCAGGGGTTTTCATCTATTGCAACACCTATGACCAGGCTGACCCAGAAGGGTGCTCTGTTCCAGTGGACGGAAGAGTGTGAGGAGAGCTTTCAGAAGCTCAAGACAGCTTTGACTACAGCCCCACTTTTGATATTGCCTATCGGTTCGGGGTCTTATACTGTCTATTGTAATGCCTCGACGGTTGGCCTTGGAGTGGTATTGATGTAGAACGGTAGGGTGATTGCCTACGCGTCCAGACAGTTGAAGGTACATGAGAAGAATTATCCTGTCCATGATCTCGAGTTAGCTGATATTGTTCACACCTTGAAGATCTGGCGTCATCATTTGTACGGTGTGCCTCGTGAGATTTATACTGATCATCGTAGTTCGCAGCATTTGTTCAAGCAGAAGGATCTTAATTTGCGTCAGAGGCGATGGCTAGAGCTGCTGAAGGATTATGATATCACTATTTTGTATCACCCGGGCAAGGCGAATGTGGTGGCCGATGCTTTGAGCTGCCGGGCAGAGAGTTTGGGGAGTGTGGCTTATTTACCAGCAGTAGAGAGGCCCATGGCGATGGATGTTCAGGCCTTAGCCAGCCATTTGGTGAGATTGGATTTTTCGGAGCCCAGTCGGGTTCTAGCTTGTGTGGTCTCTCGGTCTTCCTTGTTTAATCGTATCCGGGAGCGTCAGTTTGATGACCCTCATTTGCTTGTCCTCAAGGACAAGTTTTTGCATGGCGATGCCATAGATGTTACTATTGGTGATGACGGGGTATTGAGGATGCAGGGTCGAGTTTGTGTACCCAATGTTGATGGGCTTCGGGAGTTGATTCTAGGGAGGCCCATAGTTCGCGGTATTCCATTCATCCGGGTGCTGCGAAGATGTATCAGGACTTGAGACGACACTATTGATGGAGGCGGATGAAGAAAGATATAGTTGGGTTTGTAGCTCGGTGCCTCAATTGTCATCAGGTGAAGTATGAGCACTAGAGGCCGGGTGGATTGCTTCAGCAGATAGAGATTCCGGAGTGGAAGTGGGAGCGGATCACCATGGACTTTGTAACTAGGCTCCCACGGACTTTGAGGAAGTTCGATGCCATTTGGGTTATTGTGGATCGGCTGACCAAGTCTGCGCATTTCATTCCTGTGTGTACAACCTATTCTTCGGAGCGGTTGGCGGAGATTTATATTTGGGAGATTGTTCGTCTGCATGGTATTCCAGTTTCCATCATTTTAGATAGAGGTACTCAGTTCACATCACGGTTCTAGAGGTTCGTTCAGCATGAGTTGGGTACTCGGGTGGAGTTCAGTACAGCATTTCACCCTCAGACGGATGGACAGTTCGAGCGCACTGTTAAGATTCTTGAGGATATGGTCCGTGTGTGTGTGATCGAGTTTGGAGGGTCTTGCCATTGGCAGAGTTTGCCTACAACAACAGTTACCAGTCTAGCATTCAGATGGCGCCGTATGAGGCTTTATATGGTAGGCGGTGTAGATCCCCGGTGGGTTGGTTTGAGCTGGGTAAGGCTAGATTATTGGGCACAAACTTGGTTCAGGATGCTTTGGAGAAGGTTAAGGTGATTCAGGATAGATCCGTACAGCCTAGTCCAGGCAGAAGAGCTACGCGGACCGGAAGGTTCGTGATGTTTCCTACATGGTTGGAGAGTGGGTCCTGCTTCGGGTTTCGCCTATGAGGAGCGTTATGAGGTTTGGGAAGAAAGGGAAGTTGAGTCCGAGGCTTATTGGCCCTTTTGAGATATTGAGGCGTGTTGGGGAGGTTGCTTATGAGCTTGCCTTACCTACCATCTTGGCGGGAGTTCATCCGGTATTTCATGTTTCGATGCTCCGGAGGTATCACGGTGTCCGTCGCACGAGTTGGATTTTAGTTCAGTCCAGTTGGACAAGGATCTATCTTATATTGAGGAGCCAGTGGTGATATTGGACAGGCAGATTCGAGAGTTGAGGTCAAAGAACATTTCATCTGTGAAGGTTCAGTGTCAGGGTCAACCGGTCGAGGAGGCGACATGGTAGACTGAGCAGGATATGCGCAGCCGTTACCCTCATCTTTTCACTACTTCAGGTATGTCTCTATGCTCGTTCGAGGACGAATGAATGTTTAAGTGTAGGAGGATGTAACGACCCGGCCAGTCGTTTTAAGAATTAATGCCCTGATCCCCTACTAACTGCATTTCCCGTATTTGTTTCTGCTATTGTGAGTTGCCGGGAGGATTTAATTGAAGTTTCCGAGAGTTTTGGGACACTTCGTCCCTAAATGAGAGTTTAAGTTTTAGAATTTGGACCGTAGTCGGAACAGTGTAAAGACGGCCTCGGAATGGAATTCCGCTGGTTCCGTTAGCTCTGTTGGGAGATTTCGGGTTTAGGAGCGTGTTCGGATTGTGTTTTGGAGGTCCATAGCTTAATTAGGCTTGAAATGCCGAAAGTTGAATTTTTGAAGTTTTCGTTTCAATAGTGAGGTTTTGATATCGGGGTCGGAATGGAATTTCGAAAGTTGGAGTAGCTCCGTCGTGTTGAATGTGAAGCGTGTGCAAAATTTCAGGTCATTCGGACAAGGTTTGATAGACTTTTTGATCGAAAGCATAATTCGAGAGTTTTCGAAGTTCTTAGGCTTGAATCCGATGTTAATAGGATGTTTCGATGTTGTTTTAGGTGTTTTAAGGATTGGTATAAGTTTGGATAGTGGTATATGACTTGTTCGTGCTTTTGGTTGAGGTCCCGGGGGCCTCGAGGTGATTTCGGATGGTCAACGGGAAGTTTGGAGTTGGGAATTTGCAGCTGAAGCTGCTGAGTCTGCTGTCATAACCGCACCTACGGCTTGGGGATCGCAGGTGCGATTGCGCAGAAGCGAAAAAGAAGCCGCATATGCGGCCAAGAGGAAGCAGGGCTAGTACCTCAGAAGCAGCTAAGGGAGCGCACCTGCGCTATCGCAGGTGCGCGCATATTGCCGCAGATGCGGAAATGGGATTCTAAGTGAAAACTGCAGATGCGGTACCGCAGGTGCGGTGTAGGGACCGCAGGTGCGAAAAGCCTGGGCCAGAAAGTATAAAAGACTTCCTTCACGATTTTGGTCATTTTTCTCAAATATTTCAATTTGGGGTGGAGGCTTTTGAGAGCAATTTCAAGGGAGATTTTCAGAGGGATTCATTGAGGTAAGGTCCTTGGTTCATAAGCTCGTTATTATGGTGATTTTTATCATTTTAAGCATGAAAATTTAAGGAAAATCAGTGGTAAATTAGGGGTTAGGGCTTGGTTAATTGGAGAGCTTTGAGTGGTGATTTGAGGGACCATTTGAGGTCCGATTTTGATACTTTTGGTATGAATAGACTCGTGAGAGTATGAGGATTCTAAAAATGTAAATTTTACCCGATTCCGAGATATGGGCCTGGAGGGCGTTTTGGTCATTTTACCTAATTTTGCGTATTAGCTTAGAATTTATTTGTAGAATCAGTTACTTGAAGTGTTATTTACATTATGCAATTGAATGGAATAGATTTGGGCCATTTGGAGTCGAGTACTCGTGGCAAGAACGTGGTTTCGGGTTGATTTTGAGCCGGTTCGAGGTAAGTGGCTTGTCTAACCTTGTGTGGGGGAAACTCCCCTTAGGATTTGGTTTGTTGATAATTTAAACACCTTGTACGTGAGGTGACGAGTGTGTACTTGTGCTAAATGTTGAAAATTCGTTTTCCTTAAGTAACTATAAATGTGATTTCCTTTTTCCTGTTCATACCGTGTGTAATTTAAGCCCTGTTATTAGCTTAGGGAAGCATGTCTAATTGTCTTAATTGCCTTATTTGCTTAAACTGCCTTATTCAGATTATGTGTGGCATGCTAGGTTAGAAATACCTGTTCTTACCTTGGTATGAAATTAGAACTGAATTGAGTATTCTTCGTGTTGCTGCTGTGTGTTTACTTTGGGACTACGGGACGGTATCCCGGGAGATCCCCCTGCTTGTTTACTTTGGGACTACGGATTCGTATTCCGGGAGATCCCCTGCACCTGTATTGATTTGGATTGTAGTATGGGATACGGAGAGATCCCCAGCACGTATGTTGAGGATACTAAGAGATCCTTGGGATACCGAGAGATCGCCAGTATATATATTGAGGATACTAAGAGATCCTTGGGATACTGAGAGATCCTTTGTACACATATTGAGGATACTAATAGATCTTCGGGATACTGAGAGATCCCCCGGTTGTTATCTCTGCGTTGAGCTGTATTTATTTCCGTGATTTCTTTGTCTCTGTTAAAGTTGTTGTTGTTCTTTTATCCTGTGTTACTTTTACTGTTGCTCTTAAGTATACTGTCTTATTCTACACTGTTATATCTTGTATTTTCCTTTAATGTCAGTAGGGCCCTGACCTTCCTCGTCACTACCCGACCGAGGTTAGGCTTGGCACTTACTGAGTATCGCTGTGGTGTACTCATGCCCTTCATGCGCATGTTTTTCGTGTGCAGATCCAGGTACTCCCACTCAGACTTATCATGCTTGAGGCAAGGCATTTTGTAGAGACTCCGAGGTATATCTGCCGCGTCCGCAGACCGAAGAGTCCCTTTCTATTCTCAGTACTAGTATAGCCCTTTTTGTATTTTCTCTTGTTGGTAGACATTCTGGAGTTAGATCTTATTATGTAATCTTTTAGCTTGTGATTCATGGGGTTCCGGATTTTGGGATTGTTAGATTGAGATCTTGTACTGTTATATGCCAGGTGGCATCTTAAATACTTTTTAACCTTGTCATCTTGGTTTTTAATTACTTTCTTCCGTAATTTATTTCTTTTTTCACATTTGTTAGGCTTACCTAGTCGTAGTGACTAGGTGCCGTCACGACAATTCACGGAGGGCGAACTGGGGTCGTGACATAAGCCAGAATAAAAGGAGAATAACACAGATCCGTACCAAATAAACATATATAAGAGTTTATTAAAGGAAACTCATAATCGAATCAGTTTTAAATCAAGTAAAAGAAAGGTTTTAAAACCCTAGATTTAAGTAAATCACAGAACCGGTAAAAAATCAACAGATCTATAAATAACATAGCAAATATAGACGAACAAAATATTTAAAAGATAGAGTTTGAACCAGATTTGGTTCAAATCAGAGAGGATCTGAAACCCTAACCTTTAGGGCTTAGCGAATCAAGAGAGATATGCGAGAATCATTACAAATAATGTGTTTGGACTTGAGATTGTCCAGATTCAAAGGGCAAACACGGATTTAGACGGAACCAAATCGGGGTACATGCCATATTTAGGCAAGTACCTAAGTTATTCCAGAATCGGGTAATAAGGGAAGAATCCTAGAATGGTAAGGGAGTAATGGGAGAATCCCATTAGAACAGGGATTCTTGGGGTGTTTGGGTGGGACGGCGGCTGTAGGGTTTGAGGGAAGGAGATAAGAGCGTTTAGAGGCGGCGTTTGGTAAGAAATGTCTAGGGTTTGGGGGGGGTAGGTTAGTTAGAAGGGACGGACGAATAAGGGCCGTTAATCTTGAAAGATCAACAGCCAGGATTAATGGGGGAATTTGGGTCGGGTAAAAACGGATACTAGGTTAGGGTTAATGGGTATTAGGGTATTGGGCTGGTGTATATAATTGGGCTAGGTCCGTAAATCAATAAGAAAAAGGGCTAGATTTTATATACCCAATTAAATCAGTAAATAATTTATAAAAAATAAATAATAAATAGTAAAAATGTCGTTTGTGCATAAAAATGATTTAAAACAATTACTCGACATTATAAAAATATAAAAAGTTATTTTTATGTAAACAATGTAATTATACATGGGCTATTATTGCAACATGTGCAATTCTAGCCTTAAAAATGCAAATATAATTATAAAAAAAGTAATTAAAAAAATTAATCACTATGTAGGCATAAATGATGAATTCGGATGACTAAATCATCATAAATATAATATGAGGGATAATTATTGGATATTTGTATAATAAAAAATGCAGAAATAAATTAATTTAAAGCCTTTAAAATTATTGAAAAATTATAAAAATACTTGTGCATGTTTGTAAACCTAATAATGCTTATGCACTATTTTGAAAATATATATGCATATTTAAAATATGTGAGGGAAAAATTGGGTATCAACATATATCTATAGGGATTATGAGAGTTGCATGACGAGACAAGTCAGTGAATCTTATCTAATAGTCGGTCACAGACATCTGACCCTATCGGAGCCGCTCAAACTAACCCTGACGCTCCTCTCTCTCTCTCTCTGAAGGCGAAATATACTTCTTCAAGAAAAGATGTGTATACTAATCCCAAGTTAAGAGAGGTAAACCTACTAGCCTGCTTTGGAGATATGACTGTCACCATCTACGGGCCTTGTCCTCTTGTTGAAATATGGTGAAGTCCACCCCGCTGGACTCCACTACTCCTATATTATGCAGCCTCTCCAACGATCAATGAAATCATATGGGTTCTCTGACCGATGAAGCCTAGTCCAGTTGTCCATCCACTTCTACTCCTCAACGATCGTGGTTGGTCTAGTCTCAGGTCTAACGACTACAATCGGATGAGCCCTGCCCGCATGTGGTGCACTTGAGGTATGATAAACGGCAGTAGCATGCACTGGAGCATGAGAGATATGGTCTATGCTCCCCCTCCCGCCTGAGATATGGTTGGATCTACCTAGCCTGGTCGTAGAAACCATGAACCGCAGCATATGGTCCATGACCTCCTGAAAGACCGGTGCGGTCATAAAATCTGCTAGGGCCGGCCCAGCTGCAGGTGCCTCGTCCTGCTCCTCAATAATGGGATCCTCCACCAGATCCACTGGTGATACTACAAGAACAACTCTAGAACTCCCTTGTCCTCTAAAAGAAGCTGTGGCCCTCCCTCAGCCTCTGCAACTAACAACCGGGGGAGCAGCCCCTCTGTGGCCGGGTAAAGTCGTAGCAGGTGTTCTCACCATCTGTGGGAGAATAAGAGAAAGATATTTAGTATAACATCAACTGCATGATAGGAGATGAAGAAAGAGAATGTTCCTAACACCCTATAGCCTCTCAAAGATAAGTAAGAACGTCTCTGCACCGATCCACAAGACTCTACTAGGCCAGCTCATGACTTATAAGACCTATGTGAACCTAGTAATCTGATACCAAACTGTCACAACCTAAATCCCAAAGATGTTGTTAGGCAAGCGAACGCGAGAATCTACAACTAAATTATCTATTTTTAACCTTTAAAATCAGAAATTTCATTAAATGTATCGAATTAAATGAAGAACTCATGAAAACATACGTACTTCTTAACAAAATACCGAGCACGAATAATACATAAAACAAAGTGATAGTAATAATAATAATAAGTACAACTTTGAATATCCACTAGAAGCCTCCCAGAATCCTGTGTCACGAGTGTATGACTAATCTAGAGAATATACAAAACCACTACCGCTACTGTCTGAAATAAAATAGACAGAAACAATAAATATGATAAGAGGGAGACTCTGGGTGTTGCAGATCGAAGCATGGAAGACATCTCACCACTAAGGTTCCGTGTAATTCGTCTATGTGCCCATATGACCACTGGAAATACTTGTCTCGGCACCTACACAATGAGTGCATAAGTGCAGTATGAGTACGAAATCAATGCGTACCTAGTAAGTGTCTAATTTATCCTTGAAGAAGTAGTGACGAGGGGTCGATTTGACACTTACTAGCAGTCAAAATAACAAAATACATAAAGTAGATAGGTATGAAACACGACAAGCAACAACGAGACAGATAAGCTGTAATAATAAATTTTCAAACATGGATTTTTACAAAATCACAAAGATGGCATAACCAGCCTCAAAGGCATAAAATTAACTGATACCAAAACCAAATCAAATCTCAAATAATACGCACGAGTTTGCCGAGGCCAACGGCCCAATCTCATATGAATAGTATTACACTATACAACCGAGGTGAACGTGCCCGATCCCATAAGAATAACTCACAGTACTGCCGAGATGAACGGCCCCTCCCATAAGAGTAATTTACAACACTGCTGAGGCAAATGGCCCGATCACATAAGAATAATTTACAACACTGCCAAGGTGAACGGCCCGATCCAATAAGAATAGTTTATAATCTTTCCGAGGCACACGACCCGATCCCATAAGAATAGAGAAACTCTCTCACTTACGAAAATACATGCGAATCTACAAGACACGGAACTTCCGTTCGTTAATATTTCACAATTTTCAATGTAAGAATCTCGGTCAATATTTTTATTCTAGTCTCAATCTCAGTCATAAATTTAAGAAATCAAACAAACGAGATTAATTAAAATAGCACATTTCAAGTATGATGTGAATCTAAATCTACCCGGACATAAATATGAATCTAGCTACGAACGGGCTCTCATCACCTCGTGTGTACATAGCACCTACAATAAGTAGCACACAACAATTAATACACCTACAGGGATAATTCTCTCTTACAAGATTAGGCAAAAGACTTACCTTTCATACAATATTACTAAATTGCTCTTAAACCTCACTAGTAGTCTCAAATCAACACCGAGCAATCTGAAACTAGTCAAAGGTCGTGCAAACCAATCAATATATGTTCAAAAGTTTATAATTTAACTCTTAGAGTAATTTTCCAATACCCCTCAAAAAGTTAATAAAAGTCAACCCCGGGCCCACATGCCCGTATTTTAGAATTTTTTAAAGATAAACGTTACTCGTGACATCATGAACTCAAATATATAATTTATTTCCAACTTCATAATCAATTTCGTGGTCAAATCTCATTTTTACCAAGCCCTATGTTCTTCAACAAATCCCAAAATTCCACAATTTTTATGTTAAAATCTACCCATAATCCATGCATTTAACTCATAATTGGTAGAAATCACTTACCTTGTGATGTTTAATGAAAATCCTCCTAAAAAGAGCTCTCAATTTCGTCCAATCTAAGTGAAAACATGAGAGAAATGGGCTAAATCCCAAATAAAATGCAATCTACCCAGGTGGTCCTTCTTCGCGTTCGCAAAAATTCCCCCACGATCGCTCACAAGTGCAAAACACAATACGAAATTGATGCTCGTTAGCCAAAGAAATAATAGTTTAATTATCATCTCCACAAGGATTGGATTTAAATAATTCTCTTGTAATTTTTGATTTTACTGCTATTCAGGATGATCAAAACTTGATTTGGAATGATTACTAACTACGATTAACTACTAAAGTAAGGCAATTGACAATTGACTGCAAAGAACTAGAGATTAGCAGAGTTGGTTTCTTATCAATATGAGACATAAGGATTTTGATGTGATAGGTGCAAGACTGCTATTCTGGATATGACGCTGTTATATTTCACTCTTGAGGTTCTATCGATCTCACGAATTCAATAGAAGTTTAGCTTTTACTTTCGATTCAGACTATCTCTCGATTAAATCTGAATCTTTTAAATAAACTAATGTGAAGTGCGATAAAACTTCCAAGAATCTATTGGTAGGACTGATCTAAGAGAAACTTCTCACGAATATTTCTCAATCTTAATTTAAACGTAACTCAAAAATCTCGCTCGATTACTTCAAAGAATCACCAAAATAAACTATGGCATACGCTGCAATAATATTCAATAAGATATTCCTCTTTCGATTAAACACTATAAAGAATAAAATCACTACTATATTATTGATAATAAATTCAAGCAATTAAACCGTAGTCAAATCCATACACAATAACCAAGTCACAAAATCATGTCAAACCCTAAGGTAAACTACTCCATAGATATGAAGAAAGTCATCACAAATAGAATTAAGGAGTAAGATAACATCAATCCAATGTTACAATCCAAACTCCCATATTGAATTGATTGAAAGCTGATGAAATCTTGTATCTTGTAGCCTCCAATTCTCTCCAAAAGCTTCTTGGTCAAAAGTCCTCTAAAAATCGTATTTTTGGTGTATTTATACCATGTAGGAACGAGCCCTTACGAAACTATCCATTCCAAGCTGAAGTAGGAGAAATACTGTGTAAAATTTGCATATGCGTGGTGCATGGCGCACTGCCCCATGCGATGTGCATGTGGAGAAGTTTAGAGAGTTAATTTTTACACTCTGCAGCAATTTTTCACTAGCGCCACACACGCCTCGGCGCATGGCGCGGCGCGGTAGTGCATTTTTTCCAGAGTAATTTTGTTCTCACTTTTTGACTTCCAGACTTGGTCCTCGACCCCCGAAGATGATCCCGACTTAATTTCTTGGGCTTTTACTCAAACTTCAAAGCTCCAAATCATCCATTTTAGCTCAGAACTTGTTTCTCTACTCGAAATCACATCCTACACAGCATAACGTACAAAATATTAGCAATTATGCTCAAATACAATAAAATTGTAGTAACTAGAGTGTAAAATATAGCTAAAACCGATCAATCGCGAACGCCAAGCTGGCTCAGCCCAGCTCCTTCCTTTACACGTTCGCGGCATCCTGGTCGCATTCACGAAGTCCAATAACCCTAGCCCTTCGCATTTGCGAAGGCCAACAGCCTTCCAGCCCCAAACGCCTAATCCTTCTTCCTGTGTCCTTCATTGCATTTGCGGAGACCTCCTGACGTTCGCGAAGAGCAAGACCTCAGGCCTCCATCAAGCCCTCCTGACTAGCACACCAGTAATTTCAGCCAACTTCAACTTTGTTACGGGCAGTCCGAAACTCACCCGAGCCACCCGAGACCCCGTCCATATATACCAGTAGGTTTATAAATATACTACGGACCTACTCGAAGTCTCGGAACAAGTACAATAACATCGGAACCAAGAATCACACTTCAAAGACAAATTAATCAACTTCTAAACTTCAAACTCATTTCAACCAACTCCGAACGCGACGAACCACGCTTATAGAATGTTTGGCCTAGCTTTTTTCATGGCCAAACTATTTTTTTTCTCAAAAAAGTACTTTTTTCTAAACTTTGTTCAAGCTTTTTGGGGGGAAAAGTACTTTTGGGGAGAAGCAGAAAAAAGTAGCTTCTCTCCAGAAGCAGAAGCAGTTTGAATTTTTTTCCAAAAATATCCTTATAATAATATCGTATATATGAAAATAATCTTACTTAGTTTATTTTTATATTTTACCTAAATAATATATAAAACTTAACTATTATCTTTAATAATAAATATTAGTCATTAATACCCTACCCCGTTCATCTGGAAATCTTGGTTCAAACTCTTCGCTATTGGGTAAAAGATGCCTCTTCTTTACATTTATTACGATTCTTTCTCCATGAATATTGGAATTTGAATAGTCTTATTACTTCAAAGAAGCCCGGTTACTCCTTTTCAAAAAATAAAAAATCAAAGATTCTTCTTCTTCTTATATAATTCCTATGTATATGAATGCGAATCCACTTTCGTCTTTCTACGGAACCAATCTTCTCATTTACGATCAACATCTTTTGGAGCCCTTCTTGAACGAATATATTTCTATGGAAAAATAGAACGTCTTGTAGAAGTCTTTGCTAAGGATTTTCAGGTTACCCTATGGTTATTCAAGGATCCTTTCATGCATTATGTTAGGTATTTATCTACTTATATAATATTGACTACTAAGTACATCTCTTCATGTCCTTATCCGTAATTTGGTACTTGAAAAGCACTTTTTGAAAAGTTTGGCCAAATATAAATTGTTGCTCAAAAGTACTTTTTAAATTGATTAGCCAAACACAAACTGTTTTTCTCCAAAATTACTTTTTCGAAAAGCACTTCTCAAAATAAGCTGATTTTTCCATCTTGGCCAAATAGGCTATTAGACAACTCGGAATAATGCCAAATTTTACGCACAAGTCACAGATCACAACAAAAACCTTTTCCAAAGCTCGGAATCCCAAACGGACATCGATAGCACCGGGGTCTACTTCAAATCAAACTTAAAAAACTCTAAGACCTTCAAGACGATAACTTTCAACAATAAGCGCTGAAACGCTCCCAGTCAATCTGAAACTCGATCGGAACATACGCCCAAGTCCAAAATCATCATGTGAACCTATTGGAACCTTCAGATCCCGATTCCGAGGTCGTTTAGTTAAAGTGTTGACTTAAGTCAAACTTTGCCACCTTAGGCCACTATTATGGAACTAAGTGTTCCGAATTCAACCCGAACTCTTTCAAAATCAAACAACCATCCCCGCAAGTTATAAAACAGTAAAAGCACATACCGAAAGTCTTAAATAGGGGAACGATGATCTATAAAGCAAAACGACTGATCGGGTCGTTACAACTTTTAACTTCACGAAGGTGCTTGTCCATAAGAAGTTGAATCTATAATTTCTTTTTCTTTTCTAATTTAATTTTTTGATTGTTATTTTATTCAGGTTAGGGGCGGGTGTTGGACGGTTCGGTTCGGTTTTGTAGAAGTTAGGTTCGTTTTATTCGGTTTTTGGTTTGTGATTTTAATAACCAAAATTGAACCATAATAACTTTGGTTTAATTCGGTTTATTCATGTTCGGTTCGGTTTAATCGTTTGGTTTTTCGGTTTCAAGCCATGGAAAAAATAGTACGAAACAGCAAAAATATATTTCTGGTTGACAGAAAAAGATAAAAGAAATAAAAAATCCCATCAAATACACGAAAAAAAAATAATAAAGTTGCAACTTGGGACGAGATCGACTACAGACGATATATTACTTAAAATTAAGATAAGATTTCCTTCTAAAGTTCGATGTGAATATGAAGTCTTTCGATCTCTCTTTATCTGCTACAATCAGGTATCATCGTGATTAATTATTCACACACCTTTGTTCATTGATAATCATACAATTACGTTTAGTAATTTATGATTTTTATAGTGTGTAGCTTTGATATATTATTTACCTGCAAAATTGGTGCTTTCTTGAAATATTTGTTGCTTTTATGCAACGCTTTCATATGATCTTGTGATATCTAGTTTGGAGTGCTTGGGGGGAAGGGAAAGATATATTTTTTGGGGGTTTTCTAAGTAAATTATTTTGTTTTTGATAAAGCATTGAGTTAATTTTGTTTGATTTTCCATCTTGTTTAAAGTAAGGAATTTATTGTCTAACTCTAATTAGAGTAATGAATGTTATCAGGTTTTTCATCTAAAAATACTCAAATGGTTGATTGTTGGCTCATACGTCTATTCCAATGTAAAGATTAATCATTTGTGTCAATTTATTGGTAGGAGGAATGTGAAAATGAGGTAATTCTTATTTCCATTCTGACAGTGATTTCAAATAGGATACAAATATTCAGTGATCTTAGTCGGCATTTCACATTTCGCAAGCTGATGATTCCACCAAATATTTACCATCTTGTTTAACATTTTAAATGTTGTGTATCTCTGTGTCAAATTCATGATAATATTGTTATTCTCCTTGATTTCTTGTAAAAACACTATGGCTTGGCTGTGGCACAGGTCACACATACACAGGTGCAGTTAGAAGCACAATCAATTATCTATTCTATTGGTAGAAAACTTCGGTTTTTCGGTTTAACCGAAAACCGAACCGTTAAAATCGATCAGCGAACCCAGAGATTTTATCCATGGTCATTGTACTTTTGTATTTGTTATCCGAAAGTCACTTTTTTTTGTTACGTAAAAATCATTCAACTTTGTGTTCATTACACAAAAGTCATTTTTCTTTCTTTTGATACACAAAAATCATTTTACTTTGCTCTAGTTGTCACAAAAGTCACATTTTTACTTGAGAAGTCTATTATGCCCTTGATATTATATAAACCTTTATATTTATGTAATGCCTTCTATATTATATACTATATAATATATTTTTAACTAGGTATTTTATTTATAAATAAAACAACTTAATATTATTTTATTTATTATTTTTATAATATATTTTTATATTTAATTTTTTCTTAACTTTAATTTTCAAGATATATTAGTAGCGTTATAAAACAACTTTTTCAGCAATTCTTTTTTTTTTGAATTAATTAACCAACCACTTTGGTCGTTATGCCCTTACGACCTTCAAAATACCGACCACACGTTAATGGTCACGTTTTGGACGATTATTGGCCATTACCGACCAACTTTAGTCAATTTTTTTGGATGTTTTTTCCCGAATTTCTAGTAATGTAATTTTCTGAATAACCAATTGCCCAGGTAAATCCCCAAGAAAATATCCCCAGCTAAATTCGTATGTAGTACCTAGGGATTTCCCTTCAGATTAACATATGATTTTTTACTCATTTTCTTTGTTTGTTTACCTGCGAATTTTCTCGTGGAAATGTACTTGCCGATTTATTTCTCTACTAATATATATTAAAGTTACTAACAAGTTTAATAACGCTACTAATATATTTTGAAAATTAACGTTAAGAAAAAATTAAATTAACGAATATATTATAAAAATAGAAAATAAAATAATATTAAGTTATTCTATTTATAAATAAAATAAATAGTTAAAAATATATTATATAGTATATAATATAGAAGGTATTACGTAAATATGAAGGTTTATATAATATCAAAGGGCATAATAAACTTTTCAAGTAAGAATGTGACTTTTGTGATAACTAGAGCAAAGTAGAATGATTTTTGTGTAACAAAAGAAAGAAAAGTGACTTTTGTGTAATGAACACAAAGTTGAATGATTTTTACGTAACCAAAAAAAAAAAGTGACTTTTGGGTAACAAACACAAAAGTTCAATAACCATGGATAAAATTATCCAACACCGAACTTTTTAAAACTAAAAACCGCAAATCGAATAACCAAAATTTTCGAATCGGCCGATTTTTTCGGTTCGATCGGTATTATGTCCACCCCTAATTCAGGTTGCACAAGTTTCATGCTGAAGTTCGAAATGATCTAAATAGGACCGCATCAGAATACATGAGTAGGTAGGTTAAAAAAATGGGGACTAACGAAAAAGAGTAATTAAACCCCAACACCTTTCTAAATCAAATATATCCCTTTTACTCTGCCTATTTCTTTGGACTGGACAATTACCTTGGCCTATGATTACAACGGTAGGCATGTAAATTTTATTAAAATTAAATCTATGAAATAATTTGGACTATATTTTAAATTCAAGATATATTGATCCAAATAAATAGTATGGGCTAATATAATTGAATTAATTATATAAGCCGAATATATATGGATTAAATAAATAAGTCTTAATCTATTGGGCTAGCCCATTTAATTGGGCTAAAGTAATGAGTCCACTTCATTAAGCCCAAGATGACATCTTCCTAGAGGCCCAGTTTGGTATCACGTGTCAAATGACGTGGCGCGCCAAGTCAAGCGGAAGAGCCAATAGGACCATGCCACGTGTCAAAATGACAAGGCATGTCCTGTCACACTAAAAGGCCAATGGAATCGCGCCACGTGTGCAAGTGACATGTTCTGGCCAATTAAATGTGGTAATGTCACGCTTCAATTTGATTGGTCGGAAAGAGTTTGTTCTTATCACAACTCCTCCCTTCAACAACAATAAATAGGGGTCTTCATAACTCAGAAAAGACACCAGAAGATATAACAAGAAGCAAGAAAGAGCCTGTGGATCAAATACTGCAAATTCCTCCACAAGTTTCAAGCTTCAAGCAATCAAGTTCAAGTTCAAGCAATCAAGTTCAAGTTCAAGAAATCAAGTTCAAGAACGAAGAACAAATCAAGTATTCAAGCTCAAGAACGAAGAACAATTCAAGTATTCAAGATCAAGAACAAAGTCAAATCAAATACAAGGCGTTCAAGATCAAGGCTACTTGTTCGTGATAAAATTCGTGGCAACAATCAAAGTATTCGCGACGGATAAATCAAATTCAAATTCAAGATCAAGCTCAAAGACCCTTGAATTTATACCGGAAAAGTAGAATCAGAGGATTCATAGAGATTGTAACGCTCATATTATTTGAAATAAAATACTACGATTGTTGCGATATTTTCGGTCTTGATTTTATTTTCTCGACGCAAATTTATTGTCTACAACAACTTCACCGTATACTACTCATATAGTCATATATATAGATTTTCAGCCGCAAAAGGTTTTTCTTCTTTTGACATTATTCTCCTCTACTATTCACCAGTCCACCCTCTTTTAAAGATTTTGAAAAAGAAGGAAAAATATATTACTTGTTATTTTCCTAAAGGAAATAAGAAGTAAAATCTCTCTACACTACTCCTATTGGGCGTGATGCTTTAACTTTTTCTGCTCAATTCCCTGGTACTCACCTCAATTCATTTGATTTTGTGTTTCCTCGCCGTTTTCCTTCTTTCTGCTTTTGACGCTTGAAACCATTTCCGTGCCAGTGCACGTAGAAAATGGCAGTCAAGCTGATAGAATACCGATTAAAAATAGTTGAATGACCGTACCAGTAACATAAAACGTTTGAAAACATAAAAGAATGCAACTTTTGATGACAATAATTGCACATGCAACTGTATTTACGATAGACACAATACATGAAGTACTCAGAGGCGGACCTAGAATTTGTAGGCACCTAGGCGCCACTGTCTTAACATAGTCATGATGCATACCAATTACTAGCTACAAAGTTTGCGTGCAACTCTCTTAAAACTTGATGATTATGCTAAGTTTCAGTTCTTAGCTTTGAGAAAAGTAAATTTGATAATTTTTTGAAGTGTGGTTTGTTGGATATTGGGTTTGGGTCGCCCATATGGACTGACCTGGCCCGTTTTAAAGGAGATATGATTAAAGGAAGTTACCTAGGGAAGGTTTAACTCTTAAAAATAAAACTACCGTTTGTTCCAAAGTAAGTGGGAGCGTGGGATCAGTGTGGGATCAGTTTATCGATAGTTTTATCTGACAACTTCCCTTCTCTATATAATCAAGGATCTCCTTCTTCAGAGATTCAATACTCTGTGCAATTCTCCCTACAAAGATAGAAACACACCAAAAGAGAGAAGAATGCATCTAGTTTGTGAAAATTATTTCATTTCCAAGAGAGACGAAGTCGGACTTGAGCAATTGATCAAAGCAGGTTCTGCAAGACTTCTGCTACTGTTGACGGATACACAAATCGATGTCCCTGTTACTCAATTTTAATCAACAATGGTATTACTAATATTAATTGAATTGTCGGATAGAATTTGGTGTATTTCTTTCGTTGCACTATTTTTTGTCGGGAAATAATTCATGCTTACTACTTGTTTCCTTGAGAAATTAGATGCTACTGTTAATAGGGACTCATAGTTACCTACTGTGATTGAAATTAGTGAATGAAACTTTAACTATGGGAATCTTTGCTTCCTTAATTAATTTTAAAAGTTTTTCGATCTCAAGCTTTGACAAATTTACATGATTCCTTCAAATTAGCCAATTCTTTTCCTATTTACAGTATATACTACTTGGTTTTGGGTGAATCCCAATATCTAATAAGTATTATGTTAGACCTATTTTGGCTAATCACATGGTATATCCAATGTAACTGGATAAATTGCATTGTCAATATTTTACCTTAAAGAACTATGATACGTTACTTATACAAAGTTGCAATAAAAAAAATTATATAATTGTTACATGACCATTTGATGACAAAGGTAGTTATCATTCTTTCCCATGTTTAGTAGTTATCGAAGTCTTCTCGGAAGATAAATGGTTAGAAATTGATAATTTGTCAAATGGTTTGGAATACTCAGTGTTATGCCTTCTGAATGCTATTGAGTACACTCTGTTCGGCTTTGCCATTTTTTGAGAATAGTACGAGTGCATAAACATTGAATTCTTTTTTATAACAACCAAGATGCTATTTTTTTAAGTCAATCGGATGATTTATTGAAAATATAGTTTACTGGTGCGTTTTGCAAACGTACTTCGTTTTCCATATACTTTGGGAATTGTCCAGTATTCGATTCATTACTAATTTAAAGTAAAGATCTTAATAATTTCACTGCCTTTTTAGTACTAAAAATAAGTTTAGTCTTAATCCCTCAGTTGATATCCTTCTACAAGTAAGTGTGATATATGTTGTCATATTGAATGGTTGTAGCCAATTTTAATGTTTGCTTGGTTCTAGTTCAGACATGACTGAACAGGGACAAGTTTGAATTACTCCAAGTGGGAGTTCTTGAAGTCGAGGAAGGAGACAAACTAGAAGGATACATCATCGCAGGACTTATTTGTATAATGATTCAGACACGGAGCTTGAAGTCATCAAGAATGTCCAGAGAGCGATGCAAAATGAGTTAAGGGATCGAAGGGCTGAACGAAGGGAAGGAGAGAAGAAATTTTGGGAGTTTAAGGAAATTAAAATAGGCCCTCATGCTTGCATTCTTGAACATGTACACCTTTTTCAGTTAAAAAGAGTTGAATTGGCTAATTACATAGAAATTACTGATTGGGAAGCATTAGCTATTTTAGCAGACTCTCTTCGAGATTCCTTGGTGTCACGACCCAAATATCTCCTATAGGCTGTGATGGCGCCCAACGTCGCCGCTAGGCAAGCCAACAGTGAATTAGTCATGTATCTATTCTTTTAAAAAAAATTCAAACTAGTGGATTTTTATTTTATTGAGTAAATGAGAAATAAAAAATTTAATAAAGTAAAGCAAAAACTAATGAAAGAGCTTATGTAGTGAAATAAATGCCCAAAAGCCATAAAGTGTCTACTAGCATGTTTCCACGACCTGGTGTCACAAATATATGAGCAACTAGTAGAATATACAAAACACTAAGCTATCGTCTGAAATAGGGTAGACAAAAAGTAAAATACAAAAGAGAGACTGTGGGTGTTGCAGAACGACCTCAGAGAGCAACTCACCACTAAGCCTTGGGGTAACGGGGGGGTGTGCCGGAATGACTGCCAAATGCACCTTCTTCAGATCCTGCACGATTAGTATAGAAGTGTAGCGTGAGTGCATAAACAACATGTACCCAGTAAGTATGCAGTCTAACCTCGAAGAAGTAGTGACGAGGGGTCGATATCGACACCTACTATGAGCCAACAAGTAAAATACAAAAATTCTAAATAGGCATGGAATATGTGAATAATAATAAAAACACAATAGCAAGCACTGAATAATTGATTTTTCAACTAATAGTAAATTCAAAAATTTCCATCTAATTCATGCTAGTTCCAAATCAATTTGGGTCATTAAATAATCATAACCTCTCAAGCCATAACATAATATCAAATATAATCGGGCTCAGAGTATTATCACGCACGATTTAAGTCGAGGTCGTACGGTCCGATCTAAAATACTGTGTGCACTGTCGAGGGTCGAACAACATGAACCATAAATGCATCTATTATAATTAGAATAGAGAAGTTTACCTCGCTCGCGGAAGTACTTGCGACGCGAGAGGACATGGAGTTCTCAGAGTTATTATATATTCCTCAACTCTTCCCAAAAATAAGAAATCTAAATTAGAAATTTACTACTTTAAAATCCCTAGTCTTAGCTCAATTTAAGAAAATTAATATACATAATAAACATAACAGTACAATTAAAACATGATGTGGATCTAAGACTACCTGAACATTTTGTGGAATATAGCTATGCATGGACTCTCGTCACTTAGTGTGTACGTAGCTCCCCACACAAGTAATACACAACAAGATACACCTAAATGGATGAGTTCCCTCTTACAAGGTTAGGCAAGAGACTTACCTCGTTCTCAAGCTCACTTCCGGTCCACAAATCTGCTCTAAATCCTCTACTTGATGCCAAACTACCCAAAACTAGCCAAATATTATATAAATTAATTAACATACCTTCACAAGTTCATAATTTAACTATTAGAGTAATTACCTAACCCAAATGGCCTCTCACTTCGCGAACGCGAAGGCCTGAGCGCGAAAGCAAAGGCTAGTGGTCCAGAGCTCCGTGAACGTGGTCTCCCCCTTGTGAACGTATAGGGCAACATCCCACCCAGGACCATTCCTTCATCGCGAACGCGATTGCTTTTTCACGTTAGCAAAGAAGGAAACCAGAACAGAAATTTCTGGTGTTTCTCACTTAACTCCAGGCGGTCCAAAAGACACTCGAGCCACTAGAGACCCCATCCAAATGCACCAACAAGTCCATAAATATAACACGGACCTGTTCGAACTCTTGAAACGCATAAAACAACATCGAAACTAAGAATTGCTCCCCAAAACCAAATTTAATCAAATAATGGACTTCAAGTTTTCAACTTGTTCCAAATGCGCCGAATCATACTTAGACTACTCGGAATGACACCAAATTTTACGTGCAAGTCACGGGAAATTTCTACCAGAATGATGCTTCTGCTTGCGCTTGGACCTTTCAATTAATAATCTTTACTTGCCTATGGAACATGAAAACCTTTGCTGTGTAGGAATCATTGAAACATTTTATCCAATATCTTCTAGGCTTGAACCATAGTAAAAATACTTTAAGAGCTGGTTCAATGTTATCAAAATCCTTGAAGACATTGCATTTGAGTTCCATGAAAATATAATACTGATGGCATAGGTACCGGAAAAACCATAATAGTTCTTGTGAAAAATCCTTGGCTTGTTCTATGAATATATGGCAGAATGGATATTCTGGATTGACCATATAAGGCTTAAGAATGGATCCTCCATGTTGCCGGAAAACTTGGAGCTCATAATAAATTCTTTTTTCCATTAGAATTGATGGATCTAAGGGATCCATAAGGTTGACCAACTCTGGTAGATGATCTGCTGGCTTTAATAAACTTGTTCCTGGTACATTTGAAAACATGAAGATGTGGCTGATTAACTTTTGCTTTGACATCATCTTCGCTGGGGAAAATCTCTTTGAGAATTCTTTAGGTCGAGACATAAAATCTGCAAGAATATTATCCTTTCCTTTCAGGTGCTTGACTTGAAACTTGTATGGAGAGAACCATTGAGCCCATCTGAGAATCTGTCACAGGCTCGGAATCCCAAACGGACCTCGATAACACTAAATCCCACTTCAAACCAAATTTAAAGAACTTGAAAACCTTCAGGCGCCAACTATCAATATTAAGTGCCAAAATGCTCCCGGGTCATCCGAAACCCTATCCGAACATACGCCCAAGTCTAAATCATCATACAAACCTATTGGGACCGTCAAATCCCAGTTCCGAGGTCGTTTACTTGAAATGTTGACTCAAGTCAAACTTAACTATTTTAAGCCAATATTAAAGAACTAAGTGTTCCGATTTCAACCCGAACCCTTCCAAACCCGAACTAACCATCCCCGCAAGTCATAAAACAGTAAAATCATAGATGGGGAGTCTTATTTAAGGGAATGAGGATCTAGAAAGCAAAACGACCGGTCAGATCGTTACATTCTCCACCTCTTAAACAAACGTCCGTCCTCGAACAGGTCTAGAATCGTACCTGGAGTGCCGAATAAGCGTGGGTATCTGCTCCGCATGTCCTTTACCGTAGAAATTCTCTTAGACCTCAACTAGCAAACCTGCCTGTCAACAATGACAATTGGCTCCTCCTCATAACCCAAGCTCTCATCTAGCTGAGCCGTGTTGTAATCTAACACATGCGACCTGTCGGCATAATACTTCCGGAGCATAGACACGTGGAAAATCGGATGAACTCCCATTAGACTGGGAGGCAAAGCAAGCTCATAAGCAACCTCCCCAACTCGCCACAATACCTCAAATGGACCTATAAGCCTTGGGCTCAACTTGCCCTTCTTCCCAAACCTCATGATTTCCTTCATCGGCGGGACTTTCAAGAGAACCTTCTCGCCTACCATAAATGATAAATCACGTGCCTTCTGATCCGCGTAACACTCCTGTCTGGACTGTGCTGTGCGAAGTCGCTCCTAAATCAAATTTACCTTTTCCAAGGCATCTCTCACCAAATCAGTACCATATAACTTAGCCTCGCTAGGCGCAAACCATCCGATGGGGGAACGCCATTGTCGACCATACAAAGCCTCAAATGGAGCCATCTTGATACTGGATTGATAACTGTTGTTATAAGCAAACTCAGCCAAAGGCAAGAATCGATCCCACTACCCTCTGAAGTCAATCACACATGATCCAAGCATATCCTCCAAGATCTGAACCGTCCGCTTTGACTGCCCGTCAGTGTGCGGATGAAAGGTCGTGCTGAGTTCTACCCGAGTCCCCAACTCACTCTGTACTACCCTCCAGAAATGTGAAGTAAATTGAGGGCCTCTATCTGATATGATAGAAACAGGCACACCATGCAACCGAACAATCTCCTGAATATAAATCTGGGCCAATCTGTCTGAAGAATACGTGGTCACAATCGGAACAAAGTGTGCCGACTTGGTGAACCTGTCGACAATGGCGGAAACTGCATTAAACTTTCTCAAAGTCCGCAGCAACCCAACTATGAAGTCCATAGTGATGCGCTCCCATTTCCACTCAGCTATATCCATTTGCTGAAGTAGGCCACCTGGCCTCTGGTGCTCATACTTGACCTGCTGGCAATTTAGACATCTCGCCACATACTGAACTATGTCCTTCTTCATCCGCCGCCACCAATAATGCTGCCTCAGGTCGCGATACATCTTTGTAGCACCTGGATGAATAGAATACCGAGAACTGTGTGCCTCCTCTAGAATATTTTCCCTCAATCAATCAACTTTAGGAATACATAGACGACCCTGGAGTTGCAGAACACCATCCTCACCGATAGTAACCTCCTTGGCACCACCCTGTAGTACCGTCTCTCTGAGAACCAGTAAGTGCGGGTTGTCGAACTGACGATCCTTGGTCTGCTCGAATAATGAAGACTGAGCAACGATGCATGCAAGAACTCGGTTGGGCTCTGAAATATCCAACCTCACAAGTCTGATAGCCAAGGGCTGAATGTCCAAGGCTAATGGCCTCTCCTCTGCTGAAATGAATGCCAAACTACCCATACTATCAACCTTTCTGCTCAAGGCATCCGCAACCACATTCGCCTTGCCCGGATGATAAAGGATGGTAATATCATAATCTTTTAGTAACTCAATCCACCTGCCTGCCTCAAATTGAGATCCCTCTGCTTGAACAAATGCTGCAAGCTGCGATGATTGGTGTAAACCTCACAGGACACTGCATAAAGATAATGCCTCCAGATCTTGAGAGCATGGACTATCACGTCCAACTCAAAATCGTGTATGGGGTAATTTTTCTCGTGGGGGCTTCAACTGACGTGAAGCATATGCAATAACTCGTCCCTCCTACATCAATACACAACCCAGCAAACGCGTGAAGCATCGCAATGCACAGTATACATCCCTGAACTGGAAGGCAACACTAACACCGGTGTTGAAGTCAATACGGTCTTGAGCTTTTGAAATATCGCCTCGCAATCTTTGGACCATCGGAGCGGATCACCCTTCTGGGTAAATCTAGTCAAAGGTGCTGCAATAGATGAGAAGGCCTCCACAAATCCACGATAATAACCTGCTAACCCCAAGAAGCGCCTGATCTCGATCGCTGTGGTAGGACGAGGCCAACTCTGAAATGCCTCGATCTTCCTGGGATCTACCTTAATACCCTCGCCTGATATAACATTCTCCAAGAATGCCACAGAATCTAACCAGAACTCACACTTGAAGAACTTAGCATATAGCTTCTAATCCCGCAAGGTCTGAAGCACCACTCTCAAATGCTGCTCATGCTCCTCCATGCTACGCGAGTAGATCAATATGTCATCAATGAAGACAATGACAAACGAGTCAATATATGGCCTGAACACCTGGTTCATCAAATCCATAAATGCCGCCGAGGCGTTGGTCAAACCGAAGGACATCATTAGAAACTCATAGTGACCATATCTAGTCCAGAAAGCCGTCTTCGGAACATCCAAATCAGGAATCTTCAACTGATGATACCCCGATCTCAAGTCGATCTTAGAGGACACCCTGCAACTGGTCAAACAAATCATCAATACGCAATAACTGGTACTTGTTCTTAATGGTAACTTTGTTTAACTAGCGGTAATCAATGCACATCCGCATAGTCCCATCTTTCTTCTTCACGAATAACACTGGTGCACCCCAAGGCGACACACTCGGTTTGACGAACCATTTTGATAGCAACTCCTCAAGCTGCTCTTTCAATTCCTTCAACTCTTTCGGAGCCATGCGGTACGATGGAATAAAGAAAGGCTGGGTACCTGGAGCCAAATTAATTCAAAAATAGATATCATGATCTGGTGGCATGCCTGGTAGATCAGAAGGAAACACATCGGAGAACCCCCGAACCACGGGCGATGAATCAATCGTCGGAGTCTCTGCAACCGTATCCCAAACATAAGCTAGATAAGCCAAATAATTCTCGACCATGTGTCAGGCTTTCATAAAAGAGATAATCTGACTAGGTGCACTAACAGATGAACCCTTCCACTCCAATCTAAACAACTCTGGCATCGCTAAGGTAACAGTCTTGGCATGGAAATTAAGGATGGTGTGATATGGAGACAACCAATCCATGCCCAGGATGACCTCAAAGTCGATCATATTAAGCAACAGAAGATCCGCTCTAGTCTCATAACCATAGAAAGTCACGATATAGGACTGGCAGATCCGATCCACAACAACAGAATCGCCCACTGGCGTGGACACATAAACAGGAGTACCCAAGGGCTCACGAGGAACACCTAGAAAATGAGCAAACAGAGATAAAACATATGAATATGTAAACCCTGGATCAAATAGTACAGAAGCATCCCTACCGCAGACAGAAATAATACATGTGATCACGACATCTGAGGCTACTGCATCTGGTCTGGCTGGAAAAGCATAGAACCTAGCTGGAGTGCCACCAGACTGGCCTCCACCTCTAAGACGACCCCTACCCACCTGCCCTCTACCTCTGGGCTGCCGGATGGTTGGTGTGGCAATTGGTGCTGTAATCATACGCTGATGACCCTAGTGTACTGCCTTGTCCCGAAGTCTAGAATAAAAGCTTTTCATATGGCCAAGAACCCCGCACTCGTAACAACCCCTCGGAACGATGGGCTGCTGACCTGAATTCTGACCCTGATGGCCTGAATAGCTACTAGAGGAAACCTGAATAGCTGGTGGGCAGTAGGAGCTCTGTGGAATGGCGCCGAAATAAGACTGCACTAGATCACCCCGAGAAGGCGGCGATGTTGGATATGTGGGCCTGCTAAACTGGCCCCTCACAAACTGACCTCTTTCCCCAGACGGGGCACCACTAAACCCTCTAGAGTATCGAAACCGCTTGTCCTTCGACACCTGCTCTCGGCTCCGCTGATGAACACCCCAGATCCTCTGAGCTATCTCCACAACCAATTCGTAAGAGGTCCGCATCTCAACCTCTCGGGCCATGGTGGCCTGGATACCAGAGTGCAAACCTGCAACAAACCTCCGCACTCTCTCTGCATCGGTGGGGAGTATCATAAGTGCATGGCAAGACAACTCAAAGAATCTTGCCTCATAGTCGGTCACCGACATCTGACCCTACTGGAGCTGCTTGAACTTAAATCGCAACGCTTCCCTCTGAGAGGGTTAGAATATATCTATCTAGAAAGAGGCATGTGAACTGGTCCCAAGTCAAGGGAGGAGAACCTGCTAGTCTGCCGAGAAGATAGGACTGCCACCATCTACGGGCCTGCCCTCCAGTTGAAAGGTGGTAAAGTCCACCCCGTGGGACTTTAATTTCCTCATGTTGTGGAGTCTGTCCCTGCAACGATCAAAAAAGTCCTAGGGGTCCTCATATTGCTCACCTCCAAAGACAGGAGGATGCAGCCTGGTCCATCTATCCAATAGCTTTTGCTGCTCGCCGGCCACAGCTGATCTGTGCTCAGGTATAGCTACAGCAATTGGATGAGCTTCGCCCACGGGTAGTGCGCCTGGTGTCTGGTATATGGTAGCTGCATGCCCTGGAACCTAAGCGGTCGGGGTCTGTGCTCCCCCTTTCGCCTGAGATGTGGCTGGGTCTACCGGAAATAAACTAGCCTGGGTCATAGAATCTATGAACCGCAGCATACGGCACATGACCTCCTGGAACCCTAGCGCGGACATGAAATCTACTAGGGTTGGCTTTGCTGCAGGCACCTCGCCCTACTCCTCAATAACAGGATCCTCCACTGGATCCACTAGTGACACAACTGGAGCAACTCAAGGACGCCCTCGTCCTCTACCACGAACTAGAGCCCTCCCTCAGCCTCTAGCAACTGAGGGAGCAGCTCCTCCTCGGTCGGGTACATCTGCCACACGCGTTCTCACCATCTGTGAGAGAATAAGATAAAGATACTTAGCACAATATCAACTGCATGATAGGAGATAAAGAAAAAGAAGTTTCCTAGCACACCTCTCGAAGATAAGTACGGATGTCTCCGTACCGATCCACAAGACTCCATTTGGCATGCTCATAACTTGTGAGACCTAGTGAACTTAGTGCTCTGATACCATGTTGTCATGACCCAATTTCTCCTATAGGCCGTGAAGGCGCCCAACGTCGCCGTTAGGCAAGCCAATGGTGAATTAGTCATGAATGTATTCTTTTTAAAAAAAAAATCAAAGTAGTCGATTTTTATTTTATTAAGTAAATGAGAAGTAAAATATTTAATAAAGTAAAGTGAACACTAATGAAAGAGCAAATGCAGTGAAATAAATGCTCAAAAGCCATAAAGTGACTACTAGCATGTTTCCATGACCTAGTGTCACAAGTGTATGAGCAACTAGTAGAATATACAAAATACTAAGCTATTATCTAAAATAGGGTAGACAAAATGTAAATACAAAAGAGAGACTACGGGTGCTGTAGAACGGCCTCAGAGAGCAGCTCACCACTAAGCCTCAGGGTAACGGGGGTGCGTCTCGGAATGACTGCCAGATGCATCAGCCTCAGATCCTGCACGATTAGTGCAGAAATGTAGCGTGAGTACATAAACAACATGTACCAATAAGTATCCAGTCTAAACTCGAAGAAGTAATGACGAGGGGTTGATATCGACACTTACTATGGGCCAACAAATAAAATATAAAAATTTTAAATAAGCATAGAATATGTGAATAATAATAATAAAAACACAATAGCAAGCAGTGAATAATTGATTCTTTAACTGATAGTAAATTCCAAAATCTCCATCTAACACATACTAGTTCCAAATCAATTTCGGTCATTAAAAAAAATTATAACCTCTCAAGCCATAACATAATATCAAGTGTAATCGGGCCCCGAGTATTATCACGCACGATTTATGCCGAGGTCGTATGGCCCGATACAAAATATTGTGTGCACTGTCGAGGGTCCAACGACACGAACCATAGATGCATCTATTATACTGCCGAGGTGAACGGCCCGCTCCCATGAGGGTAGAGAAGTTTACCTCGCTCGCGGAACTACTTGCGACGCGAGAGGACATGGATTTCTCAGAGTTATTATATATTCCTTAATTCTTCCCAAAAATAAGAAATCTAAATTGGAAATTTATAACTTTAAAATCCCTAGTCTCAGCTCAATTTAAGACAATCAATATACGAAATAAACACAACAGTACAATTAAAACATGATGTAGATCTAAGACCACCCGAACATTTTATGGAATATAGCTACACACAGACTCTCGTCACCTAGTGCCTATGTAACTCCCCACAAAAGTAATACACAACAAGATACACCTAAAGGGATGAGTTCCCTCTTACAAGGTTAGGCAAGAGACTTACCCCGTTCTCAGGTTCACTTTCGGTCCACAAATCCGCTCTAAATCCTCAACTTGGTGCAAAACAATCTGAAACTAGACAAATACTATATAACTTAATCAATATACACTCACAAGTCCATAATTATACTATTAGAGTAATTACCCAACCCAAATTGGAAGACTCCTAAAATTCACCCCCAGACCCACGTGCCTGGATTCCGAAAACTTTTGAAGATAAATGTTACCCATAATTATTTTTATGGTTAAATCATTTTCACCCAATTCCATAATCATTTTCATGGTTAAATCCTTTTTTTATCAAAACCTAGGTTTTTCAATTAAACCCATAATTTCTACAATTTCACATGTTAAAATCTACCCACGATCTATGTATTAAACTTACATTGGGTAGGAACTACTTACCTTCAATAACTAGGTGGAAACCCCTCTCCAAGAAGCTACAAATTCGGACCACACAAGTGAGAAATGAGAAAAATGGGTCTAAATCTCATTTTTAAAAAATATTTCTGCCCAGGGTCCTTATACGCGATTGCGAAGGCCAAAAAGGCCAAGACCAGAAAATAGCCTTTCGCGAACGCGAGCAACCCACGCGAACACGAAGTATTAGCAGGCCTGCCCATCGCAAACGCGATGGCCTTAACGCGAACGCGAAGGCCATCGACTGACCCCCTCCCCAGCTGACCTCTCACTTCGCGAATGCGAAGGCCTGAGCGCGAATGTGAAGGCCAGTGGTCCAGAGCTCCGTGAACGCGGCCTCCCCCTCACTAATGCGTAGGGTAAAATCCCACCCAAGACCATTCCTTCATCACAAACGCAATTGCTTCTCCGCGTTCACGAAGAAGGAAACCAGAACATAAATTTCTGGTGTTTCCGACTTAACTCCGGGCGGTCCGAAACACACCCGAGCCACTCGGGACCCTATCTAAATACACCAACAAGTCCATAAATATGATACAGACCTGCTTGAACTCTCGAAATGCGTAAAAAATATCAAAACTAAGAATCGCACCCTAAAACCAAATTGAATCAAATATGAACTTCAAGTTTTTAACTTGCTCCGAATGCGGCGAATCATACTTAGACTACTTGGAATGAAACAAATTTTTGCGTGCAAGTCACAAATTACCATACGGAACTATTCCTAGGCTCGGAATCCCAAACGGACCTCGATAGCACCAAATCCTACTTCAAACCAAATTTAAAGAACTTGAAAACCTTCATTGCGCTAACTATCAATATTAAGCGCTGAAACGCTCCCGGGTCATCCTAGACCCGATACTGTAACGACCCGACTGGTCGTTTTGCTTTTTAGAACCCCGTTCACTTAAATAAAACCTTCCGCACTTGCTTTAACTAATTTACGACCTGCGGGGATGGTTGGTTCGGGATTTGAAAGAGTTTGGGTTGAAATATGCTCATTTGACTCCTTAGGATTTTCTTAAAAGGCTAAGTTTAACTTTGGTCAACATTTTGAGCAAACAGACCCGGATTCGTGTTTTGACGGTCCCGGAGGGTCCGCAAGAAAATTTGGGACCTGGGCGTATGCCCGAAATCGAATTCCGAGGTCCCTAGCCCGAGTAATGAATTTTTTATTAGAAATTGTTAAACTGAAATTCTAAGGATTTAAAGAAACCAATTAATGATTAATCACACGTTGGTATTGGGCTCGTGTGTTGGTTCCGAAGCCCAGTACAGGTCCAATATAACATTTAAGACTTGCCCGCAAAATTTGGTGTCAATCCGAGTAGTTTAAGGGAGTTTCGGCTCGTTAGAGGAAAATTAAGAACTTGAAGTTCATAAGTTTGATTCAATAGGTTTTAGGGGGTGATTCTTAGATATAGCGTTGTTTGGGGCGTTCCGAAGGTTCGAGTAGGTCCGTTTCATGATTTCAGACTTGTCAGTATGTTCGGACGAGGCCCGGAAGCCCCGAGCGTCAATTGGACGAGGCTCGAATGAAGTTGGAATTTTTGAGAAGTGCTGAAGCATCTGCTTCTGTCATAACCGCACCTGCGGCTGGTCGACCGCAGGTGCGAGACCGCAGAAGCGGTCCATCTATCGCAGACGCGGCCTAGGGTAGGCCTGGCCAAAACCGCAGAAGCGGCTCCCAAGCCGCAGAAGCGGTCGCAGCCCGCTTGGCCATTTCCGCAGGTGCGTCTGATTTCTTGCAGATGCGGTCCCCTGATCGCAGATGCGGAAATTGCTGAAGCACTGAGCTTTATTTAATACGGGTTCTATGTCATTTTTGCCACTATTCACTCCTCAATTGGCGACTACTTATACATTTCAGAGCCCAGCCGGGTTCTTGTGTGTGTGGTTGTTCAGTCTTCATTATTGGGGCAGATAAAGGCCCGGCAGTTCGATGATCCACATCTGGCGGTTCTCAGAGAGACGGTGCTTCAGGGAGGTGCCAAGGAGATTTCTATTGGCGAGGATGGTGTTTTGCGGCTCCAGGGTCGTCTATGTGTTCCTAATGTTGATGGTCTGAGGGAGAGGGTGCTAGAAGAGGCACACAATTTGCGGTACTCCATTCATCCGGGAGCTACGAAGATGTATCGTGACTTGAGGCAGCATTATTGGTGGCGCAGAATGAAGAAAGACATAGTGGAGTATGTGACTAGGTGTTTGAATTGCCAGCAGGTCAAGTATGAACATCAGAGGCCGGGTGGCCTACTCCAGCAGATGCCTATACCAGAGTGGAAGTGGGAGCGCATTACCATAGATTTCATGGTTGGGTTGCCGCGGACTTTGCGGAAGTTTGATTCAGTATGGGTCATTATATAAGGTTGACAAAGTCGGCCCACTTTATTCCAGTGGCGACTACTTATACAGCAGAGAGGTATGCTCAGATTTACATTCGAGAGATTGTCCGGTTGCACGGTGTGCCTGTTTCCATCATATCAGACAGAGGCCCTCAGTTCACTTCCCATTTCTGGAGAGCTGTTCAGAGCGAATTGGGGACCCGTGTAGAGCATAGCACAACATTCCATCCTCAGACCGACGGGCAGTCCGAGCGGACAGTTCAGATTTTGGAGGATATGCTTAGAGCATGTGTGATTGACTTTGGGGGACAGTGGGACCAGTTCTTTCCCTTGGCGGAGTTTGCGTACAACAACAGCTATCAGTCCAGCATTGAGATGGCCCCATTTGAGGCTTTATACGGTCGGCAGTGTCGTTCTCCTATCGGGTGGTTTGAGCCGGGTGAGGCTAAGTTATACGGTACAGATTTGGTGCAAGATGCCTTGGACAAGGTAAAGTTGATTCAGGAGAGGCTTCGCACAGCTCAGTCCAGACAGAAGAGTTATGCGGATCAGAAGGCGCGTGATGTATCATTCATGGTTGGCGAGAAGGTTCTCGTGAAAGTCTCGCCAATGAAGGGTATTATGAGGTTTGGGAAGAAGGGAAAGTTGAGCCCAAGGTTTATTGGCCCCTTTGAGGTGTTGAGACGAGTTGGGGAGGTTGCCTACGAGCTTGCTTTACCCCCAGCTTATCGGGAGTTCATCCGATTTTTCATGTTTCGATGCTTCGGAAGTATCATGCCGACTTGTCCCACGTGTTAGACTTCAGTACTATTCAGGTGGATGAGAGTTTGGGTTACGAGTGTCACACCTCCTTTTTTACTACACCCCCGGAAGGATATAACAAAGGAGTTTTTTCAATTAAAGGACAATCGAAACGGGATTATTTAATCAAAGAATTCAGAGTCGCCACTTGGGAGATTTATGGTGTCCCAAGTCACAGGTTCAAATCCCGAATCGAGGAAAGGGTTGACTCTGTATTACAGTCTGCGAACCAGAAATCCGGGTAAGGAATTATGTTAACCCGGGAGAAGGTGTTAGGCATTTCCGAGTTCCGTGGTTCTAGCACGGTCGCTCAACTGTTGTAATTTGCCTATTATCTAATTTTAGAACAGTTTTAACCTATGTGCATTTAGCTTTCAAACCGCTTTTGTTTAATTAATTAAAGGGAGATTGCAACGTTATTTAAAATATGTTTCGAACCACGTCACATGAATGCACCCGCAGTTCATAACACATTTTATCTAATGTTGAGATTTGGATTTGAGTCACATAAGTGTACACCCTAGTTTAGGAAGGTAGTGTTATTAAAGTATGCGCCTAACGCAACTACGCGCTTTGAGCTTTGCGAGGGCCATGGAATTTTGCTAAATGGCACGCCTCGAATTCTAAGGTTAAGTTAAAACTAATTAAAACGAGGGCCACGCAGTTGGGATTGTTGTTTGGCATGGCGCACCTCGACTATTGATAAGGGCCTAATTAATTAACAAGCCAATTGTGACTAAAAATTTCTCTAAAAGGCTTGCGAGAGAAGGTTGATTTTTAAAAAGCTAATGGCCCAATTCAGTTCCCAAACGAACTACTGGTTTAAAGAGCAAAGGCTGCCTAGTTTTGGGCCCAGCGTGAGCCCAACAGCATGGTAGGGATGTCTCAGTTAAGAATTACTAAGCCCAAACGCACTGGCCCAACTGATGAGGCTGGTAATTACAACCCAAATGGACTCGTGATTCAAAGTCCACAAAAAGGCCCAAATCATAAGCCAAGCACCTATACACACACAAAGAGAAAAATGGGCTCACTTAAAGCCCAAAAGAACAAGTGCCACAATACAACACTGCACTCTTAGAATTATTGGGCCACACGCTACAGCCCAATTTTGTGATCCAACAAACACTGATAATTATAACCACAAAGCTTCATAATATTTCCTGAAAAAATTAAAACTAAAATTAACTATCCTTAAGCATGATCAAATATGTTCTAACTTTTAAACAAGAGCATGCACGATTTCAGTAATAGCCAAAACTAACATAGATTCCAATCGAAAGTTTAACACTCTAACCTATACTTATCATTTCAGTACAATCAGTAATGAATACCACAGCATATGCCAACTTCGATTTTGGATGAAATATATCAAGCATGCATGAATTAATTAAACCTTATAGTCCCCAAAAATCCTATTCAAAACATGCTACACCTAGTATCAGTTCCATTCAGCCATTAAGATACTCCCAAAGCTTTAAACACCATATACCATTTCATGTCCAGAATTGTTTCCCAAAACAAAGGAAAACTAAATAAACCAAAGGCTTCAGTACAGTCTCTTGTCACTTAAACCATACAATGAGAAATGAGATTTAAGTAATGACACTTAAACACAGGTCTTAGCAAATTCAGAATCCTTTTAACTAGACATGATTAATTCTCTCAACTGAGCATAAGTCATTTAGAAGAGCAAAATACAGGAAAGTAAAATGAAGGCAACTGTAAGCTAATAGCCCAACATCCAAACATTTTGAACTTCAACTTTCATTTCTCAAACTCCAATCAGGTATCACATTGTATGAGTTTCAGGAGTGTGTACCTGGATACAGCCAAAATAATTACAAAACTCAGCAATTGAAGGGTAGATTCAGCAGTAGATAGACAACAACACAGCCAGTAAGATCCACTTCAAACAAGCAACGATATACAGCAGTCTAGTTCAATTAACCCAGCAGATTTTAAAATGATATTGCAACCAACTTCAAGCCATTTCCATGTTCAGATGTGATAGAATTATTTCAGGAATTTGAAAAGAGTTCAAAAATCACTGAAGATCTAATGAAACAGTAAAATTGTATTTCTGTGTGTGAATTAAAGTGTTCCAGCCCCCTTAAAATGAAAGGCAAAGGGTCTTTATATAGGCATGCCTAAGGCAGCCTAGGCCTGATTAACCAATTCCCTTCTTACCCCCTTATTTCGATTGTTCTACCCCTTTAATCCCTCTAAAATATCTGAAAAACCCCTGCTCCTTAACAAACTAGTGCTTATCTTATCTTCTAGAGCCTTCCGCCTAACAGAAATGATTCCCTCCCAACATGAAATCCCTAAATTAACCTTTGCCCAACCAGTTATTACTACCCCTGCCCTTTCCTTTAAGACCCCCTTAAGTTGCTAGACCTACAATTGACTCCCCTATACATTTATTGAAGTGTGACAAATAGGACTACTCAAATGAGACAACTTCAAACAGATCAAAAGGCAAAATTCTTAAAAGAAATGCAGAATATTTGACAATTGAAAACAAACTAAGCATGAATCAAACACATAAGCCTTCACAGGATTATTAAACCAATATTTAAACAGAAATATAATCCACAAAACTATTACAATTAAACTAAACAAACTTAAACAAATTTAGGCTAATAATGGACTTAACAAAGAAGCAGAAAAAGAAGAGGAACAAAGGTACCTGAGAAATAGAATCCAAAGTGAACCAAACGCTAAAATTATCTCGAGATAGACGAAACTTGAGGATAATCAGTTGTTCCTTGATAAGAACAACCAATTAGCCTCTGATTCAGACTAAATCGGAGTTTGAAATCGACATGAGCAAAGGTTATTGATACAGGGACTTGAGTTTTGAATGGTTTGGGGAAAGTTAGGTTTAAGTCTGATTTTCAATTCAAAATTCGAGTCGGCCTAGGGGGATTTGAAGGACATGGGTTAGGGCTTTGGAAAGAGGGAGTGATAAGGGTCTCAGGGTGTGTTTTTAGGGCAGTTTGGTGGTGGCGACGCCACCGGAGAAACTGTGGCGGCGCTAGGGTTCATACTTCGAATCAAGATTCGAGGAATTTGGGCGAGTTTTGAGGGAAACTGGGTGGTGATTTGAGATGAGGAGGCGAAGAAGGGGATGTGGTGTTAATTTCACGGCGATTGAACGCCGGCCGCGCCGTAGGCGATTTCCAGCGGGCGGCAGGCGGTGGCTCAGGGCGGAGTGGCGAGAGACGGTTGTGGAGGGGGGTTCTGGAAAGGGGGGGGGTTAGGGCGTTAGGACAGTTATATATCTAGGAGTCCTCACTTTTGAGCCGTTGGATCGATTAACCTCGACGGCTCAGATTGCCCCTACATGAAACGGGGTCGTTTAGGTCTCGAANACATGAAACGGGGTCGTTTGGTCTCGAAGGGAGAAGGTGGACCGGGTCAGGGTGGTTTTGGGCCGGGTATTGGGGAAATTTGGACGGGTTTCAGGGGTGCAGGGGTTTGGGCTTGGATATGATTTAATTAATTTGGCCCAAATCCCTTTTCTTCATTTCCCATTAATTCTTTTTAGTGCCTTTTCCTTTTCTTTTCTTTTTTTTCTCAAATTAAAGAAAAATCTAAATTAATTCCTAGGACCTAATTAACCTAAAAATGCTAATTAAATCTAATGATAATTATCACAATTAATTAAAAATAAATTAAAGAGAAAAATTACTCAAAATCAAAATAAAAATGCAAGGGTGCAAATTAAACTATTTTTGTGATTTTTCTTTTCTATAAAATAACTAAATTACTACTTAACTCAAGAATTGTAAAATTAAATCCTACATGCAAATGTACATATTTTTGTATTTTTCATTAATTAAATAAAATAAACGTGCACAAACAAATGCAGACAATTGACAAAAAATGCCACAAAAATCCACAAAATTGCAAGCAATGAAAGAAATTATTTTGTTTTGAATTTATGGGAGTAATTCATATAGGGGAAAAATCACGTGCTCACAGCTGCCCCTCTTTGCTCGGAAACACGAAGAGTTTTCGTGCAAAGATAAAGTAAGCGGATACGAGCGATTTTTGCCCGTTTGAATACTCCGTGGGAAGCATTTTTGAAAGATTTGACCGCACCCTACTTCCGAGGTTGCCAACATATCCTTGGCTAAAAAGGAATCAGGTCAGTGTAGTTCGGGAAGGTTTGGTAGCTAGGACTACCATGAAGCTGTGATTTCATTGTTGCTGTTGCTGCTGCTACTGCTTACTGAACCCCCTTATTACACCATGTCAAAATAAAAAGAAGCTAGACTAGACTATGATCTATGCATTACAAAAATCCTATCTATATCTTCAAACTTGCTCTTGTGGTTCTTGTTGCCTTGTTGACTTGTATTCTCCAGGTGAAATCCCTTTGTTGCCGCCTTGAATTGTAATCTGAGATGTTTTTCCCTTTCTCCAGGTGGACGCCTGATTGCTGAACTCGAATTGTACTTTGAGATGCTGCCCCTTTCTCCAGGTGGACGCCTAACTGCTGAACTTGAATTATATTCCCTTGCTCTCCAGGCAGGCTCCTGATTGCTAAACTTGAAATGTATTCCCATGCTCTCCAGGCGGGCTCCTGACTGCTGAACTTGAAATGTATTCCCATGCTCTCCAGGCGGGCTCCTGACTGCTACACTTGAAATGTATTCCCATGCTATCCAGGCGGGCTCCTGACTGCTGAACTTGAAATGTATTCCCATGCTCTCCAGGCGGGCTCCTGATTGCTAAACTTGAAATGTATTCCCATGCTCTCCAGGCGGGCTCCTGATTGCTAAACTTGAAATGTATTCCCATGCTCTCCAGGCGGGCTCCTGACTGCTAAACTTGAAATTGCTTCTCCCTGTTCTCCAAGCGGGTACCTGATTTCAACAAAAATAGACAAAACAAAGAAAATTTTCTGCCCGAGTTTGGTAGCTGGGCACATAGGTGAGTGTTAAACTAAATCATTTTACCCAATGTGACTAAGAATTTGAAAGCTAGGTCCTATTATCCGGGGGATCCTGACAACTCTTTAATTAAACGACAATTATAAATCTAAGTTATATCCTCTAAAGGTGTGACTTTCACTAAATCTTGTTATCTAAGAGGGTCTTAAAATACTCCCCATTATCCGGGAGGGTCCTGACAATTCTTAATTAAACAACAATTTTAAATCTAAGTTATATCTTCTAAAGGTATTATTTTCGCTACATCTTGTTAACTAACAGCAATCTTAAAGCTAGGTCCCATTATTCATGAGGGTCCTGAAAACTCCTAATTGAACCCTATCTCAAACATGCAGACTTGAAACCAACTTATATTCCGTTGGGGTACATTTATGCTAGATTATGCTACTCATGATTGTTTTGAATTTTAAACTAGGTCCCATTTTCCAGGAGGGTCCTGAAAACTCCTAATTGAATCCTATCTTAAACATGAAAACTTTGAAGCCAACTTATATTCCTTTGGGGTATATTTATGCTAAATTATGCTACTCATGATTGTTTTGAAATTTAAACTAAGTCCTATTTTCCAGGAGGGTCCTGAAAGTTTACGGTCATACCTATTTGGTGCCTGCCTTTCCTTACGGAGGGTTTTTCCGAAACAAACAAAATTTTCTGCCCCTGTTTCAATCAAAGAAAAATCTTGTCAGTTTAAAAATATGGTGGTTGGTTTGTGGCCTTGACTTTTGAGGGCGATTCCTCCTTCACTTCTCATGATAACTAATTTCCACTCGAAGGCCTTGCTTGTTCATTGACTCACCACTTTCTCTATCACCCTTATCACAGAAAATACCTTTTCTCCGTTCAGACCCAATATCCTCTATTTGTTGCATTGCTCATGAACTGGCATCTACCCAACCTTTGTGTCTCACATGAATCCCAAAGCACGTCCATTGCCCCCACTCCGTGTGTATGTTGCGCTTTCTTGACTTAAACCACTGGCCTTGGCCTTGAGGTCTGTTGCTCCTTCACTTGTCATGATAACTGATTTCCATTCGAAGACCTTGCTTGTTCCTTGACTAACCACTTCCTTTGTTACCCTTAACACAGAAAATACCTCATCTCCGTTCAAACCCAATACCTTCTATCTGTTGCATTGCTCCTGGACTGACATTTACCAACCTTTGTGTCTCACATGAATCCCAAAGCATAATGACAACTCAGTGCGCTTGTTGTTCTTTCTTGACTTATGACACTTTGATGTACTAGCCAGATCCCGTTTTGTGCAATTGGAAAGCAAGTGGAAAATTTTGAAATCATTTCTCACTTGTTTTGACCAAACAGACTCAGGAAGAGGAAGTAAACAAGACAAAAGGAACAGAGTAGAGGACAATGGAAAGAGATGATTCCTAACAAGAAAACTACAAAGTAGAAACCTATCGGATGTGGATACCAACTCTAATGACCACGACATGCACCTGCGGCCTATTCTGTTAAGCAAATCTGATGTTCAGCTCCTGTTATACCCCCAAACCGTGAAACTGGGCTTCGATGCTCTGTCTTTAGTCATCTTTCACAATCTCCGTCTGGTGATTTCCCATCTGATTCTCAATCCTTATTCGACTTGTAGTGCCCGAAGGGTTTTCACCATCAAGCCTCTCTCATTTTGGTCTTTCTCTCAACTCACCGTCGCCTTATGGTGCCCGTGAAGGTTTTCACCAATAAGACTCTCTCATTTTTTATTTCTCTCAGCTTTCAACGCCTTGCGGTACCCGTGAGGGCTTTCATCAATAAGACTCTCTCATTTTTTATTTTCCTTGTTTGGACCGGAGTGTTGCCCCTGATATGAATCACCTCTACTTGCTTGACTTGGCATTCTTCGAAGGCTGATCAGAAGGTCTTTCTTTGGACCGTAATGTGGGCTTTTGAATGAGGTTAGAAAGAAAGGGTATCAAAAGGCTCAAAACAATCCAAATGGGTTCAAGATTACAACTTTCGGAATCACATTTCTTACAACAACCACAACTTCTGCCCCAGTTTCTTTGCTTGGGGACTTTTGGATTTTTGTTTTGATGAGACCGAACCGTGAGGCTGCCTACGTATCTTTAAAAAGAATCAAGTCGAACGTAGTTCATGTCATAGGAATTGCTTTGTTGTTGTGATTTTTCTTTTCTTTTTCTTCCACTTTCTCTTCTTTCCTTCTTTTTGTTTGTTTTTTTCTTTTTTTGTTGTTGTTTTTCTTCTCTTTTTTTTCTTTTTTTCTTTTTTTCTTTTTCTTTCTCTTTTTCGTTCTTTTCTTTTCTCTCTTTTCCTCTACTTATCTTTCACGCTTGCGTTTCTGATCTTTGCTACTGATTCCAAAAGAGGGGTATGAAAGGAAATAAATAAGGCTCAAAGGGGGTAACAAAGGATAAAGTGTTTAGATAGCAGAACAAAATGCCTTCGTCATTCCAATCTTCAAAACATGCCAAGCACAAACAACACATTTAAAAAAACCACAGAAAACATTCGTATCATCTTTTGATCGTACCAGACTTGATAACCATATCCGCACATGCGCCTTTTGTCAATTTTAAGTACCGTTGGACAACACTCTTCGTTACCACGAACGGCCCCTGCCAATTTGGGGCAAACATGTCGTTAGCTTCAAACCAATGCAGCATGATGTATTTCAATAGTAATTCTTTATGCTCTATCTGCCCCAATTTCACATGGTTCGGGCTTCAAATGATCTCAAAGTGTCCAAATCTGTTCTTATTTCCCTCAAGTGCCCCTATTATCTTCAAAATTGTTTCCTTTTACGCGTAAACTAACTTTTAAGACCAGGCCTAGAATTATGCATGCATGTCATGTCATCAGAACCAGCATGAAGAGAACTATAAAAGGAGAAGAGAACTAAACAAAAATGACTAGAAATAACAGAAAAAAGAAAATTGCATTAAACGGATAGTGAAAGGGTTTGAACAACAAAACATGCAAACTAAACTGGGGTTACAACCCTGGAACGAACCTAGACAGCACTAAACGAGTTACTACGACTAAAGGAACTAGACAAAATAAAAGGATAGAAGGGTTTGAGTCACAAGACAATATCCAGATTACAACCCTAAAACAACCTGGACAACAGAAATGACAACAAACTAAGCCACCAAAGCTCCTCTCCGGCTGACCAAGAAATGAAGCGTCTTTCCAATTACCAAGCACGGCATCTTAGCCACTGAGTTCAACATCATCATTGCTGGAACCTTCACAAGTCTTCATCTCATTGTCCTTTAGCAAATTACTTTTTGGTCCCTTTAGTCGGCTCGTTCTTATGATCAACTTCCGGAACCAAGAGTGACAGCGCTGAAAGCTTTGCGGCAGGTGGCCCTCCGAGGATCTTAGAATAGTTCTTATATTCCTTTTCCACACAAATCATGTCCTCCATATGCGTCTCATTTTGAACAGGCAATGGACTTTGGCTAGTATCTGCTGCATTTGGATTTTGCACGGTAATGTCACCTGCATCAATAAGCTTCTGAATCGCATTCTTCAGTATCCAACACTTCTCTATGTCATGCCCCGGGGCATCTGAGCAATATGCGCACCTTTGAGAAAAATCAAACTTCTTTGGAAGAGGGTGTGGTATTTTTATCTGAATCGGCTTCAACATGTCCACTTTCCTTAGCCTCTAGAACAGACTGGCATATGATTCTCCCAATGGAGTGAAGGTTTTCTTCTTCCGCAACCTCTCGTTCTTAAATGCTTGATTGGGCCGGAAACCTGATCTAGGGGGGTTTCGATAGGCTCGTGGAGGTGGATGGGCATTTTGTGGAGCTGGGTGCTGGGAAAGTGATGTACGACTTTAGGATTTCTGTGGAGAGAAGTGACATTGGGGAGGGTCATCTGGTGCACAAGGATATCCACGGGGGCGATGTCGAGGCTGGAAGTGTTGAGCATGAAGGCCCATCGGATCATCTTTTCTATTTCTCTTTCTTCCACCCAAACTTACTGGGATGTTTTGAATGTCTTTCGTAGTATCTTTCAATGCAGAATAACTTATGATTTTGCCTGACTTGATTCCCTCTTCTACCATTTCACCCATTTTTAGCACATCATTGAAAGGCTTTCCCACGGCCGGGATCAAATGACTGAAGTAGGTGGGCCCCTGAGCTTGTAGGAAAAGCTCAACCATTTCTTTTTCACCAATCGGGGAACTGACCCGAGCAGCTTGCTCCCTCCATCTGAGCCCAAACTCCCTAAAGCTTTCCTCCGACTTTTTTTCCATTTTAGATAGCGAGGAGCGGTCTGGGGTAACGCCCGATTTGTATTGAAAGTATCGAACAAAATCTTGAGCCATGTCACCCAATGTAGGCCACTTAACAACATCTTGACGATTATGCCATTCCAAAGCTGCCCCAGTTAAGCTCTTACTGAAATATGCCATCAAAAGATCATCTTTCTCTCCAACGCTTCTCATTTTACTGTAATAGACCCTCAAGTGGGCTACCGGATCTCCACACCCATCATACAAGTTAAATTGTGGCACTCTAAATCCCGCGGGCAGGCGAACGTCAGGGGATACAGACAGTTCTTTGCAAGCCATGCTACCCTGGTCTCTCATTCCTTGCTTGTTCTTCAAGGACTATTCTATGCCTTTCAGCCTCCTAGGTATCCCATCCTTCCCTTCTCTTCCTATGAACTTTTCATTTTCAACATGAGGCTCATCCCGCGGGCCCTGTTTTTATGAGTAGGGAACCTTGTGGGCAACCTCTGAGGGGTAATATTGGGCATCATGAGCTTGGAGATAAGCGGGTGGATCTGGAGAGTATGGACGATCATTTGGCATTGTGTCCGGAGCTTGGGTAAGGGCGGCATCTAGGAAGCTAGGTGGTGGCGGGGGTGGTGCCTTCCCAGTCATCCAAGCCTGATACATGTCTGCCATGTGTTGTCTCAACATCTTTACCTCTTCAACCAACCCATTGTCCTGTTCCACCAACTGCTTTCGGGCCCCGATATCAACCAACTCAGTTCTGTTGTTGTCTGCCATTGCCTTTTGACTTTATGTTGTGGAGAGGAGTTACTATTTCGGGAACCAAAAACCAACCACCTTTCTGTACTGAATTGTCAACAACAAACTTGTTAGTGATTAGATCTTAACAAATAGGCAACCGCACATTTGGGGAATGAATGCACCTAAGCAGTTAACCATTTCTATTATGCATTTGATCGGTTGCTTGCGTCATCCTGGCTTTCCCTTATTTCCATTTGCAACTGCTCTTTTTTCTCTCTCTTTTTTTTTCTTTTTCTTTCTTGCCTTTCTTTGCTTGATTCCTCTTTGTTTTTATCCTTTCATTGCTCTCTCTTGTTTTGCCGTTGTTTCCACGGTTTCTTATTTTTCTCTCTTTTCCTTTTCCTTTTCTCTCTTATTTTTCCTCTCTTTTTCTTTTCCGCTTTTATCACTTTTTTTTCTTTTGGTTATGGTCGAATCGTATGGAGATTGCCTACGTATCATGACCCCGCATGAATCAGACCAAGCGTAGTTCTGGGGATAAAAATAAATAATAAAACATTTTGGGATTTTCAAATAAAAATAAAATATTTTGATTACAACGACTCATCCTACCGAATTTTTACCATAAAAACCAACAGGCTCAAAAAGAAAACTAACAGGAGAAAAATCAAGACTCATTTTTGACTCAAAAAGTTATCACTATTTTTTCAAAATTTTCATAAAAATATCCGGCTTTGCCAATACGGCCTTTCAGCACCTCGAGGAAGAAGATTTTAAGGCTGTGTTCGCTAACCGGCCAAAAAATTAAAAAATGACCAAAGGTGACTGTTCTTGCAAAAACAGCCTTCCGGCGCCCTTTTAGGGACATTCGGCTATTTTTGACAAGAATGGCATCACCTTACTTATTTACCATAAAATTTTGTTCTTTTTGGGCTAGTTTTGCAAAAGGGAAGTTGGACCCGATGAGGGTTGCCTACGTATCTCACGCCCTGTGAGAATCAAACTGGCGTAGTTCGGGCAAATAAAACAAAACCAACTACTTTGAAAACAAAACCTTTTCCTTCTTTTTTTCCTTTATTTTTCTCAAAAATTCGGCAGAGTTTCAGTATCATTTGGACATTGGTTTTTTCTTTCAAAACAGGTAATTACCCTTCTTAACCCCCACACTGCTGTTTTCATTTCCCAAACTCTCCCCTTTTATTCAGAAAGCCGGTCAGCATGCAAATCCAAAGCAGATAAATGCACAAGTAGGATGCATCAGGATGGTCTGTTATTTTGGGTACACCTGTCCTAGACGGACCCAACCCCTGTGTTGAGTCCCCTAAGTCAAATGCACATGATGCAAACAAGCGTTCCTACTAGGGATCCGGCATGAGGCTGAATTATTCTAGGTTCAAAACCTGGGTATATGTTCTAGACTGTGTACCTGAACGGACAACTCGAGTCGAGAAGGGGGCTACATACCGGGAACCAAAAGGCCATCCGGCTTAGTAACTTGTCCGAGTCTCTTTCTTATTTCAAGGTATGACACTAACAGAATAGGGAGTCTCGACCAGCGAGCACATCCCCGAAGATGAGAAGAGAAGAGTTTCGTAGCAGTTTATATATACAGTTCAGATAATATTACAGCAAAAGTAACATTTTGCACATTAGTCCCAAACATGTATTAAAATCAGATAATAAATATAGCCAAATACAACAATTATTCCAAGCTCGAATTCTGAATCCTGAACCAGAAGTTCTGGATTCTTATCCCCAGTGGAGTCGCCAGAGCTGTCACACCTCCTTTTTTACTGCACCCCCGGAAGGATATAACAAAGGAGTTTTTCCAATTAAAGGACAATCGAAATGGGATTATTTAATCATAGAATTCAGAGTCGCCACTTGGGAGATTTATGGTGTCCCAAGTCACCGGTTCAAATCCCGAATCGAGGAAAGGGTTGACTCTGTATTACAGTCCGCGAACCAGAAATCCGGGTAAGGAATTCTGTTAACCTGGGAGAAGGCGTTAGGCATTCCCGAGTTCCGTGGTTCTAGCACGGTCGCTCAACTGTTGTAATTGGCCTATTATCTGATTTTAGAACAGTTTTAACCTATGTGCATTTAGCTTTCAAACCGCTTTTATTTAATTAATTAAAGGGAAATTGCAACGTTATTTAAAATATGTTTCGAACCATGTCATATAAATGCACCCGCAGTTCATAACACATTTTATCTAACGTTGAGATTTGGATTTGGGTCACATAAATGTACACCCGAGTTTAGGAAGGTAGTGTTATTAAAGTACGCTCCTAAAGCAACTACGCGCTCTGAGCTTTGCGAGGGCCATGGAATTTTGCTAAATGGCACGCCTCGAATTCTAAGGTTAAGTTAAAACTAATTAAAACGAGGGCCACGCAGTTGGGATTGTTGTTTGGCATGGAGCACCTCGACTATTGATAAGGGCCTAATTAGTTAACACGCCAACTGTGACTAAAAATTTCTCTAAAAGGCTTGCGAGAGAAGGTTTATTTTTAAAAAGCTAATGGCCCAATTCAGTTCCCAAACGAACTACTGGTTTAAAGAGCAAAGGTTGCCTAGTTTTGGGCCCAGCGTGAGCCCAGCAGCATGGTAGGGCTGTCTCAGTTAAGAATTACTAAGGCCAAACGCACGGGCCCAACTGATGAGGCCGGTAATTACAACCCAAATGGACTCGTGATTCAAAGTCCACAAAAAGGCCCAAATCATAAGCCAAGCACCCATACGCACACAAAGAGAAAAATGAGCTCACTTAAAGCCCAAAAGAACAAGTGCCACAATACATCACTACACTCTTAGAATTATTGGGCCACACGCTACAGCCCAATTTTGTGATCCAACAAACATTGATAATTATAACCACAAAGCTTCAAAATATTTCCAGAAAAAATTAAGACTAAAATTAACTATCCTTAAGCATGATCAAATATGTTCTAACTTTTAAACAAGAGCGTGCACGATTTCAGTAATAGCAACTAACATAGATTCCAATCGAAAGTTTAACACTCTAACCTATACTTATCATTTCAGTACAATCAGTAATGAATACCACAGCATATGCCAACTTCGAATTTGGATGAAATATATCAAGCATGCATGAATTAATTAAACCTTACAGTCCCCAAAAATCCTATTCAAAACATGCTACACCTAGTATCAGTTCCATTCAGCCATTAAGATACTCCCAAAGCTTTAAACACCATATACCATTTCATGTCCAGAATTGTTTCCTAAAACAAAGGAAAACTAAATAAACCAAAGGCTTCAGTACAGTCTCTTGTCACTTAAACCATACAATGAGAAATGAGATTTAAGTAATGACACACTTAAACACAGGTCCTAGCAAATTCAGAATCCTTTTAACTAGACATGATTAATTCAACTCTCAACTGAGTATAGGTCATTTAGAAGAGCAAAATACAGGAAAGTAAAATGAAGGAAACTGTAAGCCAATAGCCCAACATCCAAACATTTTGAACTTCAACTTTCATTTCTCAAACTCCAATCAGGTATCACATTGTATGAGTTTCAGGAATGTGTACCAGGATACAGCCAAAATAATTACAAAACTCTGCAATTAAAGGGTATTCAGCAGTAGATAGACAACAACACAGCCAGTAAGATCCACTTCAGACAAGCAACGATATACAGCTGTCTAGTTCAATTAACCCAGCAGATTTTAAAATGATATTGCAACCAACTTCAAGCCATTTCCATGCTCAGATGTGACAGAATTATTTCAGGAATTTGAAAAGAGTTCAAAAATCACTGAAGATCTAATGAAACAGTAAAATTGTATTTCTGTGTATGAATTAAAGTGTTCCAGCCCCCTTAAAATGAAAGGCAAAGGGTCTTTATATAGGCATCCTAGGCCTGATTAACCAATTCCCTTCTTACCCCTTTATTTAGATTGTTCTACCCCTTTTACCCCTCTAAAATATCTGAAAAACCCCTGCTCCTTAACAAACTAGTGCTTATCTTATCTTCTAGAGCCTTCCCCCTAACAGAAATGATTCCCTCCCAACATGAAATCCCTAAATTAACCTTTGCTCAACCAGTTATTACTACCCCTGCCCTTTCCTTTGAGACCCCCTTAAGTTTCTAGACCTACAATTGACTCCCCTATAGATTTATTGAAGTGTGAAAAATAGGACTACTCAAATGCGACAACTTCAAATAGATCGAAAGGCGAAATTCTTAAAAGAAATGCAGAATATTTGACAATTGAAAACAAACTAAGCATGAATCAAACACACAAGCCTTCACAGGATTATTAAACCAATATTTAAACAGAAATATAATCCACAAAACTTATTGCAATTAAACTAAACAAACTTAAACAAATTTAGGCTAACAATGGACTTAACAAAGAAGCAGAAAAAGAAGAGGAACAAAGGTACCTGGGAAACAGAATCCAAAGTGAACCAAATGCTAAAATTATCTCGAGATAGACGAAACTTGAGGATAATCAGTTGTTCCTTGATAAGAACAACCAATTAGCCTCTGATTCCGACTAAATCGGAGTTTTAAATCGACATGAGCAAAGGTTATTGATGCAGGGACTTGAGTTTCAAATGGTTTGGGGAAAGTTAGGTATAAGTCTGATTTTCAATTCAAAATTCGAGTCGACCTAGGGGGATTTGAAGGACATGGGTTAGGGCTTTGGAAAGAGGGAGTGATAAGGGTCTCAGGGTGTGTTTTTGGGGCAATTTGGTGGTGGCGCCGCCACCAGAGAAACTGTGGCGGCGCTAGGATTCATGACTTCGAATCAAGATTCGAGGAATTTGGGCGAGTTTTAAGGGAAACTGGGTGGTGATTTGAGATGAGGAGGCGAAGAAGGGGATGTGGTGTTAATTTCACGGCGATTGAACGCCGGCCGCCGCCGTAGGCAATTTCCGGCGGGCGGCAGGCGGTGGCTCAGGCCGAAGTGGCGAGAGACGGTCGTGGGGGGGAGGTTCTAAGAGAGGGGGGTAGGGCGTTAGGACAGTTATATATCTAGGAGTCCTCACTTTTGAGCCGTTGGATCGATTAACCTCGACGGCTCAGATTGCCCCTACATGAAACGGGGTCGTTTGGTCTCGAAGGGAGATGGGTCGGGGAAATTGGGCTGGGTATAAAATGGGGTTTGGGATGGAATTGGGGCGGGTTTGGCCAGCTCTTGGGGAAAAGAACATTGGGCCTGGGTGAATTGAGGATGAATTGGCCCAAAACTGAGATCTCTTTTTTTCTTGTCTTTTTCTTTCATTTTTCTTTCTTTCTTTTTTTCATTTTTCTGATTTCTTTTAAATTTTTTTTTAAATTGAAATAAAATAAAAATAAACCTAAATNGGGGTCGTTTGGTCTCGAAGGGAGAAGGTGGACCGGGTCAGGGTGGTTTTGGGCCGGGTATTGGGGCAATTTGGACAGGTTTCAGGGGTGCAGGGGTTTGGGCTTGGAGATGATTTAATTAATTTGGCCCAAATCCCTTTTCTTCATTTCCCATTAATTCTTTTCAGTGCCTTTTCCTTTTTTTTCTCAAATTAAAGAAAAATCTAAATTAATTCCTAGGACCTAATTAACCTGAAAATGCTAATTAAATCTAATGATAATTATCACAATTAATTAAAAACAAATTAAAGAGAAAAATTACTCAAAATCAAAATAAAAATGCAAGGGTGCAAATTAAACTATTTTTGTGATTTTCTATTTCTATAAAATAACTAAATTACTACTTAACTCAAGAATTATAAAATTAAATCCTACATGCAAATGCACATATTTTTGTATTTTTCATTAATTAAATAAACTAAACGTGCACAAACAAATGCAGACAATTGACAAAAAATGCCACAAAAATACACAAAATTGCAAGCAATGAAAGAAATTATTTTGTTTTGAATTTATTGGAGTAATTCATATAGGGAGAAAATCACGTGCTCACAACGAGGAGGAGCCAGTTGCCATTATTGATAGACAGGATCGCCAGTTGAGGTCCAAGAGGATTTTTGCAGTGAGGGTCCAGTGAAAGGGCCAACCAGTCGAGGAGGCGACCTGGGAGTCCGAGGAGGACATGCGGAGCAGATATCCACATTTATTCAGCAGCTCAGGTACTTTTCTATGTCCGTTCGAGGACGAACATTTGCTTAAAAGGTGGAGAATGTAACGACTCGACTGGTCGTTTTGCTTTTTAGAACCCCGTTCACTTAAATAAAACCTTCCCCGCTTGCTTTAACTAATTTACGACCTGCGGGGATGGTTGCGGGATTTGGAAGAGTTTGGGTTGAAATATGCTCATTTGACTCCTTTGGATTTTCTTAAAAGGCTAAGTTTGACTTTGGTCAACATTTTGAGCAAACGGACCTGGATTCGTGTTTTGACGGTCCCGGAGGGTCCGCAAGAAAATATGGGACCTGGGCGTATGCCCAGAATCGAATTCCGAGGTCCCTAGCCCGAGTAATGAATTTTTTTAGAAATTGTTAAACTAAAATTCTAAGGATTTAAAGAAACCAATTAATGATTGATCACGTTGGTATTGGGCTCGTATGTTGGTTCCGAAGCCCAGTACAGGTCCAATAAAACATTTAAGACTTGCCCGCAAAATTTGGTGTCAATCCGAGTAGTTTAAGGGCGTTTCGGCTCGTTAGAGGAAAATTAAGAACTTGAAGTTCATAAGTTTGATTCAATTGGTTTTAGGGGGTGATTCTTAGATTTAGCATTGTTTCAGGCGTTCCGAAGGTTCGAGTAGGTCCGTTTCATGATTTCAGACTTGTCGGTATGTTCGGGCGTGGCCCGGGAGCCCCGAGCGTCAATTAGACGAGGCTCGAGTGAAGTTGGAACTTTTTAGAAGTGTTGAAGCATCTACTTCTGTCATAACCGCACCTGCGGCTGGTCGACCGCAGGTGCGAGACCGCAGAAGCGGTCCACCTATAGCAAATGTGGCCCAGGGTAGGCCAGGCCCAAACCGCAGAAGCGGTCGCAGCCCACTTGGCCGTTTCCGCAGGTGCGTCTGATTTCTCGCAGAAGTGGGATCGCAGATGCGATCCCCTGACCGCAGATGTGGAAATCGCTGAAGCAGTGAGCTTCATTTAATACGGGTTCTAAGTCATTTTTGCCACTTTTCACTCCTCCATTGGCGATTTTGGGAGCTTTTGAGAGAAGACTTCCACCTAGCATCTTGAGGTAAGTCTATTCTACCTATTTCTAGTTTAATACTTGTGTCTTAGGTAGATTAAACACTAGAATTTAGGTAAAATCAAGGGGCAAGAGCAAAACCTAGGGTTTTAACAAAAGTTAGATTTAACTACGAAATTTGTTATGAAATGGATTAGAAATCATATATTATTGATCCTTAGGTTATAGAGAACAACTTCCTTCGAAAAATTTCGGAATCCGGGCACGTGGGCCCGGGGTCGGATTTTAGGAAACTTGTGTTAATGATTGGGAAATTGCTTGAATAGCTAGAATTCGATCTTGGGAGCTCATATCTACTAGTTCCTTCCTCATTTAACTAGTTTGGGATCGTTCGGCTCCGAATTGAGTGCTTGGGCTCGTTCTTGGTATTGGAAGTGCACTTTGGAGCGAGGTGAGTCTCTTTTCTAACCTTGTAAGAGGGAATTGTCCCCATAGGTGTAATAGTTGAGTAATTTGCTACAAAATGCGGTGGCTACGTACGCACTAGGTGACGAGAGTTTGTGCGTAGCTACTATTATGTTAATTGTCCGAGTAGTCTAGGACTCGTATCATGCTATATTTGTGAATGTCTCTATATTTTCTTGCTAATGTGATCACTTAGGATATGCTAGAGACTTAGAAAGGAATATAAGCGAATGTATACTCTTGTTGGACGCATGTATGAATTTACTTGGAAACAAATGCGCATTCATGTGTTTTCTTGATATTAATTGATATTTGTGGATCGTAATGATCGCCTCAGTAGAAAATAGATGCATCCATGGTTCGCGCCATTCGACCCTCTGGCAGTGCACAGTTTATTTTCTGTTGGATCAGGCCGTCGACCTCGGCATAATGTGTGTATGATATCTATGTGAAATCTTATCCATGACTTGTCCTGCTAAATACTTGAAATGTAATTGGTGGACTGCAAAATTGTTCAGAACATGACTTATTATCTCTTGCTCCAAACTGTTGATTATCCGTGACTCCCATGCTTAGCATAACACCTTATTTTATTATTTGACCCTAGTAAGTATCAAGTCGACCTCTCGTCTCTACTTCTTCGAGATTAGACGGGATACTTACTGGGTACATATTGTTTATGTACTCATACTACACTTCTGTACTTAATTGTACAGGATCAGATGCAGGTACATCTGGCTATCAGTCTGGTGCGCGCCCCTGATTTATAGTTCGAGACTTCCACGGTGATCTGCTCCCTTCCTGTGCCGTTCAGCAGCTTGATGGAGTCTTTCTTTACTTTTGTTGTCTATTCTATCTCGAACAGTAGGATAGTTTTATTCTTTTGTACATTCTACTAGTTGCCCATTACTTGTGACACTAGGTCTTGGCACACACGTTAGTAGACTATTTATTTTGGGTGTTGTATAACTATTTTGGCATATTACTGTTCATTCCTGGTTTGACTTTAACTTAATGAATTGCTGCACTTGTTTTGGTAAAAGTAAAAATGAGTACTTAATTATATTTCCGCGTTGGCTTGCCTGACAATGGTGTTGGGCGCCATCACGATCCATTTGAGGCAGCGTTGGAGCTACGAAGATTTATCCTGACTCAAGGCAGCATTATTGGTGGCGGAGGATGAAGAAAGACATAGTGGAGTGTGTGGCTAGGTGTTTGAATTTCCAGCAGGTCAAGTATGAACATCAGAGGCCGGGTGGCCTACTCCAGCAGATTCCTATACCAGAGTGGAAGCGGGAGCGCATTACCATGGAATTCGTGGTTGGGTTGCCGCGGACTTTATGGAAGTTTGATTTAGTACGGGTCATTGTTGATAGGTTGACCAAGTCGGCCCACTTTATTCCAGTGGCGACTACTTATACAGCAGAGAGTATGCTCAGATTTACATTCGGGAGATTGTCCGGTTGCACGGCGTGCCTGTTTCCATCATATCAGACAGAGGCCCTCAGTTCACTTCCCATTTCTAGAGAGCTATTCAGAGTGAATTGGGGACCATTGTAGAGCTTAGCACAGCATTCCATCCTCAGACCGACGGGCAGTCCGAGCAGACAGTTCAGATTTAGAGGATATGCTTAGAGCATGTGTGATTGACTTTGGGGGACAGTGGGACCAGTTCTTGCCCTTGGTGGAGTTTGCGTACAACAACAGCTATCAGTCCAGCATTGAGATGGCCCCATTTGAGGCTTTATACGGTCGGCGGTGTCGTTCTCCTATCGGGTGGTTTGAGCCGGGTGAGGCTAAGTTATACGGTACAGATTTGGTGCAAGATGCCTTGGACAAGGTAAAGTTGATTCAGGAGAGGCTTCGCACAGCTCAGTCCAGACAGAAGAGTTATGCGGATCAGAAGGCGCGTGATGTATCATTCATGGTTGGCGAGAAGGTTCTCTTGAAAGTCTCGCCAATGAAGGGTATTATGAGGTTCGGGAAGAAGGGCAAGTTGAGCCCAAGGTTTATTGGCCCCTTTGAGGTATTGAGACGAGTTGGGGAGGTTGCTTACGAGCTTGCTTTACCCCCCAGCTTATCGGGAGTTCATCCGGTTTCTCATGTATCAATGCTTCGGAAGTATCATGCCGACTTGTCCCACGTGTTAGACTTCAGTACTATTCAGGTGGATGAGAGTTTGGGTTACGAGGAGGAGCCAGTTGCCATTATTGATAGACAGGATCGCCAGTTGAGGTCCAAGAGAATTTCAGCGGTGAGGGTCCAGTGGAGGGGCCAACCAGTCGAGGAGGCGACCTGGGAGTCAAAGGAGGACATGCGGAGCAGATATCCAAATTTATTCAGCAGCTTAGGTACTTTTCAATGTCCGTTCGAGGACGAAGGTTTGTTTAAGAGGTGGAAAATGTAACGACCCGACTGGTCGTTTTGCTTTTTAGAACCCCGTTCACTTAAATAAAACCTTCCCACTTGCTTTAACTAATTTACGACCTACGGGGATGGTTGGTTCGGAATTTGGAAAAGTTTGGGTTGAAATATGCTCATTTGACTCCTTAGGATTTTCTTAAAAGGCTAAGTTTGACTTTGGTCAACATTTTGAGCAAACGGACCCGGATTCATGTTTTGACGGTCCCGGAGGGTCCGCAAGAAAATATGGGACCTGGGCGTATGCCCGGAATCGAATTCCGAGGTCCCTAGCCCGAGTAATGAATTTTTTATTAGAAATTGTTAAACTATAATTCTAAGGATTTAAAGAAACAAATTAATCATTGATCACGTTGGTATTGGGCTCGTATGTTGGTTCCGAAGCCCAGTACAGGTCCAATATAATGTTTAAGACTTGCCCGCAAAATTTGGTGTTAATCCGAGTAGTATAAGGGCGTTTCGGCTCGTTAGAGGAAAATTAAGAACATGAAGTTCATAAGTTTGATTCAATTGGTTTTAGGGGGTGATTCTTAGATTTGGCGTTGTTTCGGGCGTTCCGAAGGTTCGAGTAGGTCTGTTTCATGATTTCAGACTTGTCGGTATGTTCGGGCAGGGCCCGGGAGCCCCGAGAGTCAATTGGACAAGGCTCGAGTGAAGTTGGAATTTTTGAGAAGTGCTGAAGCATCTGCTTCTGTCATAACCGCACCTGCGGCTGGTCGATCGCAGGTGCGAGACCACAGAAGTGGTCCACCTATCGCAGATGCGGCCCAGGGTAGGCCAGGCCAAAACTGCAGAAGCGGTCGCAGCCCGCTTGGCCGTTTCCGCAGGTGTGTCTGATTTCTCGCAGAAGCGGGACCGCAGATGCGGTCCCCTGACCGCAGATGTGGAAATCGCTGAAGCAGTGAGCTTCATTTAATACGGGTTCTAAGTCATTTTTGCCACTTTTCACTCCTCCATTGGCGATTTTGGGAGCTTTTGAGAGAAGACTTCCACCTAGCATCTTGAGGTAAGTCTATTCTACCTATTTCTAGTTTAATACTTGTGTCTTAGGTAGATTAAACACTAGAATTTAGGTAAAATCAAGGGGCGAGAGCAAAACCTAGGGTTTTAACAAAAGTTAGATTTAACTACGAAATTTGTTATGAAATGGATTAGAAATCATATATTATTGATCCTTAGGTTATAGAGAACAACTTCCTTCGAAAAATTACGGAATCCGGGCATGTGGGCCCGGGGTCGGATTTTAGGAAACTTGTGCTAATGATTGGAAAATTGCTTGAATAGCTAGAATTCGATCTTGTGAGCTCATATTGACTAGTTCCTACCTCATTTAACTAGTTTGGGATCATTCGGCTCCGAATTGAGGGTTTGGGCTCGTTCTTGGTATTGGAAGTGCACTTTGGAGCGAGGTGAGTCTCCTTTCTAACCTTGTAAGAGAGAATTGTCCCCATAGGTGTAATAATTGAGTAATTTGCTACTAAATGCGGGGGCTACGTACGCACTAGCTGACGAGAGTCTGTGCGTAGCTACTATTATGTTAATTGTCCGGGTAGTCTAGGACTCGTATCATGCTATATTTGTGAATGTCTCTATATTTTCTTGCTAATGTGATCACTTAGGATATGCTAGAGAGTTGGAAAGGAATATAAGCAAATGTATACACTTGTTGGACGCTTGTATGAATTTACTTGGAAATAAATGCGCATTCATGTGTTTTCTTGATATTGATTGATATTTGTGGATCGGGCCGATCGCCTCGGTAGAAAATAGATGCATCTATGGTTTGCGACATTGGACCCTCTGGCAGTGCACAGTTTATTTTCGGTTGGATCGGGCCTTCGACCTCGGCATAATGTGCGCATGATATCTATGTGAAATCTTATCCATGACTTGTCCTGCTAAATACTTGAAATGTAATTGGTGGACTGCAAAATTGTTCAGAACATGTCTTATTATCTCTTGCTCCAAACTGTTGATTATCCGTGACTCCCATGCTTAGCATAACACCTTATTATATTATTTGACCCTAGTAAGTATCAAGTCGACCTCTCGTCTCTACTTCTTCGAGATTAGACGGGATACTTACTGGGTACATATTGTTTATGTACTCATACTACACTTCTGTACTTAATTGTACAGGATCTGAGGCAGGTACATCTGGCTATCAGTCTGGTGCGCGCCCCTGATTCACAGTTCGAGACTTCCACGGTGAGCTGCTCCCTTCCTGTGCCGTTCAGCAGCTTTATGGAGTCTTTCTTTACTTTTGCTGTCTATTCTATCTCGGACAATAGGATAGTTTTATTCTTTTGTACATTCTACTAGTTGCCTATTACTTGTGACACCAGGTCTTGGCACACACGTTAGTAGACTATTATTTTGGGGTTGTATAACTATTTTGGCAGATTACTGTTCATTCCTGGTTTGACTTTAACTTAATGAGTTGTTGCACTTATTTGGTAAAAGTAAAAATGAGTACTTAATTATATTTTTGCATTGGCTTGCCCGACAATGGTGTTGGGCGCCATCACGATCCATTTTGAAAATGGGTCGTGACAGATACGAACATATGTCCAAGTCCAAAATCATCATGCGAATCTATTTGGACTGTCAAATCCCGGTTCCGAGGTCGTTTACTCAAAGGGTTTACTCAGGTCAAACTTAACCATTTTAAGCCAATATTAAGGAACTAAGTGTTCTGATTTCCTTCCAAACCCGAACTAACCATCCCCGCAAGTCATAAAACAGTAAAAGCACATACGGGAGTCTTATTTAAGGAAACGAGGATCTAGAAAGCAAAACGACCGATCGGGCCGTTGCACTTGGGGTGAAATTTTAACTGAGAGTTATCATGATATTTGGCCTAGTGTACCTTTTAGCGTATATATGCAAGAGTTAGTATTCGATTGGTACATGGATGTCCTAGCAAACATGTAAATTGTTATTATATGTTTTATTTTAATAAAAATTTAATTATGTTGTTTGTCTCACCTGTTACATATATTATTTATTATTTTATTTTATAATGAATTGAGACTTGAAATAAAGTACACACCAAGAAGTGATTTTAATATTAATTAAAATATTTAGTTATAGATGATGAATGAAAATGACCTTTCGATTCTATACTAAATGTAGAATTAATATTATAACTAATTTTTTTGAGTGTGTAATCACATGCATAAATTGACTGCAGTATATATTGATGAGTTAAACTTGTAATATTGTCTCTAATAACAGACATGGCATCGAAAAGTATCATTGCTGACTTGAACAAGGGTGACAAACTGAATGGTGAAAATTACGACATCTTGAGTCGTAAAATGTGGTATGTACTCGAAGAGAAAGATGCTCTTGAAAGTATTAACCATGTTATAAGTCACCCAGAGGAGGTTAACACCGCCCAACACATGAGGGATCTGGAAACTTAAAATAGTTGGAAAAAGAAAGATTCCACTGCACATGAAATTATTGTAAGTTCAGTTGCGGATGATCTCATCCACGAATGTGAGCAATATCCTATTGCTCAAGCCATGTGGGCACATTTAAGAAAGGCATATGGGGGTACAATTGTAACTCGCCTTCGACAGCTTATAATCAAGTTTGACACGTACAAATTGCGTCAAGAACACAGTGTCAAACAACATTTTAGGGTGATGTCAAATATGATTGCTCAGCTCAAAAATATTGGCCATGTTCTCTCTGATGAGTAGCAGGTTCAGGCAGTGATTCGGTCTCTTCCCAATAATTGGGAACATCTGAAGGTTAACTTGACCCACAATGATAGCATCAAAACTTTTGCTGATGTTGCACGTCATGTTAAGCTTGAAGACGAGTGGCTTAGTGCTGCTAAAGTTGTACCTAATGCCTTTGTAGAAGAATAAAGTGGTACAAAGAGATCAAGCTTCAAGTGCAAGAGAAATCGGAAAAATGACGAAAAGGGTAAGGAGACCGGTGAATGATCCTTCAAGAAACAAAACAAGCCAAATTCCAATAAAGGAAAACGAATCTACAAGAAGAAAGAAAAGAGCAAGATGAAGTGCTACAATTGTCAAGTTCCAGGGCATTTTGCTCGTGAGTGCACTGAGCCGAAAAAGGTAATTTCAAAATGCATCTCTAAGTGCTACATATGTTACTAGCACTATTTTACTAACTGAATCTTATCTTGTGTAGATTGTAGACTTAGGGGCTACCGACCATGTGAGCCATGATAGAGAAACGTTTATATAGTTTCGTCGAGTTCCACCTGGATCAAGGCATGTATATGTGGAAAATAATGCAAAGCTTGAAGTCAAAGGGATAGGCACTTGCAGAATGGATATGCATGGTGGCCGATCTTTGATGTTGCATGACGTCCTATATGTTCCAGAGATTCAACGAAACTTAGTGTCTGTGTCTGTTCTTCTAGATTTAGATTTCAATAGAACTTTAGTTGCGATGGTCTTAGAATTACTCTAGACAATGTTGTTTATGGTTTTGGACATTGTTATGATGGTTATATCGTGTTAGACTGAAATCCTTCTACGTATAATTATTATGTTGATCGCTGTGTTATGGCATGTTATTCTATTAACAATGATGTTGATGTTATTACATGGCATGCAAGATTAGGTCACATAGGGCAGGATCGAATGAATAGATTGGCTAAGGAAGGATATTTGGGTTCTTTCTCTAAAATTGAAATGCCAACTTGTGAAAAATGTCTTTCCGGAAAGATTACACGTAAACCATTTGTAAAGGATGAGAGAGCCGATTTTCCATTGAAATTAATCCATTATGATATCTGTTGTCCAATGAATGTAAGGGCTATGTCTGGTGCTTTATATTTCATACGTTCATTGACGATTTCATGCGCTTTGGTTATGTCTATTTGACTTCTCATAAATCTGAAGCACTTGAATACTTTAAGAAATATTTGAATGAAGTTGAGAATCGATTAGACAAAAAATATTAAGACCTTAAGAACCGATAGAGGGCGTTAATATCTGTCAAAAGAATTTGAAGAATTGTGTAATGAAAAGGGCATCACCAGACAGTTAACTATTCCTTATACACCTCAAAAAAATGGTGTAGCAAAAAGGAGGAATAGAACTCTACTGGACATGATAAGGTCTATGATGACGTAGGCAAATTTACCTATCTCCTTTTGGGGAGATGCATTATTGACTACACCCTACATATTGAACAAAGTGCCTTCTAAATTAGTTTTTTCCATTCCTTATGAGCTATGGACTGGTTAGAAACCAAACTTAATAGATTTACGACTTTGGGGTTATGCTGCATATGTAAAAGATTCTTTTAGCAAGCTTGGTAAATTAGGTCCAAAAGGCAAGAAATGTATCTTTATAAGATATTCAGAACACTCCAAAAGGTATGTGTTCATTGGTGAATTAGAGGATGGAAGTGTTACTGAGATTAAATCACGATATGTCACATTTCTGGAAAATAATTTTCCAAAGAAGTGCGAGGTAAAGAATGGAGAGCCTCTTTATGAAATGTTGAACTCAGGTAGTCAACAAGTGTCTTCTGAAATAGTTGATAATCAAATTGATCAAGATCTTATGTTTGATCCGAGTGGAAGTGGGAACTCTCAATCCCAAAATCCTTTTGACGAACCTGAATTTCAACTATGAAAGAGTTCCAGGAAAAATATACCCAAACGTACTTATGAGATTGAATATTACGTTTTCTTGGTATATCCCACAGAAATGGATGAGCTAAAGTATGTGACTAAGGCTTTATCGATCCCTGAAAAAGATGAGTGGATGAAAGCAATGAAAGAAGAATTAGAATCCGTGGAAACCAACATAGTATGGGATCTAGTTGGCCTTCCGCCTAGGCATAGAGCCATTGGGAATAAATGGGTTCTCAAAGTTAAACGCAAAGCGGATGGGTCAATAGAATGATACAAGACACGATTAGTGGAAAAAGGCTTTACTTAAGAAGTTGAAATACATTATGAGGAAACATTTTCACCAGTTATGAAATTTACCTCAATTCGCTTACTTTTGGCTATAGTTGCACCTTTGGATTTGGAATTACATCAAATGGATGTGAAGACAGTTTCTCTCAATGGAGAACTAAACGAATAAATCTACATGGAACAACCTGTAGGGTTCATCGTTAAAGGCCAAGAAAAGAAGGTATGTAAATTGAAAAGATCTAGTTATAGCCTGAAGCAATTTTCAAGGCAATGGTATTTGAGATTTCACAAGGAGGTGATCTCGTATGATTTCACCATAATCAGTGAATACCATTGCATTTATGTGAAGAAGTACAATGGGATATTTGTAATTCTTTCTCTTTACATGGATGATATTTTATTGGCCGAAAACAGTTTAGAGTATTTAAAAACTATCAAGTCATGGCTTTCAAAGTCATTTGACATGAAAGACATGGGTGAGACAGAATATATCCTTGGAGTTAAAATCCAAAGAGACCGTTCCAAAAAGTTATTGAGTCTATTTCAAGAAACTTATATATTAGAAAATTTTGGAGCTTTTTCGCATGAATAGTTGCAAACCCATGGATACTCCTATAGCGAGAGGTGATACTTTAAGCCTTGAAATGTGTCCCAAGAATGAAAATGAAAAGGAAAACATATCTCGAGTTCTGTATTCAAGTGTTGTCGGGAGCTTAATGTACGCTATGATGTGTACTCGCCTAGACATTTGTTATGTCGTAGGTCTGGTTAGCAGGTATCAATCCAATCTTGGAATAGATCAGTGGAAAGTTGTGAAGAGAATTTTCAGATACCTGAAGGGAGCTACAGATTATTCACTATGCTATAGTGGAAATGATTTATACTTGAGAGGATATACAGATGCTGATTGGGGTGGTGACCGGTATGATAAAAAATTAACATCCGGTTATGCTTTCTTACTTAATGGTGGTTCTATATCATGGAGAAGTAAGAAACTAACCTGTACAGCCTTTTCAATGATGGAAGCTGAGTTCGTGGCTTTTGCGTATGCTGTACAAGAAGTTGTTTGGTTGAAGAAATTCTTTGAGCATTTGGATATTACAAAGGACTCTTAGGGTCCCATGACTCTATATTGTGATAGTCAAGCGGCTATTGCATACACAAAAGATCCTAAGTATCATAGCAAGACCAACCACATTGACATCAAGTATAACTTTGTGAGAGACATGGTAGCAAGTGGAGAGATAAATTTAGAGTACATTCCTATGCGAAGCATGATAGCTGATCCTTTTACAAAGGCGATATCTAGAGACCTGTTTGAGAAAAATATTGTGGCTCTAGGTTTGTGAAGGATATGAACATATTTATGTATTGTAAAATAACTTTAGTATTATAATATGCTCATCAATATTTGAATCTTGAATTTATGCTTATATCTCGTATGCATGTGATGATGTTTTGTTGATAAAGTGTGTCGAACAAGTCGCGAGATTGGCTTTCTCACACAAGCAATCACCTCATATGTTAAGAATCGTGAAGATATGAGATCTTATAGAACCTTGGATAATGCGAGGTTATATTTACTTGTAGAGGTCGGTCTTGACAACAAGTCAGACTTAGGAATTTTAGCATTCGATTATGACTTGTTTTGTAAGACAGGTGCGAGTTTCTCCAAAAAGTTGGATGAGGATTATTGAAGTGAGAAACTCATTTTAGACATTTGGAGGTGTCTAGACCAAGATCTGTATGGTGTTGAATAATTAAAAGAATGAGATACACGCGCCAATATAAGGTGAGAACACCATAACATGCCACATGTGCTAACGACCACTGGGAGAATGGAAGAATGAATCCTTGTTTTTTCATTGTGTGAGATCCCAAAGAAGTTATATAAACGTTTATTGGAATACCCTTTGACCTTTTACTGTCTCTTGAATTGCCAATCAGTGTTGCTACTTTAACATGTCACTAATAACCATGAGTGATTCGGCAATACGGTGCATGTTTAGGAAAGCAGTTGATTTGGAATGGAAAGATCCGAGTAGGAAGGGAAGACAACTAAAAGTTTAGTAATTTAACTTGTATTCATAGGTCGATCATTACATTTACCATGAGGGTATCAAATGTAATTACGGATACAAAGTTAAACATGAACTCGAGTTCACCCCTTTCTAGGATGAGGGGTCAGATAAATAGCTACTGGAATAGCAAATGATATCTGGGATATTGCGAGTAATAAGATCCTCATGTTATTAGTAAACCCCTTCCGCATGTGATTCGATTTCTACATGGAGCTATTAAACTAGCTAAAAGGGTTTAAAAAATAATATAGCTCTCGAGCTCGCAGGTCGCCCGAACTATTTGCCAGTATGAAGTACGTGTGTTACTGTCATGGTACTGGTTTGGGTCAAGTCCACCATGTGTGAAGTGGGAGATGTTGGATATTGGGTTTAGGTCGCCCATATGGACTGACCCGACCCGTTTTAATGTAGATATGATTAAAGGAAGTTACCTAGGGAAGGTTTAACTCCTAAAAATAAAACTACTATACGTTGCAAAGTAAGTGGGAGCGTGGGATCAGTTTATCGGTAGTTTTTTCCCTAACAACTTCCCTTCTCTCTATATAATCAAGGATCTCCTTCTTCAGAGATCCAATATTCTGTGCAATTATCCCAACAAAGATAGAAACACACCAAAAGAAAGAAAAAGGCATCTGGTTTGTAATAAGTATTTCGTTTCCAAGAGAGACGAAGTTGGACTTGAGCAATTGATCAAAGCAGGTCTGCAAGACTTCCGCTATTGTTAACAAGTACTGTTACTCGATTTTAATCAACAAGTTTAATCAAAAGAAATAGGGTAGGAGGAGGGGGGACTAAAGAAAGAAGAATAAAACCTGATCTATTGACTTTTTGAGGGGTTTAATCAAAAGAAAAAATGTGATTGGGGCGGAAACAATAAAGAAAAAAACTCAAAAAGGAAGAAATCTGAGCTGATGAATCGTTCAAATAAAAGCAAATTAAATATAAGGGCATTGTTGGAGCACGAATTCGAACCTTTCTCATCCAACAAAAGAGCAACATGAAAGTGCAGGCATGACCAGTGCCTTTGAGTATTAGCAGGGCGTATCTAGCTCTTAGTGTATGGGTTGAAGTGAAACCATACTCTTTTCCCTAAATTATGTATAATAATGTTACATATCATCAAAAGTACATAAATATATGTGTGTGCACCCATGTTCTAGGACTCCTATGGTGCAATAATTATTGAGTGCACCTCTACAAGTAAAATTAGCAGTTTAAAATTCACTCTGAACGGTCTCTGTCATTGAGTATAGATATATTTATATATGTGAAATTAAATAAAATTTCAAATAGAAAAATTTTATACCTATGATTTTAAAAGTGCAGTGGGTTCAGGGTAAGAGACTAAAGTTAAACCGTCAAATGAGAATACTAGATCCACTTCTTTATAATAGTGCACTCATCCTCTTGAAATCCTGGATTCGCCTATTGAGTATTAGATATATAAGAGAGAGGGGGGGGGGGGGGGATTTCTTCCGAGCTTAGCCGGTGACCCCTCTAACATGTACGTAGGTCCGCCTCTGGATGTACTAGTGGTTACTTTTAACGGCGGAGCCAGTGTTATAATTACGGATTCAAAAGCACTCAATTGATTAGGCTTAAATCTTATTTTTGTATTAAAAAGTTTATTTGATATATACAAATATTTTAGAATCCAGCAAAAAGAATATGGTCTAAAACCCATAAAAAACTTAAAATCGTAACTCCATCTTTGATTACCTTATTAGGTCGTACAACGCAATTTGCAGTAATTTTGTTTGATATAAGGTAATTATAAGGAATCAGCGAAAGTGATTTTCAAACATTTTGTGATTGGCCGTGTGCGTTTTGGAAACAGTTCCTTTTGTTCTTTCACTACTAGTATGACCAACTAATCATATGTACTGTACGTTACATTGAATTGACTGCAAATTTATTTAAGTAATTACTACTACTATGTTTTTAACAGGTCTTTTAAATTCTATTTTGTGGACCTACCAATTAAATTCGTTTTGATAAAAGGTGATGGGCATACCCAAATTACTGATTTCTGCCACATGTTCTTGTACAATTTTGGATTATGTGTAGCCTCTTTTAATAATAACTTAAATTGGTAGATAAAAACGCTTTTATAAATAATAAAAAAGTGCTTAAAACATTGTTGAGAACACTTATGCATTCATTACAAGTAAAAACGCAAAGGAAAGAAAAACAAGCTGAGTTGCACCACATAAGTCATAATGTGTAGTCAACTGATTACGTAGTAAATCATCTCTAATTCCTCTGAATTTCTTTAGCATTTTGTTCTAATTTTATCATTTCATTTTCTTTTCCGATTACGTCACTCATTTAATCTACCACCAAATATCCTGCAGACATCATCATGTACGTGTTCTTAGTGTTGGGCCGTTGGTCGACCAATTCTATATCATTCATAATAGCTTTGAAATTTTTATCTTTGAATTGTGAAATATTTTCTCTCCACAAACTTGTAATCATATGGCTATGATTTTCTCACCTTGTGTGACTGTCCTTAAAGTAGTATTAGTGTCTTCTTAATCTTTTTTGCCTAATTGGCTAATTCCTTGACCAGTTATTAACCGCACATTATGGTCATATTTATTGTTTGCTTTTTCTAGCTATATACATAGATTATACATTGATTATACATAATTATATATATATAATATAGATATTATGTATATATTTACATCCACCAACTATTTTAATTTAAGTGGTTGGGTGAGTGGCTATTTGAGTTAATTCTTCTAATTATTCTAATTAAATTTAGTGAGGGTTATGAATCATTGTCTTCCTAATTGGACCTTTGTATAGTGGTGATTCCCCTCGAGGCCCATCTTAGTCTTAATGGTAGACAAGTTGGCCTGTTTGCTGTCCAATCCTGAAAACTATGTCTGGCCCAGCCCATTCTGGAACTTTTCTGGTTGAACAGTTGAACGCAGTCCAAAAGTAATCGGAAGAAGGAAAATTACGCGATACATCAAATATTTACATTGTATTTACTATTCGTCGTTATACTTTCAGCAAATTTATCATTCATAGCTATATTTGAATCTTATAGCAAATAAGAGTTAATTGTTTTAAAAATCTCAACAAGAACATTTTATTTTTCTGTATTTTTATATTTTGCGTTAGTTGTATTCGTGTCGCGAACAATAGAGTCGATATATGTTGTATCATTTGTATACAGTTATACACCCTTGTATACAGCCGATACAAGTTATATCTATTGTATACACCCTTGTATTTCGCATTGGTTACATTTGATACATATTGTATGTGTTGCATGAATGTAAACAATTGCTCGAATGAATACAGTTGATACACGTTGTATTCGTTGCGCGAATAGATATAGTTGACACAAGCTGTATTCGTTGCACGTTTGAGTGCAAGTGATACAACTTAGTAATAATTGAATAATATCTACGAATGGTAATTAGAAAAAGTATAATACTAGGCTCTAAATTATAGTGGGTTTATGAAAATTCCTGTCGGAAGAATAGCGAACTTCAAAGTACTGTTGAGAGTTTTAAGATTCTTGGTTTACAGTTGCCTTTTAGTGGTATGAATTGCCTAAAGAAAGCCTAAACTTCTCCAACAAACCCTTGCTAATCTTGCCGCTTATGATTGTGTATAAGAATCCGTTGCCAAAAACACAACGAAAAAGTTTACCCATATAAAAGGATCATCGAAAGATTTCAAAAATATTAAGAATCCGTTGGTCAAACTGTCAAAAATTAGTTATTTGATAAAAAAATACTTATGATTTTCTAGAAGATTGGCCAAAACAGGTTCTAAGTCAAGAGGGAATTACAAACTATAGCAAGAACTTGCTGCTGGAAAATTAGAAATATCAAATCATCGGTACACTTAATTACCCTTCTTATATCCGTATTTTAATGCTATTGTATTATCTGGCCTTTCAGAAATTAAACCCCTAGACTGCTTGGCTTTGGAATTATCAAAGTTGTTTCATATCAACTTAACAAGATAATTAGGCAATTTAAAGAGATTGGACAAAAGAAAAGAAAAAGAAAATGAAATAAAGAAAAGATGGTGCCCACAACTTTGTAATCAAATTAAACAAAGAATAGACTTGATTTCTGTCCAACTGTCCGGCATATTGAAAGCAAACTCCTCATTCGAAATTACATAATTTATGATTCTCACTTACACTCTGTTTGGATCATTGTTCCTTATCGTTTTATAATGTATTGTATTGTATTGTATCGTATTGTACCGTATCGTTTTATGAATACAATATTTGGATAGATTGTATTGTTTGTTATTGTTAAATAATATTTTGTTATTTGGTTTGACTGTATCGTACTGTATTGTAACTGATAAGTTTACTAAAATACCCTCAATTTTATAAATATTAACACTCTGTTTGGATCATTGTTCCCTATCGTTTTATAATGTATTGTATTGTATTGTATCGTATTATACCGTATCGTTTTATGAATACAATATTTGGATAGATTGTATTGTTTGTTATTGTTAAATAACATTTTATTGTTTGGTTTGACTGTATCGTACTGTACTGTAACTGATAAGTTTACTAAAATACCCTCAATTTTTTAAATATTAAATTTATCAAAATTATGTATAAAAATAATTTTAAAAAACAAAACAGAAGAAGGAAAAACACAATAAGGAAGCAGAACAAAGGAGCGAGACAGAAAAAGGCAAAACAAAGGAGCACAACTAATTAGAATTGAGTTACAAGCAAATTAGGAGAAAAAAATAAAACAGGAGGCAACAAAACACCTTTTAACATTGGTCTGGAAAAAAATAAAGTAGGTTATAAGTTGGAGATTTGGAGTTAAAATAGAAAAAAGATAAAGGGTAAAGTAGAATTATGGAGTAATAAGTTAGGGCATAATTGGAAAGAAAAATAGGAAACAATCCCACCACACCAAATCGGTTGTTTCAAAAAAAGGGACTTTTCATTGTTCCGGAACAATAGATTTAACAATACAATACAACCAATTTTAATGAAACAATCAAAACAAACATTATTTTGAGATAATAATACAATACAATACAACGAGGAACAACCATCCAAACAAGATGTTACAGTACGAAACAACTAGTCGACATTGTTGCTGTAGTTTTTGTTATCCTATTATCGTTTTATTGTAAGGCCGATATAACCAAAATCAATATAACCAAGGGATTTTAACCTTACAGTAATATATATTTAGGACATACGGTCGGTGAGATCATATAATCGGCATCAACTTATTTAGTCAATCAGGCAATGTTGTAATATATTGATTCTTGATCTTTTAACTTCACATATTCACCGATGATGTCGCGAAGAGACCTTTTCAAATTAATAACGAATCAATAGTTTAATAATTAACCCTTATCCAATAATTATTCTGTTAAAGCCCAGTCTGCACACACAGCTGGACCCACCTTTTATCTTGCAAAGACAATGCCCTTTCTGTGCTAAAAGCATTCATCTCTATGGTCAAAACACACTTCCAATCCTCAACCCAAACTTTCAGGTCTGATAATGCCTATGAGTTTGGCAGCAGTTCTGAAGCTGCTGCTTTCTTTAGCAGTCAAGGTATTCTGCACCAAACTACTATTCCACACACACCACAACAAAATGGATTGTGAAAAGAAAACATAAACATTTGTCGGAAGTTTCTAGAGCCCTCCTTTTTCAATCTAAACCCCCTCTCAAATTCTGGGTGAATGTGTCATAACTGCTACCTATTTGACAAATAGAATGCCCTTAACTGTCTTAAACAACAATTCCCCTTATGAAAAACTGCATGGACATCCACCTTCTTATACTCATTTGAAGTCTTTTGGTTGTTTATGCTTTGCAACTTCTCCTAAGTTTGGAAGGGACAAGTCAATCAAGAGCTATACATAGCCTTTTCTTAGGATACCGCTGTGGCAAAAAGGGTTACAAACTCATGAACCTTTCCAACTCTCCTGTCTTTTATTCTAGGGATGTGGTATTCCATGAACACATCTTCCCTTATGGTTCTGCAACATCTTCTACCACTCCTGTCTCCACTCACCTGCTGATGCAACAGGTGTACCTGCAACATCTAATACTTCTTCCTCTCTTATTGTTGCAACAGACATTCCTGCTGCATCTCTTACCTCTCCTTTTTCTTCTCCTTCTACCTCTTATTCTGCTCCTTCATTCTCTCCACCTTGTGTGGATCAGACTTCTCCACCTGCTCCTGCTTTAAGAAAATCCACCAGAACTGTCATCCAACCATCCTACCTCCATGACTATGTCTGTAACTCTGTCCTTCCTCTTACCCATGTTTCTGCAATATCTAAGGTGTCCCAAACTGAGCAATATATGCATGAAGCTCAATATTACTAGCAGGCAACTTCTCATCCTGCTTGGCAAGAGGCAATGCTAAAGGAATTTCAGGCTCTTGAGTCCAATCAGACTTGGGACATTGTTTCCCTTCCTCCTCACAAAAAGGTCATCCCTTGTAAATGGGTTTACAAAATTAAACAAAGGGCAAATGGTTGCACTGAAAAGTACAAAGCAAGGCTTGTTATTCGAGGTGATACTCAAAGAAAAAGTATTGACTTCACTGAGACATTTCCTCCTCACAAAAAGGCCATCCCTTGTAAATGGGTTTACAAAATTAAACAAAGGGCAGATGGTTGCACTGAAAAGTACAAAGCAAGGCTTGTTATTCGAGGTGATACTCAAAGAGAAAGTATTGACTTCACTGAGACATTATTTTCACCTGTTGTCAAGCTGACAACCATCAAGTGTCTCCTGACCTTAGCTGTGAAGAGAGGCTGGATTATCTAGATGCCAATAATGCCTTTCTCCATGGTGACCTTCATGAGAAAGTTTATATGAAGATCCCACCTGGCTTGGATGTATCTTCTAATTCTGAATCTCCTCCATTGTTTGTAGACTCAAAAAGTCTGTATATGGCCTCAGTCAGGACTCTAGACAGTGGTTTTCTAAACTGTCTGAGGCACTGCACTCCAGAGGCTCCATTTCTAGTCTCAATGACTATTCTCTCTTCACAAAATCCTCTTCTAATTCTCTAGTTGTATTGGCAGTCTATGTTGATGATATACTGTTAACTGGTGATGATATTTCTGAGCTAAAATCTTTAAAGATTTTCTTGGACTCTCAATTTAAAATCAAGGATCTAGGTTCGGTGCATTACTTCCTAGGTTTGAAAATTTTCCATCATCCCCAAGGATATTTAATGAATCAGCAAAAATACACCACTCCTCCAAGAATTCAACTGTCATCACTTCTCCCCTGTTTCTACTCCTTTTGATCCTTCTGTTAAGCTTACTTTGGACATGGGAGCTCTTGTTTCTGATCCAAGTGTATACAGAAGACTAATTGGGAAATTGAATTTCCTCCAACACACAAGACCTTACATTTCTTTTTCTGGTCAACACCTAAGCCAGTTTCTTCAGAAACCCCAGGTACCTCATATGGTGGCTGCTCTTCATGTTCTAATATACCTTTTGCATGATCCCGCTCAAGGTATATTACTCTTAAGTTCTGCTGATTTGTCTCTTGTGGAATTTTCTGACTCTGATTGGGGATCTTGTGCCATCTCTCGCAAGTTTGTGGGTGCATTTTACATCTCTCTTGGTGGCAGTCGTGTGTCCTGGAAGAGCAAGAAATAGCCTACCATCTCTTTATCTTTAGCTAAGGCTGAATATAGAAGCTTAAGGAAGCTGGCTGTAGAAGTTGCTTGGTTGGTCCGACTCTTAGGTGATCTTGGTTTGGTCATTTCACATCATGTTCCTATCTATTGCGATAGTCAAGCTGCCCACCACTTAGCCAAAAAACCTGTTTTCCATGAGCGCACCAAACACATCGAAATTAACTGCCATTATGTGCGTGAATGCATCACTACTAGTCTTATTACCTTACATTTTGTCTCTACTTCAGGTCAACTGGCTGATATTATAACTAAAGCATTGCCCAGTCAACTGTATTATGATATTCTTGGCAAGTTTGGTATTTCATCACCCTCAAGCTTTTGGGGGGGGGGGGGGTGTTAGAGCCCAGTCTACACACACAGCTGGCCCAACAGAGTGACCCGACTTTTGTGTTGAATATCAATGTATTATACATTCTTTCATTTTTTCTCATTTTTCCTTGTAAATATAAATACTGCTCAAAGCGAGAAATTAAACAAGAAGACAGATATTTTTCTAATATTCATTTACCTGTTTATCTCTCTTCTCTCTCGACCCTTCTAGGGTTTTCTTCTAATGGATTCACCATAGCTCGTTGAGCTTCAATCTAACATATTCTTGAAATGCATTTTGTATTTACTATGGACGTATGGATTGAATTAATGTCTTGCCTAACGGTAGCATTGGACTCCATTACGGTCTACGGTGGATTTTGGGTCGTGACAGATTAATTCACATAGTTTTATTACTATCTTAGATTCATACTGGAAAATTGAATATTTGTGTGGGAATAGGGGTGTGACAGACAAAAGAAAGAGTATGGTCGGTCCAACAGTGTTAAGTAATACTAGGGGCAGTGGCGAAGCCAGAAATTTACTCAAGGATGTTCAAATTTGAAAGAAGTGAAAAAAATTCTCTGATAAAGAGTGTTCAATATATATTATATACCTCTAAAATCAAATATTTCTTTTACCTATATAGGCAGTGTAATTTTCCGACGAAGGGTGGTTAGTTGACCACCCTTCAAAACATATAGCTTCGCCCCTGCTAGGGGGTACATAGATCGGGTTGCTTCAGATTTTCAATTACTAAACTAAACCAGGTGTCGAGTTTTTAAACCTAAACTAAACCAAACCAATAAAGTCGAGTTTTACAATCTCGATTTTTCTCGAGTTTCCTAGTTTTTTTCGAATTTTCGGGATTTTTTTCCGTAAAATCTTCATAGCACAAAATATGTAGCTTGTGCTCCAAATATTTCTTTAGTCATAGTAGAATACAACTATATAATGTATTTCTAAAAAAAATAACACAATATAAGATGAGTCATAACATTGTGCTAAAATATTCAGTAACCAAGATAATAAAATCGCATAAAGAAAATATTACTAATTAATACGCCATAATAAAAATTAACATAATAAAAAAAACTATTTAGTCATGCTAAAATAAGCAGATCTAATAAGTACCGGTATTAATTACACAACAAAGCACTAAACAAAGATAAACTATGTTATGTATTTTTGTTATACACCAATGCAAAAACTAAAAAATAGATATCCAACATTATTGTCATTCCTAGTGTTGAATTGAATTTTCTTTATTAGCATTAGTATTGATTTAAACTTTGTTTGACTAACTACCTTTATGGGCTATAAAATTTATTGGACCATTCAAGAATGTTAAGTCCAAACTTTAAATAATATGTTAAAAGATAAAATTGAAACAAGTTTAAAAAATATTTATAAATTATATTACGATAAATATTTATATATATAAAATATTTTTAAAAATTGTATAAATGTAATATCGGGTGGTTTAGTTTCGATTTAACTTTTTAGTTAAAACCAAAACAAACTAATTCTGGTCGGAATTTTTTTTCAACACCAAATTACAATTGAATTTTTCTCCGATTTCACTCGAATTATCGGTTTGTTGCGGTTTATCTGTTTTCTTTGGACGCTCCCAAGTAATACCATTGCTATGTCTACACTCTACAGGAATTAGGAAGTTCCAAATATACCCTGATCGGTTAGACTTAGGCAAACAGAACCTTCTAGATCCCATAAAACACGTTCAGGGAAATCCATGATTGGTTATAATTCGGGAAAAAGAACATTCTAGAACCCTTAAACACGGCTACAAAACGCTTAACCCGAAGCCGAATATATATATACCAGCCGTTGTTCCTTCCTACCTTCATATCTCACCATATTACTCTTTCTTCTCAAATCATAATTTAGCTCTCTTTTTTCTCTCACTCTACTCTATATACGTCGCCGATTAAAGCAATGGCCGGAAAAGGTGAAGGACCAGCGATCGGGATTGATCTGGGAACTACGTATTCTTGTGTTGGCGTTTGGCAACATGATCGTGTGGAGATTATCGCTAATGACCAAGGAAACAGGACGACGCCGTCTTATGTTGCGTTCACTGACACTGAACGCCTCATTGGTGACGCTGCTAAGAATCAGGTCGCCATGAATCCCATTAACACCGTTTTCGGTAAGCTTTCAATTTTTCTATCTAATCTCATACTATTTCTTATGCTTATTTCCGTTTTGAATAGTATGGTTGTTGATGAGTGGTAAATTTTGTAAAATGTTGATTTGTTGTGACGTTGAAGTTTGATGAATGACGTGGTGTGATTCGTTTGAATTAGCTGATTTGTATTCATTGTTATTTAGTTGTTAATTAGTCCAGAAGCTCGTAGGAGGATTAAACAATATCTTGATAGACTGTTTAAAACATAAGAAAATTACCTGCACACTTCAAGTCTGAATTTTTACTATAACAATCAATTTGTCTGATGATTTTATTGAGGTGTAGGCAAGTTGACATGATTTTAATTTATTAAATAATTTAAGACTATCTGGTGAATTTGCTGTGGGCATAAGAGAAAAATTAGAGAATCTAAGTCAGTGAATTTCTGGAATTGTTTTAATCGAAAACGATATGATGTCTTAATCCATGCTTTAGCCATTGCTAGACAGTAGTATGATTATTTTAATTAAACACGTGGTAGGAACAAATATCGGTTTCAGATCCTTTATCCTAGTCTTCGACCGGTTTACTCATATTTATTAGTCACATATATGCCAGTATAGTTGACTACTTTTTGTATGGAACTTATGTGTTATCATGTTAATTTGCTATTTGAATAGGTGTTGTGCAAATTTGTTTGGCTTTAACCCATACAGTATTATTTATGATTAAAGTTCAGTTATTTAATGGTCATTGTACTTTACATTGGCAGATGCAAAGCGGCTTATTGGCAGGAGGTTTAGTGATGCATCTGTACAGGGTGACATGAAATTGTGGCCTTTTAAGGTTATCCCTGGACCTGGTGATAAGCCAATGATTGTTGTAAATTACAAGGGTGAAGAGAAACAGTTTGCTGCTGAAGAAATCTCTTCTATGGTGCTGACAAAGATGAAGGAAATTGCTGAGGCATACCTTGGATCAACTGTGAAGAATGCCGTGGTGACTGTGCCTGCCTACTTCAATGACTCGCAACGTCAGGCTACTAAGGATGCTGGGGTTATTTCTGGACTGAATGTCATGCGTATTATTAATGAGCCTACGGCTGCTGCTATTGCATATGGTCTGGACAAGAAAGCTACTAGTGTAGGTGAGAAGAACGTGCTTATCTTCGATCTTGGTGGTGGTACATTTGATGTATCCCTTCTCACTATTGAAGAGGGTATTTTCGAGGTGAAAGCTACAGCAGGAGACACTCACCTTGGAGGTGAGGATTTTGATAACAGATTGGTAAACCACTTTGTCCAGGAATTCAAGAGAAAGCACAAGAAAGATATTAGTGGTAACCCAAGAGCTCTGAGAAGATTGAGGACATCTTGTGAGAGGGCAAAGAGAACTCTCTCTTCCACTGCTCAGACAACAATTGAAATTGATTCCCTGTATGAGGGGGTTGATTTTTATTCTACCATTACTCGTGCCAGATTCGAGGAGTTGAATATGGATCTCTTTAGGAAGTGTATGGAGCCAGTTGAGAAATGTTTGAGGGATGCCAAGATGGATAAGAGCACTGTTCATGATGTTGTTCTTGTAGGTGGATCCACTCGAATTCCCAAGGTGCAGCAGCTGTTGCAGGACTTCTTCAATGGCAAGGAGCTTTGCAAGAGCATCAACCCAGATGAGGCTGTTGCCTACGGTGCTGCTGTGCAAGCCGCCATTCTTAGCGGAGAGGGTAATGAGAAGGTCCAAGACTTGCTGCTTTTGGATGTCACACCTCTGTCTCTTGGGTTAGAAACTGCTGGAGGTGTGATGACTGTCCTGATTCCGAGGAACACCACAATTCCTACCAAGAAAGAGCAAGTATTCTCCACATACTCTGATAACCAACCTGGAGTGTTGATTCAGGTGTTCGAGGGTGAGAGAGCAAGAACAAGAGACAACAACTTATTGGGTAAATTTGAGCTCTCTGGTATTCCTCCTGCTCCTAGGGGTGTGCCTCAGATCACTGTCTGCTTCGATATTGATGCAAATGGTATCTTGAACGTCTCTGCAGAGGACAAGACCACTGGACAGAAAAATAAGATTACAATTACCAATGACAAGGGTAGGTTGTCAAAGGAAGAAATTGAGAAGATGGTGCAGGAAGCTGAGAAGTACAAGGCGGAAGACGAGGATCACAAGAAGAAGGTGGAGGCCAAGAATGCATTGGAGAACTATGCCTACAACATGAGGAATACAGTGAAGGATGAGAAAATTGGTTCTAAGCTTAGCACAGATGACAAGAAGAAGATTGAGGATGCCATTGATCAGGCAATTTCATGGCTTGACAACAACCAGCTTGCAGAAGCTGATGAGTTTGAGGACAAGATGAAGGAGCTTGAGGGCATTTGTAATCCCATCATTGCCAAGATGTACCAGGGTGCTGGTGGTGATGCTGGTGCAGCTATGGATGAAGATGCTCCACCAGCTGGTGCTAGCAGTGCAGGACCTAAGATTGAGGAAGTGGACTAAGTGGTTGATAGATAGTACTAGTAGTTTTTCTTTTTCATTGGTATAGTTTAATAGAGTACTTTGAACTGGCTTTCATTATCATCTAGAGTTTTGTGAATTTCAAACTGGTGGTTTTTCATTATCGCTGGAATTCTTAAATATTTGCATCGATTTTAAGTTAGCAATTCTCTTTTGGATGTCTATTCGAGTTTAAATTTTAAATCCTTAGTTGAATGGACAGGTTACAAAATTAACTTTTGATTGGTGGTAAGGATTGCCTCCAGAACTAGCAAACACGAGTCTATAGATTCAGGAGGCAAGGTCACTTCTTTTTCAAAGTTTTGGATAAAAAGATGTTTTCTATCAAACAAAAGCAACTTCCAAGCTTAAAGGAATTTAGGCCAAATATTTGTTCACCGAGTGTGAGAAAGTGAGCCGACTGAGTCTGTAGCTGCCCTGCCTTTCTGATAGTAATGATGTTGGCTAGTGGACACTATCTAGTAAACATAATTTAACAAGTTAATAATGCCTAATAAAAATGAGTTTTATGGGAGAGGGTCGTTGAAGCGAGGGTGAGGATGACAGTGTCTGTATCCGACAACCAGTTTGGGTTCATGCCGGGTCGTTCTACCACAGAAGCTATACACCTTGTTAGGAGGTTGGTGGAACTGTACAGAGAGAGAAAGAAGGATCTGCATATGGTATTTATTGACCTAGAGAAAGCGTATGACAAGGTTCCTAGAGAAGTTCTCTGGAGATGCTTGGTGACAAAAGGTGTGTCGGTCCCCTATATTATGGCGATAAGGGACATGTATGATGGGGCTAAGACTTGGGTTAGGACAGTAGGAGGCGACTCTGAGCATTTTCCAGTTGAAATGGGGTTACACCAAGGCTCTGCGCTCAGTCAGTTCTTATTCGCCCCGGTAATGGATGCATTAACAAACCATATTCAAGGGGAGGTGCCATGGTGCATGCTATTTGCCGATGACATAGTTTTGATTGATGAGTCACGAGCCGGTGTTAACGAGAGACTAGAAGTTTGGAGACAAACTCTTGAGTCTAAAGGTTTCAAGCTGAGCAGAACGAAGACAGAATACCTGGAGTGTAAGTTCAGCACTGAGCCGGGGGAAGTGGGCGTGGATGTGAGGCTTGAATCACAGGTTATCACAAGCAGAGGCAGCTTCAAGTACCTTGGGTCGGTTATCCATGGCGGAGGGGAGATCGAGGAAGATGTCGCACACCATATTGGGGTAGGATGGATGAAGTGGAGGTTAGCATCCGGAGTTTTGTGTGACAAGAGAGTGCCAACGATACTCAAAGGTAAGTTCTATAAAGCGGTGGTTAGACCGGCCATGTTATATGGGGCTGAGTGTTGGCCTGTCAAAAACTCACATATCCAAAAGATGAAAGTAGCAGAAATGAGGATGTTGAGGTGGATGTGGGGGCACACTAGGTCGGACAAGATTAGAAATGATGACATTCGGGAGAAGGTGCACGTGGCTGCCATTGATAACAAGATGCGAGAAGCGAGGCTCAGATGGTTCGGACATGTACAGAGGAGAAGCCCAGATGCTCCAGTAAGGAGGTGTGAGCGACTGGTTGTGGAGGGCACGAGAAGAGGTAGAGGGCGGCCTAAGAAGTATTGGGGAGAAGTGATCAGGCAGGATATGGCGAGGCTTCAGATTTCCAAGGACACGACACTTGATAGGGAGTTGTGGAGGTCGAGTATTACGGTGGTAGGCTAGGAGGTAGTTGCGTCTAGCGTTACCTTGTACTGTTGTGAGCCTAGTCTAGTAGGGTTTTTGTCTGAAATAGCTAGGGGCATTGCCGTGTCGTACTACTTTCTCTTTTCGGCGCAGGACTTATCCATTAGCCATCATTGTGTTTCGCATTTTTCCTTCTGCATTTTATTTTCCTATTTTTCCTATGATTTCTGTGGTGAAACTAATATTCTCTCCTTTTTGTTTTTCTTATTATCTTGAGCCGAGGGTCTTCCGGAAACATCCTCTCTACTCCTTCGGGGTAGGGGTAAGGTCTGCGCATATACTACCCTCCCCAGACCCCACTTGTGGGATTCTACTGGGTTGTTGTTGTTGTTGTTGTTGTTGTTGTGTTCCCGTTCACATTTTTCCCCATCAACTGCATGATATGTTATTGGGTTTGAATAATCGACTCAACTACTAATCAAGCGCCATTAATTTGTAAACTTATAGTTTTACCACCTGTTGTTCATGTGTTATTTTCAAGTGATCTACTATATATTTTGGGCTTTCGGGTGTGTTTGGTAGGAAGGAAAATATTTTCCGGAAAATGTTTTTCAATTTTTCCATGTTTAGTTGGCTTAAATGTTTTGGAAAACATATTCCTTATGAACTCATTTTCCTCCGATTGGAGGAAAATATTTTTCTTATCAAGAGAATAGAAAATATTTTTTCCAAAATTCCTTCTCAACCTTCCCACCATATTCCCCACCCTCACCAACCCACACCCCCACACCCACCCACCCCAACCCCACCTCACGCCCTACACCCACCCCACCCCCTCTCTCCAAAAAGGGTTTTTTTTTTTTTTTCAAATTTCAGTTTTTTTTCGTCACCACCCACCCTGCTACCCACCCCTCCCCCGCAAATTTATATTTTTTTACTTTTTTTTTAATTTTAAATTTCTGTTTTTTTTTGTTCTGCACCACCCACTCTCACTCTGCCAAATCCCACTTCCATTCCCCCCCTCCCCCGTCAAGTTTTTTTTTACTTTTTTTTTGTAATTTTAATTTTTTGTTTTTAAATTTTTCTGCACACCAGGTCCTGTCCCTCAGCCCCCCCCCAGGAAAAAATATTTTTTTATATATTTTCTGTTTTAGTTTGTTCATCTTTCGGTTTACAAATTCAAAATTTTACATGTTCCAAAGTTATGAGTTCGGAAGTGTTATGAGTTCGAAATTTTACTCCAAAGGTATGTGTTCATTGTTGAATTAGAGGATGGAAGTATTACTGAGATTAAATCACGAGACGTTACATTTCTGGAAAATAATTTTTCAAAGAAGTGCGACGTAAAGAATGGAGAGCCTCTTTATGAAATGTTGAACTCAGGTGGTCAGCAAGTGTCTTCTGAAATAGTTGATAATCAAATTGATCAAGATCTTATTTTTGATCTGAGTGGGAGTGGAAACTCTCAATTCCCAAAATCCTTCTGACGAACCTGAATTTCAACTATGAAATATTATCAGGAAAAATATACCCAAACGTACTTATGCGATTAAAGATTACGCTTTCTTGGTATATCCCACAGAAATGGATGAGCCAAAGTATGTGACTAAGGCTTTATCGAGCCCTGAAAAAGATGAGTGGATGAAAACAATTGAAAGAAGAATTAGAATCCATGAAAACCAACATAGTATGGGATCTAGTTGACCTTCCGTATGGGATAGAGCCATTGGGAACAAATGGGTTCTCAAAGTTAAACGCAAAACGGATGGGTCAATAGAAAGATACAAGACACGATTAGTGGAAAAAGGCTTTACTTAAGAAGCTGGAATATATTATGAGGAAACATTTTCACCAGTTGTGAAATTTACCTCAATTCGCTTACTTTTGGCTATAGTTGCACGTTTGGATTTGGAATTACATCAAATGGATTGAAGACAGTTTTTCTCAATGGAGAACTAAACTAATAAATCGACATGGAACAACCTGTCGGCTTCATCGTTAAAGGCCAAGAAAATAAAATATTTTCTCTATGGAGAACTAAACGAATAAAATATTTTTTTAATATTATTTCAGTTTTAGTTTTTTCATCTTTCGGTTTACAGATTCGAAATTTTACAAGTTCCAAAATTATGAGTTCGGAGGTTTATGTGTTTGGAAGTTTACGGGTTTAGAAATTATAAAGTTTACTTGTTCGAAAGTTTGCGGTTTCGAAAGTTTAACGGTTCGGAAGTTTGTGAAATTTGTGAGTTCAGAAGGTTGTTGGTTCGAAAGTTAATGGCTTCATGTTTATTGTATCTAAATTGTTTATGAATATTCATGAGAAGTTATTTTCCTTAATTTGCGTACCAAACACCGAATAATGAATAAGATTACTACATGTTTTCCAAAAATTTTCATTATACCAAACACACCCTTCGTCTGGGACGAATTTCATAAAAGAGAAAAAAAAATCCGAACAACAGTTACTTTTCTTAAGAAGCTAAATACCAGGATTGCAATAATATTAAGCATTGACAGTTCTTCCAAATGCAGGCATCCATCTTAAACTCTCTCCAGCACCAAATAAAAGACATAACACTACCGCAGAAAGCTCTTCAACTGTAATATTATAGTAATTTATTTACAAGGAAAAAAATGTGAACTTCACATCAAAGTTTACAGTTGAACCATTGCCTGACTTTGTAAAGGTTTCAGCTTCTATTTGTATCGGTTTCTTTCTTCCATCGTTCCTGAAAAAACAGTCTGGGAGTTCTTGTTAACATTGTCAGAAGTACATTATTAAATCTTAACTCATATTCACCTCCTCCGCCGCCCTGCTACAAATCGAAAAGTCATGGATAAAATCCAAATACAGCAATACATGGTAAAAACTTTTATATCTCGGCATCTGATTGGAAAAGATGGCACAACAGTTTGGTGGTTTTCTATCTATGGAAGGAAAGAGCAACATATTTATCATAATTGGGTTTTTCTTCTTTTAGAAGAAAATTATAAATTTTTCATACTTGACTAGTCTTTTCTCTTGAAGGAAAATGTTTGGACTTCTATAAATTGAGGATTCTTCATTCTTATTCAGTAGCATCCACAATATAGACATATGGGGTTTGAGAGTCTTGTTTAGGTGGGAGGGCTTTTCGAGACAAGTGTTAGTGTGACACTTGTGTTTGTCTCTTTGTGAGGTTGTTCTCTCGATATTTTGTGCTCTCTTTTATATAGTGGATTGTTCATCTACGCCGCAGACATAGGTCAATTGATTGAACCACGTTAAATGTTTGTGTCTTGCTTCCGCGTGACACCTGATTTTTTCGGTCTTAACAAATGGTATAAGAGCGAGATTCATCTTAGCAGGTTTAGTTCTAGCCTCAACGTATTTGATGATAATCATGATTTTTGTTTGAGAAATTTGACCTGAGTGTTACTCATGTTAAGACAAACTTTGTGGTGCAGATTTGGAGATCCGACCTGTTTAAGGTTATATGATGAAGGTGTATCAAGTTTGTTTTGTCTGAAAATTTAGGCCAAGGGGTAGAATTGCTAGGTGTTGTCCTGATTTTCTTAAGCAACATAGTTACCATAGTTGGATTTTCCTTCTTTTAGAAGAAAATTATAAATCTCTTATATTTGGCTAATCCCGTTTCTTGGAGGAAAATGTTTGGACTTCTATAAATTGAGGATCATTCCTTCTTATTCACTAGCATCCACAATGTAGTCATATGGGGTTTGAGAGTTTTGATTAGGGGAGGACTTTTTGGGACTGGTATTAGTGCGACACTTGTGCTTGCCTCTTTGTGAAATTGTTCTCTCGATATTTTGTACTCTTTTTTATATAGTGGATTGCTCATCTCTACCGTAGACGTAGGTCAATCGACCGAACCGTGTTAAATAGTTGTCTCTTTTGATATATTTCTCTTCTATTTGATTTATTGTTGTTCAAGTATTGCTTCACTAGCTTCCGTATGATACCTGATTATTTCGATCCTAACAACACAAAGGCGTAATACCGCAGCTAATGTTATACACAAGTAACTTGATGCAAACTACCTCCTTCCCCCGTTAAGCCTCTGAAGTGATAATTAATGCTACCCCAAGGCTTTCTGTTTTTGTCACTCTGCAGAAAAGGTGTATCACTGTTAATGTCAGGAACTATATGCTATTCGTAGCAATCAAATGAATAAAACCATATCCCTTTCTAAATAACAATGAAGAACAGAAAGTAAATAGGGTTTGCTCATATACTCATGCTAAGAGCCAAATAATCGTTAAATTAAAACACCAGAATAAGTGCCTGAGCCTCCATGCATGCACTTAAACTAAGTTGATCCGACACATCAAAATAGGTGCCGCACCCATGTCTACATGATATTAGTATGGGTGTGGGTGTGAGATCCATACAAGATCTGGTCAAACAATTTTGGGTACTTACTACAACAGACGGAAAAATTCGAGACGAGATACAATTTGATTCTCAAAATCAGAACCAAAACTAGGGTAAATTTGAAGAAAATAACATACTTTATCTAGGAAATCAATCTTTTACTTAACTACAACTTGATAATAAAAAAAGAAATCCATGCTTTACAAGCTATACGTAAGCATTCCACAAAATTTATCATAATTTAGAGATATTTATATTTTTATTGTTTTGAATTATTTTTACCCACACCTGTATCCGTACTAGGATCCATATCCCGAAATCTTAGAATTTACATCTCGAAGGGTCCGACCTCTAGATTCGCACCCGTGTCAAACACCCGCACCCGTGTCCGAGCAACTTAGCACTTAAAAGTGATTTTTGCCTGCCACGTTTATCATCCTTGTTATGATTCAGTGTCAAACAATTAAGAAATGTGTTCTTTTCCGAAGTTCTTTGGGTTTATGTATAAGGTACCAGCTTTGCGGCCCATCAAACTATCAAGTATAAAAGAAAGGGAAAATTACCAGCTATGTTAATTTATAAGTAGCTCATTACAAAAATTGGCCAATTGATAAAATATTACTAATATTAGCCAAATTAGCCAATTAGCTATTTGTAGCAAAAAAATATCAAATTTTTGCTTTGTTTTGAGTGGGTGTTATTAGAATAGATTGGGCACAACTTAAGGAGCTTGAATCTCATTTTTGGGATGATTTGCTGAAGTTTTGAGGTGGTTTGAATTGAAAATTCGAAGTAAAAACTGAACATGGAAAAAAATGATATGTGTATCATTTGTGTATCACATATGTATCATATTTGTATCAATTGTGTATCACGTGTATATCCATGTATACCTGTGTGTGAGATACATGCGTGATACATGTTTGATACATGTGTCGCAGAAGACTTTTTTGAACTCGATTTAATCAAGAATTTTGATACAAAACTAGTCCAAATCAACTCCAATCTTCCTCAAATTTTGTATATTGACTTATCTATATATTTTCAATGGATTTCAACTATACCCATTGAAAAAGTTCCTGTTTTGTTTAGATTTTTGGAATATTGTATAGATTTTTATATTTCATCACCTTATTTGCTACCCCGTCCATGAAATTTCCTTTCCGTCTTGTATCTAATGTTGCTAATCACGCTTAAAAATATAGATGGTGATTTTTGCATGTGATTCTTTGATAGAAAGAACCCTATTATTTGGGTTTTCAATTTTTGTTGGCTAGTTTTGGTAAGTCTATGACTAATGGCTAGAGGTTGGTAAGTTGAGATTTATATGGGACATTTATGTAAGTTTCCCTAAAAGGAAAAGATTAGCCTTGGTATAGCAATAAATCAAATCTGCAGTGAGGCTTGTACGAGAAGTAAATGCAAGCAACTCGCTGAGTAGCCATACAACGTTACAATCTTCAGGGAAAATATAAACTCTATACTAGAGCTTCAACGAAATCTTTCCAAAACATGATGTTAGAAATTTGATTTATTGAATTTTGTTTATTGACCTTGGTGGAAATATTCTCTCCTATAGTTATTGGTACATCGATGAAAGGTTTATGTCTTTGAAATGGTGCGCCCCCTTCCCCGGCCCCTCCTCTTGTCCAGCACTTCAGAGTCAATCTGGTTTATTATTGAGTCAAGAGGATCAAATTATCAAAAGGACATTCAAGGAGCATAGAATTTGATGATACTAAGTTAGATTTTACTCTTTTGTTTGAAAGTAAAATCCCAAATTTCAACCGATTAAAACTGGATGGTACTGCTATCGCACTTGGTTCCTAACAAGTCGTATTACCCTTGCAGATACTATGTTAACATTAGCTACTCGCAAACCCTATCAGCACTGAATACCCACAATTCAGCTCTACTCAGTCCTCTTATAAGCCACTAAATGTACCTTCTCCCAAATTTTTCAATCCTAAACTTGCCCCTCCCTCACTGAAATAACAAGGAAAACTTGATTCCTATTGTTCTTTTTGAAGTAGCTTGAGGTACTAGAAGAAACCATACTTTTTTCAAAAGCATTACCTGTAATGTGACAATAGACGACACTTCCAACTAAGCACTGCATCAATGTGTACAATCAGGCATGTCTTATATACCAACACACTGAAGTATTTATTATTGGGGAAAAATGTCTGTTCCCCTAAACCCCTTTCTCTGAGTCTAAGCTTCTCATCTCCCTTCTTCTATCTGTGTGTCTTCTCCTATATCCATAGTTGTCTATATTTAGTATTTCCATTGTTATCCTACAATTTGAGTTAGGCTATTAGTAATTGTAATAGAGTTTCAGTTATTATCAATGTACATTGAGATTGTAGTATTCGTTACAGAAACAAGTCTTATCATACAAAAAGATTTGGTTAAGAGTCTTCGAAAAAACTTATCATTATTATCAATATGGAATATAAAGTTCTCTAATAACCTAACTTTAACTCAATAGACCTTATGGATAGAAGCATTTTATCTCACCAGGTACCTTAACTCAATCCTGTACGATTCTTAAATTTGAGATGATATAGAATCAGTTGTTTGGAATATGATGACATTGAATTTTACATAGAATCAGTTGTTTGGAATATGATGACATTGAATTTTACAACTTTCACCCAAAGTGCTCAAAACTAACAAGAACCAGAGCGCTATAAAACTACGACGGGAGGTTGTCTTAGAAATAAGTTCTTTTGATTATCAATTGTTTGTTTCCTAATTCTCTGTTTCCCTTGTCTTAGAGAAATATTCACAACTGATAACTAAGACTGAAAAGCTAGATTATACATCTCACAACTTAGAAGCCATTAGCATAGAAGCAAATAAAAATGCACAGTAACTTGTAAAAATTAGTGCAAAGAAGGAAACGTACAACTGCAATTCGCGGGAGAAAGAGATTCCGACTGAGTTCTCCCCGGAGGAGAAGGTTCGCGAACTTGGTCGAAGAAAGTCGAGAAACTCTTGCGTACTTTCAAATTGGGCCTAAACGGGCCAAATTGGAGTACGGATTTGGAGTCCACTTTAAGGATTTGTGCTTATGTTTGAAACCCATATAGGACCTAGAGCCCGTTTGGATGGGCTTATTTTAAGTAGCTTTTAAGCTAAAATAGTTTTTAAGCCATAAGTTAGGATTTTTAGCTTTTGGCTATTGGCTTGTTTTTGTCATTTTAGCTTAAAAATAAGTACTCAAAAGAACTTTTTTTTTTTACTTTATCCAAACACTACAAAATGGCTTAAAAGCACTTAAAATAAGCCAATCCAAACGGGCTCCTAATCTTTTTCTTTTTGAAAAACTGGAATAATTTATTCATTAATACTACGAAACAGACATAGGATCCATGGGATCGTTATATATAACTGAGATGCCTTCCATGACATTCAGATTTCCTAGTTTAGCAAGCTTCTTACGGATACTTTCAATGACTAACTTATTAATAGAAGGGAAACCCTCCTTGTCCGCCAGCATCCTGGACTCAACAATGGTGGGGGGACTACAAAACACATTAAGTTATCTGGATTGGGTTGCCTAGTTCCTTCCTGTGCCAGCAGGTGAGCTACTACTTCGTTCCTTGTCGAAAGTTATGCCGGAGCACCAGCTCCCTCCCCTTCTTAGACATCAACCACCTACAAATGTGAAGGATATAGTTGTAAGTGGTGTGACCATCTTCCAAAAGTTTAATTACATGTGCCAGGTCAGTTTCTATTTCTAATGGCAAAATGTTATGTTGTAGTGCCAATTCCAAGCCCTTTCTTAATGCAAGATTTCTACATGTGTATGATGGGTTTATAGTACCTTAGCTTTATGTTTTGATGATCTAACAAACTTACTGTCAAAGAACCAGATAAGGAACCTGATACACTTGGTACATAACTCAACCAACGGATTCAAGCTTATGTGGGTTGCTATGACTTCAGCAGATAAAGAATCAACACAGGGACCTGATCCCCTTGGGTTCTCCTAACAGCAGTACGAAGTCAACTCTATACAGCTGAAAAGTGACTGCCTGCACTGAACACGCAAACAATGCAGCACAGTACAGCAGTCACTTCTCATTTGGAAGGACCTTGTACCAACCAAGTGACTACATCATTCAAGTGATGTCATCCAAGTTGTATTAACAAAAAACATTACAGCAAAACATCTCTTGAACACTTGAGAATTCATTCAAGCATTCTAAGCATCTCACAATCAAGCATTCAATTCTCAAGTGCATCAAGAACAAAGTACAACACTACTACGGACCAGTCCCTATAACGAGTCTCTTGTATGTCCTTAGTTAAGTTGTAACTTTGTAATTGTTCTTCATTGTAAATCCTACTTTGCTTATCTAGAAGCTTTGACTAGGAACCCTTTGTAAATCATAAACCTTTAATGTTTGTGTCGTGACTAGAGTTAGTCATGAGTTGAAGTCTTTGTATTAGGTGTATTGCAAAGTGGCTTGTAATAGGAGTATTACAAGTTAGTAAGGGATTAAGAATCTAATTCCTAGGTTGCATAGGTTGTAATCTAAAGATTGCTCATAGTGAAGTTGAAATCCTACCAGTGTAGGTCGTGGTTTTTGATCTCCTTGAGAAGGGATTTTTCAACGTAAAAGTTCCCTATTCCATTTACTTATTGTTGTATTACCCTTATCTGTGGAAACCTATATCGAACCTGGTCTCTATATAGTTTGGTGGACTCATATATTCTATGAATTGGTATCATAGCGGGTTTTCTCTATCAGGTTAACACCTAGAAAGGATCCTCATGGCTGCTCCACTAAACTTTGAAGAGGGCCGGTCTACCTATAGACCACCCAGATTCAATGGCAAATATTATGGGTGGTGGAAGACAAGGATGCATGACTTTATCATGGCTGAAGATTCCGAGCTGTGGGATGTTATATGTGATGGTCCTTATGTCCCTACAAAAAAGGTCGGAGATCCTGTTGTGACAGTGCCTAAGACGAGGAAAGAATACAACGATGCTGACAGGAAGGCTGGGGAGAAAAATTTTCGTGCCAAGAAATTTTGGTGTGCGGTATAGGTCCTGATGAATGTCGATGCCCCCTTTTTCTAAAGGCGAAATCGGGTTTACGACATTTGGGCGGACAACTCTATTCCTTTTCGAAATTTGGGTTTTTGAGATTTAGAAGAGTCGCCACCTAATGATTGAGTGCATTAGGACACCAAGGAATAAAAAAAGAAAGAACCAGAGAACGGGTAAGGGCTTGAAATTATCCCAGGGGGAAGGTGTTTGGCACCCCCCAAGATCCACTAGTGTGGTTCCCGGCCATGCTACAATTTGTGACTTTAAAGCGAATAAACATACAAGATGACTTCACATAACGATTACAAGTAGGATTATATAAAGGTTAAATAAGCATGCTGAAGTTAGGGAATAGATGGTTTCATGCTTGTTTAAAAGAATGTATAAATGCAGAAAAATGAGGGTCAAGTAACGAATGCAAATAATCAGACAAAGAAGTAAAATGGGCGGAAGTTTAAAAAATGAAAACAGTGCTGGAAATTCCAAAGAGGTTTGAATTAAAGTGAAATACAAAGTTTAAAGAACTGGAAAACTGACGTAAGCACATATGGAGGGAGGGGGATCCTAGGTTTATAAATAACATGGATCATCCACGCAACACCCGGTAACCAATTATACGCGTGGTGTTATCACGTGATCATCATCTCCATGTCTACCCTTTCCCACCCCGTTTAAGGTATTAAAGCG
>NC_031990.1:22313163-22317489 GCF_001879085.1 Nicotiana attenuata
TAGAAATTAGGTTAAGGAAAGAAATTTTTTACAAAACCTTTTCAAAGTAGCACAAAAGGGGTAAATACATAGAAGTTATTTAAGGAAATAGTCAATGGTACACGGTTTGTGCCAAATATGGCAAGGGAATCAATTAAACAGCCATGAAACCAAAAACTGCAAGTTCAATTGAATGAACCAAGTCAAGAAAGGTAAAGGAGGTTCAATCGAAGAAAAATCAGTGGCAAATCATTAGCCTTATTAAAGGGATTTCAGAATCAATCACTTAGTTGATAAAAAAAACCCTTTGAAAGAGAAATTTCTCGTATATATAAGCACACAGATCAAACGAAAAGAGTCGTTAGGTTATTTAGAAAAAGAGTTTAACACTGAAGGTCTCAGAGTCACAAGCAAAGAGATTCAAGCTTAATTACAGACTCACAGTGAGTCTGAAAGCCTAGGGTCCCAAAACGGAACCCTAATACCACTTGTCAAAGAAACCCCAAAACCTAGGGTTTCGAATAGAATCAGAGGTGAGAAAACAATGTCTTTGAAAGAGCCTTAAAAATCTCTTTCAAAGAGTTATGAGAGGCAAACATACACAAACAAGCTCAGAAGAAAGAGGTGATGCAAGTTTTTAAACAACAGTAGGGAAATATATACAAACAAAACTCAGTAAAGCGACCAAAATCCAGGATTCAAACATAAACACATATAGCAAAGAGTGAGGAAAACAACACAAATTAACATGCGAGCATAAGGATAACAGCAGAAAAAATAGAAGAGTCTTGCATAATAATAAAAAGGAAGAAACAAGAGAGCAAACTCATGCATAATAAGAAGAAAACATACGGGCATAAACACACATAAAGAAAGAACAGGAACGATCAAAAAATTATTTGAAGAAACCCTTTTCAGAAACCCTAAAATTGAGATTGAACGATTTTAAAGAGGAAATTTGGGAAAAACCTTTGAAACGTGAAATAACGCTTAGGCATGTCAGAGATCTAAAAGAAATAAGCAAGTACAGAACCTCAGATGGCTTAGAGTTGCAGAGACAACCCTAGAATGAGAAAGGTCTTGAGGAAAGCCGGATCCTGAGTCGAAAAGACTCATATTGCTTGAACACGCCGGAATAATGGCCGGAAATACCATAGATCGACAGATCTGAGAAAGATCTAAAGAGAGACATTGAAGTCGGGCCCCCAAACTTCGAGTAGCTTAGGTTTAACAGTGAGAGAGAGTGAGCACAGTCCACCCATGGCTTGGAGTGCCATGGATTCCGGTGGAAACATGGTAGAAACAGGTGGGAGATGATTAGGGTTTCGGAGAGGCTAGAGAGAGTTTGGGAGACGAATAGAATTTCAAGGCGGCGCCTTAGATAGAATGAATTAGGGTAAGGGGGTTATGGAAATTAAAAATGGAAAGGAAGAATTACGGTCGTTGATCAAAATGATCAACGGCCAGGATTAAAGGGGAGCCGGGTGGGTTTTAAGATCGGGTCAGGGGTCGGGTAATTTAGGAATTGGGTAGGTTTCAATTTGGGGCGGAATTGGGGGTTAAATTGAGGTTAAAATTGAAAAGAAATGAGGCTATAATTGAAATAGAAACGGGTTAGATGTTAAATAGACAATTTTCCCCTTTTTATTTTTATAAAATAGTAATAATGATTTCAAAACAAATTAAAAGCACTGAACTAATTAATAATATATAAATATTAATCCAAAAACACTGGAAATAATTTTAGAATTGTAAAATGCTATTAATCGTAAAATAGGCTGTAATTGCGATTATATGCAATTTAGATTTAAAAAATACCAAATAAATTTGTAAAAATATACAAAAATCACCTTAATTATATTTTGGTGTAAATATGAGAGTAGAAATAAATTATTCACCAAAATGATAATTTGGGAATAATTATTGGATTTTGTACTGCTAGAAATAGACAATAAATTGATTTTAAAATCTTAAAAATTAGGGAAAAATACCAAGACTCTTGGGTATGCTTATATATGCATGTACATGCTATTTTGAAAGTATTTTGTATGTAAAAGATACATAGGGAAAAATTGGGTGTCAACAACTGCCCCTCTTTACCCGGGAAGGATGAAAGAGTTGTCGGGTAAAGATATGATGGCCAATTTTGACCGAATGAAACGATTGAAGAATTTTGACCGAGCTCTGGTTCCTGAGCTGCCTACATATCCCTGGTCTTACAGGAATCAGGCCATATGTAGTTCGGGATCCGTCGACGGAGTATGCCGGTGGGGATTTTCCAAGAAGGGCGCGATGGTCAGAGTCTGATAGGCTGCGGGAACGGGAGCGGGATCGATCCTGCTAAGACGGCCGTTGCTAGACGGTGTACCTGCAAATGAATAATACGAACATATATTGTGCGAAAATTTAAACGTGATGCAAGTTCCTGTTGGACCATGAATGCTGTCTTTGGACGGTTAGGATGACGTCCTCGGACTATGGTGTCCTGGGCCATGAAACACATAATAAAGGATTCGCAGGCTATGAAATGATGCTCTCGGGCTATGAGAATGATGCCTCCGAACCATGATGCCCTTGAATAATGCGATGCAGAGATAAAAGTGGGGTCCTCAGGCCATGGCATGACGTTCTCGGGCTATGAAAATGGTGCCTCTGAACAATGACGCCTTCGGACAATTTGGCGATCTTTCAGCCAATGATATGCAGGATTTGGCGATCTTTCAGCCGATGCAAGACTTAGATAAAAAATGGCGATCTTCCAGCCGATGCAGGATTTAAATGAAGTGGCGATATTTTAGCCAATGCAAGACATAAATAAAAATGGCGATCTTTCAGCCGATGCAAGATTTAAATGAAGCGGCGATATTTCAGCCATGCAAAGATGTAAGTAAAATGGCGATCTTTCAGCCGATGCAGGATTTAAATAAAGTGGCGATCTTTCAGCCGATGCAGGATTTAAATAAAGTGGCAATATTTCAGCCATGCAAAATTTAAATGAAGTGGCGATATTTCAGCCAATGCGGGATTTAAATGAAGTGGCGATATTTCAGCCATGCAAAGATGGAGACAGAGCTTAGTCTCGAAAGGCAGAATGGTAGCCTTATGCAATGCAAGAATGCAGATGGAGACAGAGCTTAGTCTCGGAAGGCAGAATGATAGCCTTATGCAATGCAAGAATGCAGATGGAGATAAAGCTTAGTCTCGGAAGGCAGAATAGTAGCCTTATGCAATGCAAGAATGCAGATGGAGACAGAGCTTAGTCTCGAAAGGCAGAATAGTAGCCTTACGCAATGCAAGAACGCAGATGGAGACATAGCTTAGTCTCGAAAGGCAGAATAGTAGCCTTATGCAATGCAAGAATGCAGATGGAGGTAGAGTTTAACCTCGGAAGGCAGAATAGTAGACTTATGCAAAAGATGAAAGATGAATAGTAATAATAAAAGATTCTTAGCAGATAGCTGATATTTGACATTGATATTGTGGCTACTGGGGATGTTGTGTGCGGATAGCAAATGTAAATAGGTGATGGTTCTGCGAGTCGTATTCCCGAAAAACATGAGTGTATATATGTATTCGATGATCTGTGACTTGGGTACCTGCATCCAAGGAAAAATGGTGAGTTTTGTAGAGGGGGAAGGTTAGTTCGTATCCCCGTGGACTTCGCTTGACTGGCTCGGCTCTGTTTAGGGTGATACTGTGGGTACCCTCGGGTAGCGTTGCTAAACAAAGCGATTTCGATAATAGACATGCATGAGTTTTGTTAAAGATATGATATATGTATATATATTTAAAAAAAAAACAGCTTTAGATGAACCAACGACTGTGACGTGTCTCAAAACATTGCGACCTTTCTTGTTACGGAATTTTGAGGGCCCCCCTCAAAATTCTGCCCCAGTTTAGTAGGTTGCTGCTTCTGACGGCTGCTTGCAATGATCGGCTGAAGTTACTTCGGAATTTTGAGGGTCCTCCTCAAAATTCTACCCCAATTTCCAATTGCGGGGGGAAATGAAAATTTCATTGAATTGTGACCGAACCCATAAGGCTGCCGACGTATCCCCTCTTAAACGGGAATCAGGTCAGACGTAGTTCAAATTACATAAGGAAATCATAAATGGTTACACATAGTATCGCTTGACTGCATCTGAATTTATTGGTTTTGGCCAAACTTCTCCGTCCATTTCTGCAAGTATGAGGGCTCCTCCTGTCAGAACCCGATGAACCATGTATGGACCTTGCCAGTTAGGGGAGAACTTCCCTTTGGCTTCATCTTGATGTGGAAAAATCTTCTTCAACACCAGCTGCCCTGGTGTAAACCGTCTTGGTTTGACTCTCTTGTTGAAGGCTCTG
>NC_031990.1:22317509-22319541 GCF_001879085.1 Nicotiana attenuata
GAAATAATATTCACAAAATGATAATGGAATAATATTGGATTTGTACAGCTAGAATAGACATAAATTGATTTTAAAATCTTAAAAATTAGGGAAAAATACCAAGACTCTTGGGTATGCTTATATATGCATACACATGCTATTTTGGAGGTATTTTGAGTGTAAAAAAATACATAGGGAAAAATCGGGTGTCAACAGCTGCCCCTCTTTACCCGGGAAGGATGAAAGAGTTGTCGGGTAAAGATATGATGGCCAATTTTGACCGAATGAAACGATTGAAGAATTTTGACCGAGCTCTGGTTCCTGAGCTGCCTACATATCCCTGGTATTACAGGAATCAGGCCATATGTAGTTCGGGATCCGCCGACGGAGTATGCCGGTGGGGATTTTCCAAGAAGGGCGCGATGGTCAGAGTCTGATAGGCTGCGGGAACGGGAGCAGGATCGCTCCTGCTGAGACGGCTGTTGCTAGCCGGTGTACCTGCAAATGAATAATACCAACATATATTGTGCGAAAATTTAAACGTGATGCAAGTTCCCGTTGGACCATGAATGTTGTCTTTGGACGGTTAGGATGGCGTCCTCGGACTATGGTGTCCTGGGCCATGAAACACATAATAAAGGATTCGCAGGCTATGAAATGATGCTCTCGGGCTATGAGAATGATGCCTCCGAACCATGATGCCATTGAATAATGCGATGCAGAGATAAAAGTGGGGTCCTCAGGCCATGGCATGACGTTCTCGGGCTATGAAAATGGTGCCTCTGAACAATGATGCCTTCGGACATTTGGCGATCTTTCAGCCCATGAAATGCAGGATTTGGCGATCTTTCAGCCGATGCAAGACTTAGATAAAAAATGGCGATCTTCCAGCCGATGCAGGATTTAAATGAAGTGGCGATATTTCAGCCAATGCAAGACATAAATAAAAATGGCGATCTTTCAGCCGATGCAAGATTTAAATAAAGCAGCGATATTTCAGCCATGCAAAGATGTAAGTAAAATGGCGATCTTTCAGCCGATGCAGGATTTAAATGAAGTTGCGATATTTCAGCCATGCAAAATTTAAATGAAGTGGCGATATTTCAGCCAATGCAAGACATAAATAAAAATGGCAATATTTCAGCCGATGCGGGATTTAAATGAAGTGGCGATATTTCAGTCATGCAAAGAAGGAGACAGAGCTTAGTCTAGAATTTTGATATTTTTCTAATTTTTAAAGCTTTTTAAAATTATTTTATTATTTGTTTTAGCAGTATAAAATCCAATAATTATTCCCAAAACTATCATTTTGGTGAGTAATTTATTTCCATCCTTATATTTACACCACAATATAATTAAGGTGATTTTTGCATATTTTTATAAATTTATTTGATATTTTTAAGCTAAATTGCATAAAATTGCAATTATAGCCTATATTACGATTAATAGCGTTTTACAATTATAAAATTATTCCCAGTATTTTTAGATTGACGTTTATATATTATTACTTAATTCAGTGCTTTCAATTTGCTTTTAAAATCATTTAAACTATTTTAATTAAATTAAAAAGGGAGAAATTGGATATTTAATATATAGCCCATTACCATTTCAATTTTAGCCAAAATCAAACCTCCAATTTCCCAGCCCTATTTTTTGATTCAAACCCGACCCAATTCCTAAATTACCCGCCCCTGACCCACTCAATAACCCGCCCAGGCCTTTCTTTAATCCCAGCCGTTGATCTAACAGATCAACGGCTCACACGCATCCTTTCCTTTTTTAATCCACCAACACCCTCAACCCTAAATCATTTCCCCTTTACCCGCCGCCCTTGAATCCCTTTCCTCTCCAATCCTCTCTGCAACCCCGTTCAAACCCTAGCCGCCGCCACCTAAACTAACCCTAATCCCCTTCGATTCCCACCGGAATCCATGGCTTCTCAGGCCATGGAAACCTCATACTCACCTCCTACTGCTCCTGTGAGCCTGATGCTCGAAGGATCGAGGACAGACTTCGAGGGTCTTCACTCAGATCTTCGCCGACTCGAGGTTTC
>NC_031990.1:22319560-22351042 GCF_001879085.1 Nicotiana attenuata
GGTTAAGGATTCTGATTCCGAACGGCAAGAAATTTAGTTAAGGAAAGTAAATTTTTACTAAAACATTTACAAAGTAGCAACAAAAGGGGTAAATACATAGATGTTATTTAAGGAAACAGTCAATGGTACACGGTTTTGTGCCAAATATGGCAGGGGAATCAATTAAACAGCCATGAAACCAAAATTTGCAAGTTCAATTGAATGAACCAAGTCAAGAAAGGTAAAGGAGGTTCAATCGAAGGGAAATTAGTGGCAAATCATTATCCTTATTAAAGGGATTTCAGAATCAATCACTTAGTTGATAAAAAAAACCTTTGAAAGAGAAATTTCTCATATATATAAGCACACAAATCAAACGAAAAGAGTCGTTAGGTTATTTAGAAAAAGATTTTAACACTGAAGGTCTCAGAGTCACAAGCAAAGAGATTCAAGCTTAATTACAGACTCACAGTGAGTCTGAAAGCCTAGGGTCCCAAAGCGGAACCCTAGTACCACTTGTCAAAGAAACCCAAAACCTAGGGTTTCGAATAGAATTAGAGGTGAGAAAACAATGTCTTTGAAATAGGCTTAGAAATCTCTTTCAAAGACTTATGAGAGGCAAACATACACAAACAAGCTCAGAAGAAAGAGATGATGCGAGTTTTTAAACAACAGTAGGGAAAAATATACAAACAAAACTCAGTAAAGCGACCAAAATCCAGGATTCGAACATAAACACATATAGCAAAGAGTGAGGAAAACAACACAAATTAACATGCGAGCATAAGGATAACAGCAAAAAAAAAAAATAGAAGAGTCTTGCATAATAATAAAAAGGAAGAAACAAAAGAGCAAACTCATGCATAATAAATAGAAAACATACGAGCATAAACACACATAAAGAAAGAACAGGAAAGATCAGAAAATTATTTGAAGAAACCCTTTTCAGAAACCCTAAAATTGAGATTGAACGATTTTAGAGAGGAAATTTGGGAAAAACCTTTGAAACGTCAAATAACGCTCAGGCATGTCACAGATCTAAAAGAAATAAGCAAGTATAGAACCTCAGACGGCTTAGAGTTGCAGAGAAAACCCTAGAATGAGAAAGGTCTTGAGGAAAGTCGGTTCCTGAGTCGAAAAGACTCATATTGCTTGAACACGCCGAAATAATGGCCAGAAAGGCCATAGATCAACAGATCTGAGAAAGATCTAAAGAGAGACATTGAGGTCGGGCCCCCAAACTTCGAGTAGCTTAGGTTTAATGGTGAGAGAGAGTGAGTATAGGCCATCCATGGTCTGGAATGCCATGGATTCCGGTGGAAACATGGTAGAAACAGGTGGGAGATGATTAGGGTTTCGGAGTGGGCTAGAGAGAGTTTGAGAGATGAAGAGTTCAAAGGCGGCGTATCTGATAGAATGGATTAAGGTTAGGTGGGTTAGGAAATTAAAAAAGAAAGAAAGAATATCGGCCGTTGATCAAAATGATCAACAGCCTGGATTTAAAAGGAAGCCGGGTGGGTTTAAAATCGGGTCAGGGGTCGGGTTAAAATGGAATTGGGTTATTTTGATTTGGGGCGGAATTGGGGCTTAAATTGAGGTTATAATTGAAAGGAAATGAGGCTATAATTGAAATAGAAACGGGCAAGATGTTAAATAGACAATTTTCCCCTTTTTATTTTTTTATAAAATAATAATAATGATTTTAAAGAAAATTAAAAGCACCGAGCTAATTAATAATATATAAATATTAATCCAAAATAACTGGAAATAATTTTAGAATTGTAAAATGCTATTAATCGTAAAATAGGCTATAATTGCGATTATATGCAATTTAGATTTAAAAATACCAAATAAGTTTGTAAAAATATGCAAAAATCATCTTAATTATATTTTGGTGTAAATATGAGAGTAGAAATAAATTATTCCCCAAAATGATAATTTGGGAATAATTATTGGATTTTGTACTGCTAGAAATAGACAATAAATTGATTTTAAAATCTTAAAAATTAGGAAAAAATACCAAGACTCTTGGGTATGCTTATATATGCATACACATGCAATTTTGGAGGTATTTTGAGTATAAAAAAAACACATAGGGAAAAATTTGGTGTCAACAGCTGCCTCTCTTTACCCGGGAAGGATGAAAGAGTTGTCGGGTAAAGATATGATGGCCAATTTTGATCGAATGAAATGATTGAAGAATTTTGACTGAGCCCTGGTTCCTGAGCTGCCTACATATCCCTGGTCTTACAAGAATCAGGCCATATGTAGTTTGGGATCCGTCGGCGGAGTATGCCGGTGGAGATTTTCCAAGAAGGGCGCGATGTTCAGGTTGAGAAAGATGGTCAGAGTCTAATAGGCTGCGGGAACGGGAGCGGGATCGCTCCTGCTGAGACGGACGTTGCTAGCCGGTGTAGCTGCAAATGAATAATATCAACATATATTGTGCGAAAATTTAAACGTGATGCAAGTTCCCGTTGGACCATGAATGCTGTCTTGGGCCATGAAACACATAATAAAGGATTCGCAGGCTATGAAATGATGCTCTCAGGCTTTGAGAATGATGCCTCCAAACCATGATGCCCTTGAATAATGCGATGCAAAGGTAAAAGTGGGGTCCTCAAGCCATGGCATGACGTTCTCGGGCTATGAAAATGGTGCCTCTGAACAATGACGCCTTCGGACAATTTGGCGATCTTTCAGCCCATGAAATGCAGGATTTGGAAATCTTTCAGCCGATGCAGGATTTAAATGAAGCGGCGATATTTCAGCCATGCAATGATGTAAGTAAAATGGCGATCTTTCAGCCGATGCAGGATTTAAATGAAGTGGCAATATTTCAGCCATGCAAAATTTAAATGAAGTGGTGATATTTCAGCCAATGCAAGACATAAATAAAAACGGCGATATTTCAGCCGATGCGGGATTTAAATAAAGTGGCGATATTTCAGCCATGCAAAGAAGGAGACAGAGCTTAGTCTCGAAAGGCACAATGGTAGCCTTATACAATGCAAGAATGCAGATGGAGACAGAGCTTAGTCTCGGAAGGCAGAATGGTAGCCTTATGCAATGCAAGAATGCAGATGGAGACAGAGCTTAGTCTCGAAAGGCAGAATAGCAGCCTTATGCAATGCAAGAATGCAGATGGAGGTAGAGCTTAACCTCGGAAGGCAGAATAGCAGCCTTATGCAATGCAAGAATGCAGATGGAGGTAGAGCTTAACCTCGGAAGGCAGAATAGCAGCCTTATGCAATGCAAGAATGCAAATGGAGGTAGATCTTAACCTCGGAAGGCAGAATAGTAGCCTTATGCAAAAATGAAAGATGGATAGAAATTCTTAGCTGATAGCTGATCGCTGATATTTGACAATGATATTGTGGTTGATGGGGATGTTGTGTGCGGATAGAAAATGTAAATAGGTGATGGTTCTGAGAGTCGTATTCCCAAAAAATATGAGTGTATAAATGCATTCGATGATCTGCGACCTGGGTGCCTGCATCCAAAGAAAAATAGTGAGTTTTGTAAAGGGGGAAGGTTAGTTCGTATCCCCGAGGACTTCGCTTGACTGGCTCGGCTTTGTTTATGGTGATACTGTTGGTACCCTCGGGTAGCGTTGCTAAACAAATCGATTTCGATAATAGACATGCATGAGTTTTGTTAAAGATATGATATATGTATATATATTAAAAAAACAGCTTTAGATGAACCAACGACCGTGACGTGGCTAAAAACATTGCGACCTTTCTTGCTACGGAATTTTGAGGACCCCCCTCAAAATTCTTCCCCAGTTTAGTGGGTTGCGGCTTCTAACGGCTGCTTGCAATGATCGGCTGAAGTTACTTCGGAATTTTGAGGGTCCTCCTCAAAATTCTGCCCCACTTTCTAATTGCGGGGGGGGGGGGGGTAGGGGGGAGGGAATGAAAATTTCATTAAATTGTGACCGAACCCACTGCCTACGTATCCCCTCTTAAACGGGAATCAGGTCAGGCGTAGTTTAAATTACATCATAATCATAAATGGTTACACATAGTATCGCTTCACTGCATCTGAATTGATCGGCTTTGGCCAAACTTCTCCGTCCATTTATGCAATGAGGGCTCCTCCTGTCAGAACCCGATGAACCATGTATGGACCTTGCCAGTTAGGGGAGAACTTCCCTTTGGCTTCATCTTGATGTGGAAAAATATTCTTCAACACCAGCTGTCCTGGTGTAAACCGTCTTGGTCTGACTCTCTTGTTGAAGGCTCTGGTCATTCTGTTCTGGTAAAGTTGACCATGGCAAACCGCGTTCATTCTCTTTCCATCTATGAGAGCTAACTGTTCGTAACGACTCTTTACCCATTCTGCGTCGTCGATTTCTGCTTCCTGTATGATTCTTAGGGATGGAATTTCTACCTCGGCAGGGATGACTGCTTTCGTACCATAAACCAGCATATAGGGAGTTGCACCAGTCGATGTGCGGACTGTGGTGCGATACACTAACAAAGCAAATGACAGCTTCTCATGCCACTGCTTATGCTTTTCTACCATCTTTCTCAATATCTTCTTGATGTTCTTATTGGCGGCTTCTACAGCTCCGTTCATCGGAGGTCTGTATGCTGTGGAATTCTTGTGTTTGATCTTGAAGGTTTCGCACATGACTTTCATCAAATCACTGTTGAGGTTGGAACCGTTGTCAGTAATGACTGATTCTGGGATCCCGAATCGACAAATAATACGGTCACGGACAAAGTCTGCCACGACTTTCTTAGTCATTGCTTTGCAAGATGCTGCTTCAACCCATTTAGTGAAATAATCAATTGCCACAAGGATAAACCTGTGCCCATTTGATGCGGCAGGTTCGATTGATCCGATAACATCCATTCCCCATGCGGCGAATGGCCATGGCGAGCTTGTTGCATTAAGCTCATTTGGAGGCACTTTTATCATGTCTGCATGGATTTGACAGCGGTGGCACTTCCGAACATATTGGATGCAGTCCGTTTCCATAGTCATCCAAAAATAACCTGCCCGGAGTATCTTCTTGGCTAAGACAAAACCGTTCATATGTGGACCACAGGTCCCGGCATGAATTTCCTCTAGCAGTTTGGATGCTTCCTTTGCGTCAACACATCTTAGCAATCCCAAATCAGGAGTTCTCCTATACAGGATTCCTCCGCTGTGGAAGAAATTGTTGGATAACCTTCGCAGAGTGCGCTTCTGAATAGCATTTGCAAGCTCTGAATTTCCTCCTTCGGCCAAAAATTCCTTGATGTCGTGGAACCAGGGCTTTCCGTCTGCTTCTTCCTCGACATGAGCACAGTAAGCTGGATGATCATAAATCTTTACTGGAATAGGGTCTATGAAGTTCTTATCTGGATGCTGAATCATGGATGATAGAGTGGCCAATGCATCGACAAACTCATTCTGGACTCTGGGAACATGCCGGAACTCTGTCTTTATGAACCTTTTCCTCAACTCCTGTACATGATGCAAATACGGGAGTATCTTGGAGTTCTTGGTCGCCCATTCTTCTCGGACCTGATGTATAAGCAAATCCGAATCTCCAATCACTAGCAACTCTTGGACGTTCATGTCAATGGCCATCTTGATCCCCAAGATGCAAGCTTCGTACTCGGCCATATTGTTGGTGCATGGGAACCTGAGCTTGGCGGATACCGGATAATGCTGGCCGGTTTCTGATACTAGGACTGCTCCTATGCCAACTCCCTTGAAATTTGCTGCTCCGTCGAAAAACATCCTCCAACCGTCATAGGATTCTGCAATGTCCTCTCCTATGAAGGATACCTCCTCATCAGGAAAATACGTCTTCAGAGGCTCGTATTCTCCATCCACAGGGTTTTCAGCGAGGTGATCTGCTAGGGCCTGTCCTTTGATTGCTTTCTGAGTCACGTAGACAATGTCAAATTCACTCAGCAGGATCTGCCACTTGGCTAGCTTGCCGGTGGGCATGGGCTTCTGAAAGATATACTTCAATGGGTCCATTCTTGATATGAGATACGTGGTGTAAGCACAGAAATAATGCCTCAACTTCTGAGCTACCCAAGTCAGAGCACAACAGGTGCGCTCTAGTAAGGAATACCGGGCCTCGTACGGGGTGAACTTCTTGCTGAGATAATAAATGGCCTGCTCTTTTCTCCTCGTTTCATCATGCTGCCCCAGAACACAACCAAACGCTCCATCCAATACTGCAAGGTAGAGTAGCATGGGTCTACCTGGTTCGGGCGGAACCAGAACCGGCGGTGTTGACGGGTACTCTTTGATTCTGTCGAAGGCTTTTTGGCAGTCGTCAGTCCATTTGGTAGCGGCGTCCTTCTTCAACATCTTAAAGATCGGCTCACAAATGACAGTGGACTGAGCTATGAACCGGCTGATGTAGTTAAGTCTCCCCAAGAAACTCATAACCTCCTTCTTGCTCTTCGGCGGCGGCAATTCTTGAATAGCTTTGACCTTTGATGGATCCAACTCTATCCCTCGGCGGCTCACAATGAACCCAAGTAGTTTTCCGGCAGGAACCCCAAATGCACATTTTGCGGGATTCAGCTTCAGGTTGTACCTTCTCAGTCTATTGAAGAATTTCCTCAAATCTCCCATGTGATCAACGGCTTTCTTGGATTTGATGATGACGTCGTCTACATACACTTCGATCTCCTTGTGTATCATGTCATGAAAAATTGTGGTCATGGCCCTCATGTAGGTGTCCCCTGCATTCTTTAACCCAACGACATCATTTGTAACAATACATCCCCCACGGCGTAATGAAAGCCGTTTTCTCAGCATCCTCTTCATCCATCCATATCTGATGGTACCCNAGTAGCCTTATGCTGAAGAATGAAGTCGTGTATAAAAGGCAGAGGGGCAGTCCTTTTTATAGTGGAGAGAAACAAGTAAGAAAGGCAAGGAATATATCATAAATCAGTCTCCCTTTGGTTAGGGTTCTGATTTCGACGAAGTTCGAATTGAGTCAGAAATAGAGATGAGAAGGCAAGCCGCTTGATAGAGGCCCAGGAGTCCTTTCCAAAGACTCATGAGAAACAAACAAACAAGATACACAGTTAAGAGCATGGAGAACACGTTTGAAAAACTCAGAATTTAACAAGTTCAGAAGAAAAAGATACAAACTTAGGCAAAACAAGATGAATCATGCTTAGTAAGAATACAAACATAGTACAGTAACGCCAACAAAATCAAAGAACTCAATCGTAAACACATATAGCAAAGATTAACATGTGAGCATAGGAGAAAAGAAAGTGGAAGAACATTACATGCATAGTAAAAGAAATCGGACAAACACACATAAAGAAAGAACAAAAAGAATCAGAAGGGTATTTTGAAGAAACTTTTCGGAAACCCTAAATCGAAATTAAACGATTTTGAAAAAAGAGAATTTGGGGGAAAAACTTTAAAAAGTTCAATAGAACAGAGACATGTTCCAGATCTAAGAGAATAAGCAAGTAAAGAACCTCGAATAGCTTAGGGTTGTAGAGAAAACCCTAGAAATGAGAAAGGTCTTGAGGAAAGTCATATCCCGAGTCGAAAAGGCTCATATTGCTTGAATACGACGGAGTAGTGGCCGGAGAAGCCATAGATCTACAAATCTGAGAAGATCTTGAAGAGAACCATCAAAGTCAGGCTTCACAACCTTGAATGGCTTACGTCTAATGGTGAGAAAGGGTGATTACAGACCGTCCATGGCCTGAGACGCCATGGATTCCGGTGGAATCACGGTGGAAAAGGGGTCGGAGACGATTAGGGTTCCAGGAGGATTCGAGAGAGTTTGAGAGGCGAGGGGGTTCAAAGGCGACTGATAGGTGGAAGTGATTAGGGTTTGGGGAGGGGGAGTTTGGAGATTAAAAAGGAAAGGGGGAATTATGGCCGTTGATCAAAATGATCAACGGCCTGGATTGAATATGAGCCGGGTGGGTTTTTTAATTGGGTTAGGGGTCGGGTAATTTAGGGATTGGGCTGGTCCGATTTCGGGACTGAAATTGGGCCAATTTGATGTTAAAATTGAAAGGTAAAAAAAGGCTGTAATTGAAATAGAATTAGGCTAAATGTTAAATAGCCAATTTTCCCCTTTTATTTTATAAAATAGAAATAATAAATTTAAAAGTAAATTTAAAACACTGAGCCAATAAATACTATATAAATATTAATCTAAAAATACTGGAACTAATTTATAATTATAAAATGCTATTTATCTTAAAGTAGGCTATAATTGCAGTTATATGCATGTTAGTCTTTTTAAAAACCAAATAAATTTGTAGAAATATGCAAAAATCACCTTAATTATATTTTGGTGCAGGAATAAAAAATAAATTATTCACCAAAATGATAATCTTGGGAATAATTATTGGATTTTGTACTGATAAAATAAATAATAAATTGGTTTTAAAATCTTTAAAAATTAGGAAAAAATACCAAAACTCTTGGGCATGCTTATATATGCATGAACATGCAATTTTGAAAGTATTTTGTATATAAAATACATAGGGAAAAAGTTGGGTATCAACAGCTACCCCTCTTTACCCGAAAAGGATGAAAGAGTTATCGGGTAAAGATATGATGGCCAATTTTGACCGAACGAGCGATTTGAAGAATTTTGACCGAGCTCTTCCTGAGCCGCCTACATATCCTTGGTTTTACAGGAATTAGGCCGTATGTAGTTCAGGACCCGTCGGCAGAACATACGGATGGAGATTTTTCCGAGATATTTGGATCGGGGTAGCATTGCTACGAATTTTAAAAGGCTGCAGAAACTGGAGCGGGATCGCTCCTGCTGAAAAGGTCGTTGCTAGCCGGTTTACCTACAAATAAAACACGAGGGCATATGTTGTGCATTAATTTAAACATGATGCAAGTTCCTGTTGGACCATGAATGCTGTCTTTGGACGGTTAGGATGACGTCCTCGGACTATGGTGTCCTGGGCCATGAAACACATAATAAAGGATTCGCAGGCTATGAAATGATGCTCTCGGGCTATGAGAATGATGCCTCCGAACCACGATGCCTTTGAATAATGCAATGTAGAGATAAAAGTGGGGTACTCAGGCCATGGCAGGATGTTCTCGGGCTATGAAAATGGTGCCTCTAAACGATGACGCCTTCAGATGATATTGGCGACCTTTCAGCCCATGAAATGCAGGATTTGGCGATCTTTCAACCGATGCAAGTTTTAATAAAATGGTGATATTTCAGCCGATGTAAAGTGTAAATATAAATGGCGATCTTTCAGCCGATGCAAGACTTAAATAAGGTGGCGATATTTCAGCCGATGTAAAGTGTAAATATAAGTGGCGATGTTTCAGCCGATGTAAAGTGTAAATATAAATGGCGATCTTTCAGCCGATGCAAGATTTAAATGAAGTGGCGATGTTTCAGCCGATGCAAGATTAAAATGAAGTGGAGATGTTTCAGTCGTGCAAATGGAGACAGAGCTTAGTCTCGGAAGGCGGGATAGTAGCCTTATGCAATGCAAAGAGATGCAAATGGAGGTAGAGCTTAACCTCGGAAGGCAAAATAATAGCCTTGTGCAATGCAGAGAAATGCAAATGGAGGTAGAGCTTAACCTCGGAAGGCAGAATAGTAGCCTTGTGCAATGCAGAGAAATGCAAATGGAGGTAGAGCTTAACCTCGGAAGGCAGAATAGTAGCCTTGTGCAATGCAGAGAAATGCAAATGGAGGTAGAGCTTAACCTCGGAAGGCAGAATAGTAGCCTTATGCAATTATGGAGACAGAGCTTAGTCTCGAAAGGCAGAATAGTAGCCTTATGCAATGCAAGAAATGCAAACGGAGGTAGAGCTTAACCTCGGAAGGCAGAATAGTAGCCTTATGCAATGCAAGAGACAGAGCTTAGTCTCGGAAGGCAGAATAGTAGCCTTATGCAATGCAAGAAATGCAAATGGAGGTAGAGCTTAACCTCGGAAGGCAGAATAGTAGCCTTATGCAATGCAAGAAATGCAAATGGAGGTAGAGCTTAACCTCGGAAGGCAGAATAGTAGCCTTATGCGGAAGATGAGAGACGAGTAGTAGTAAAAGATTCTTAGCTGATAGCGGATAGCTGGTTGTTGATTGCGACATTGTGGCTGCTGGGGATATCGTGTATGGATAGTGGTTGTGAAGTGATATTTTCGGGAGTTGTATTCCTGAAAGTACGAGTGTGTAAATGGATTTGCTGATTTGTGATGCCTGCATCCAAAGAAAAATCGTGAGTTTTGTAAAGGGACCGGTTAGTTCGCGTTCCCGCTGGCTTCGCTTGACTGGCTCGGCTCTGTTTATAGTGATATTGTAGGTACCCTCGGGGCAGCGTTGCTAAACAAAGCGATTTCGATAATAGACATGCATGAGTTTTGTTAAAGATATGATATATGTATATATATTTAAAAAAAACAGCTTTGGATGAACCAACGATCGCAACGTGGTTCAAAACATTGCGACCTTTCTTGCTACGGAATTTCGAGGTCCCTCCTCAAAATTCTGCCCCAGTTTAGTGGGTTGATGCTTCTGACGGCTGCTTGCAATGATCGACTGAAGTTACTTCGGAATTTTGAGGGTCCTCCTCAAAATTCTGCCCTAGTTTCCAATTGCGGGGGGAAATGAAAATTTTGTTGAATAGTGACCGAACCCATAAGGTTGCCTACGTATCCCCTCTTGAACAGGAATCAGGTCAGGCGTAGTTCAAATTACATAAGTAAATCATAAATGGTTACACATAGTATCGCTTGACTGCATCTGAATTTATTGGTTTTGGCCAAACTTCTCCGTCCATTTCTGCAAGTATGAGGGCTCCTCCTGTCAAAACCCGATGAACNCATCAGGAAAATACGTCTTCAGAGGCTCGTATTCTCCATCCACAGGGTTTTCAGCGAGGTGATCCGCTAGTGCCTGTCCTTTGATTGCTTTCTAAGTCACATAGACAATGTCAAATTCACTTAGCAGGATCTGCCACTTGGCTAGCTTGCCAGTGGGCATGGGCTTCTGAAAGATATACTTCAATGGGTCCATTCTTGATATGAGATACGTAGTGTAAGCACAGAAATAATGCCTCAACTTCTGAGCTACCCAAGTTAGAGCACAACAGGTGCGCTCTAGTAAGGAATACCGGGCCTCGTACGGGGTGAACTTCTTGCTGAGATAATAAATGGCCTGCTCTTTTCTCCCCGTTTCATCATGCTGCCCCAGAACACAACCAAACTCTCCATCCAATACTGCAAGGTAGAGTAGCAGGGGTCTACCTGGTTCGGGCGGAACCAGAACCGGCGGTGTTGACAGGTACTCTTTGATTCTGTCGAAGGCTTTCTGGCAGTCGTCGGTCCATTTGGTAGCGGCGTCCTTTTTCAACATCTTAAAGATCGGCTCACAAATGACAGTGGACTGAGCTATGAACCGGCTGATGTAGTTAAGTCTCCCCAAGAAACTCATAACCTCCTTCTTGCTTTTCGCCGGCGGCAATTCTTGAATAGCTTTGACCTTTGATGGATCCAATTCTATCCCTCGGCGGCTCACAATGAACCCAAGTAGTTTTCCGGCAGGAACCCCAAATGCACATTTTGCGGGATTCAGCTTCAGGTTGTACCTTCTCAGTCTATTGAAGAATTTCCTCAAATCTCCCATGTGATCAGCGGCTTTCTTGGATTTGATGATGACGTCGTCTACATACACTTCGATCTCCTTGTGTATCATGTCATGAAAAATTGTGGTCATGGCCCTCATGTAGGTGGCCCCTACATTTTTTTAACCCAAACGGCATCATTTTGTAACAATACATCCCCCACGGCGTAATGAAAGCCGTTTTCTCAGCGTCTGCTTCATCCATCCATATCTGATGGTACCCGGCAAAACAATCAACGAATGACTGCAACTCATGCTTGGCGCATTTGTCAATCAAGATGTGTATATTCGGCAAGGGGAAGTCGTCTTTAGGACTGGCCCGGTTGAGATCCCGGTAGTCGACGCAAACTCTAACCTTCGCGTCCTTCTTTGGTACTGGCACAATGTTGGCTAACCATGTTGCATATTCTACTACCCGGAGGACCTTAGCTTTGACCTGCTTAGTGACTTCTTCCTTGATTTTCAAACTCATGTCTGGCTTGAACTTTCCGAGCTTCTGTTTCACTGGCGGACAGGCCGGATCAGTCGGTAATTTGTGAGCCACAATGGACGTGCTTAGACCAATCATGTCGTCATATGACTATGCGAATATGTCCTCATATTCCTTTAGAAATTCTGTGTACTCTTCCTTCTCCGACGGTGACAAGTGAACGCTGACTCGTGTTTCTTTGATGTTCTCTGCATCTCCCAGATTGACGATCTCCGTCTCGTCCAGGTTGGACTTAGGCCTATTCTCGAAATTCTCGACTTCCTTAACAATTTCTTCCGGTATATCATCTTCCTCTGAATCTGTGTCCGTTTGTCACGTTGTCTCGTTGCATGTCACAGTCATTGGTTCATCAAGATAAGTAATAGTAATGCTGTTTGAGTAAAGTAATGAGGGAAAATAATAAGAGAGAGATTTGTAAGAAAATTGAAATACTTTAATAAATTCTATAAGTGTTCTGAACATTGGAGCTCTTTCTTAAAAAAAAAGAAAAATGCGAAAGGAAAGTAAACTTTAATAAAGCAAGATAGTGCGTAATGCTTTGTTCAGCCTTGCTACCCCGAGGCACGTCGGGCTCTGGTGGTTCTGACGGTCCAGTTGCTGAGGTGTGCTCCTCTGCTCACAGCCTGTATGGAAGGGCCTTCCTCCCCCTCCTCCTCGAAAATGACACAACAGTCCATATCATCCTCTTCCAGGAACAAATTCCTCATCGCTGCTAATGCTTCCTCTTCTTCTGACCCATAGATAACCTCGGCTGGTTGAAAAGTCTGCTCTAGACGGGGTATCGGTTGCTCCAATGGATAGTAAGGGCCGCGCCATGGTGGCGACCAGTCCTTGAATTCTTCCCAGGTATACTCATACCCCAACCCGAAGATGGTACCTTGCTTCTTGAGCTTGATAGGCTTAGCGATTCCTTGGAGGTTTTTGCCAAGTCCTTTGCCAGGTTCATATCTGCTCCAATTCAGCATGCTTTCAATTTTGTTGTTCCACCATTTGTCTTTGTCGACTGCGTTGACCCGCTCGATGTGGTGGTAAGTTTCCCCACCTAACCTTCTTCTTCCTCCAATTGCTGGAATGGTCTGTCGGCTATATATGGGGTTGCTACCGTCACCATGAATGATCACCTCCTGGTGATTCCATTCAAATTTCACTGCCTGATGTTGTGTTGATGCCACAGCCCCGGCGGCATGAATCCATGGTCGTCCCAACAGCAGATTGTAAGAAGCCAGCACGTCTATCACTTGAAAATCAACATCAAACCAAGTGGGCCCCATTTGCAACCGTAAGCTAATTTCCCCAATAGTGGACCTTTGAGATCCGTCGAAAGCTTTGACGTTGATGGCCCCATCCTTGATTTCATGCATCCCTTTTCCCAATGTTCTGAGTGTTACCAGAGGACAAATGTTGGGACTGGACCTCCCATCGACCAGGATCCGGGTGATAAAATAATCCTCGAACTGCACAGTGATGTGCAATGCCTTGTTATGACTCAATCCTTCCGGTGGCAGCTCATCCTCGTGAAAGGTGATTTTATGACTCTCCAACAGTTGGCCCACCATGTTCGCCATTTCTCCTCCAGTGATGTTGCTTGGTACATACGCCTCACTCAATACCTTCAACAAGGCATTCTTGTGTGCATCAGAACTTTGTAATAAAGCCAAGATAGAAATTTGTGCCGGTGTTTTGTTCAGCTGGTCAATGACCGAGTATTCCTTGGCTTGTATCTTTCTCCAGAGATCACCGGGTCCAGTTTCAATGATGGCTTGTCGGCCAGAGGTCTGCTTACTCGACTCAGCTAAGTGTTCTGGGGTATAAACCCTGCCGGTTCTTGTCATACCCTGCCCTGCAACTGTTTCCCCGATCTTGGCTTTTCCTTTCCTTCTTGCCTCGACTGTGTAGTCCCACGGTATAGCTTTTGTGTGGAACGGTGTTACGGCTGTCATTGCTACTTTAATAGGCACCTTTGCCTTGGAGGGTAATACAACAACTTCAAAGGGCTCAGGCGCCTTTGGGGACCCAAACTCGACTTCGATTGGTGTTGGCGTCTTTGCGGAGGCTGGTGCTTCAAACTCAAGCGGTATGGACATGTTCACCTCAGCATCTTCAGAAGGCTGAATTTGGACTACAATCGGGTTAAGAGTGACTGTTGGTTTCTTTAGATCGTCACCTTCCATGATCAAACCGATTGATCCTTTGGGATCCCAATCATCTTCTATTTCAATCATATGAACAGTTCCACCCTTGTGGTCTGGTAGAGGGTTGTTACAGACATTCGGAGCAGGCTCCTTTGCCACGATGATCTTGTTGTCAATTAAAGCCTGGATCTTGTCCTTCAGGGAGCGACACTCATCAATAGTATGTCCCTTCATGCCAGAATGGTATGCACAGGTTTTGTTTGGGTTAATCCACTAGGAGGTGTTTTCAGGAGTTATGGCAGGGACAAGGGTGACATAACCAGCGGCTTTGAGTCTTTCGTACAGCTGGTCGATTGGCGCGACAATGGTGGTGTATTGTTTGGGAGGTTTGCGGTCAAAATTTGGTCGGGGTCTAGGAAAGTTTTGGCGAGTAGGAGGTGATTGATAGTGGGATGGTTGAGTGTTGTAGGCTCAGCAGAATTTTGCGGGTTGGGAATATTTGGGTGAAGTGGGTTGGTATGTGGGAGGTGGGGGTGATTGATAGGTAGGTGGTGGAGCTTGGTAGGAAGGTGCGGGGTAATTTGAGGTAGGTTGATATGTAAGAGGGGGTATTGAGTAGGTTTGGTATTTGATTGGGGATTTTGTTCTCTGTGCAACCATCACGGCACTCACATCCCTTTTCTTGGACGTGCCACCAGACTGTAGAGCCTTGTTGGTAGCCTGTAATGCTTCAAAGTTAGTGACCATACCACTTTTAATACCTTCCTCGATCCTCTCCCCTAGCTTGATGATGTCGGAGAATTTCTGGCCTTCAATCAGCATCAACCTTTCGTAGTACTGTGGGTCTTGAGCCCGGACGAAAAACCTGTTCATTTGTTCTTCTTCTAAAGCCGGCCTGACCTTAGCAGCTTCTGATCTCCAACGAGTAGCATACTCGCGGAATGTCTCCGTGGGTTTCTTTTTCAAGTTCTGGATGTAGAACACATCTGGCGCATTCTCCGTGTTGAATCTGAACCTGTCCATGAAATCGGATGCCATACATACCCAGTTTGACCACTTCTTCGGGTCTTGGCTAATGTACCAAGATAGAGCATCCCCTTTCAGACTTCTCATAAAGAGCTTCATGCGAACCTTTTCATCCTTTCCTACTCCGACCAGCTTGTCGCAGTATGTCCTCAAATGAACTCTGGGATCCCCTGTGCCATCAAACATTTCGAACTTGGGAGGTTTGTACCCCTCGGGCAGTTCGACATCTGGTTGAATGCAAAGGTCTTCGTAATTCAGTCCCTCGATCTTCTTGCTTCCTTCAACACCCTGAACTCGTCTAGTCAGCTTCTTGAGTTCTGCGGCCAGATTCTTGATAAGAGAGTCTTTGTCATCAGACTCAGGTGTGCGCGAGGCGGGCTGAATGGGGTGTGGTATGGTTTCCACATAGATGGGGGTGTTGTGGTGATGATCATTTGTGGAGTTCAGTGGTTCGGGGATGAGCAGTGGGGTGTTGCTTGAAGTGTGGCATGTGTTGCAGTGGTGATGGGGAGTGGATTGGTTTTGTGGCTTCGGGATGTTTTGAGGAGGTATGGGATTTTGAGTGTTGGGGAAGCTGATATCCGGGGTAGTGAGGGAAAATGACAAGCTTGCCAAGTTCCGAACTTGGTCCAATTCTTCCTGAAATTTCAATAACTTCTGTTCGAGCTGGGAGGCACTTTCCTTGGAAACCCGAATACCTTGAGAAGTCTCTACCCTTTCAACTGAGCTTTCCTTTCTGATGTTGCTCAAATCTTCCATCTTTCCTTTGTTCTTGTTTCTGATAAGACTCGGAGGAGGAGGAGGCGGAGGACCCTTGGATCTTGTGGAATATGATGACGATGCCAGAGTGCACGAACTAACCTTTGGGGAGGGGATTAAAATGAGTGTTGTAGGCTCGGCAGAATTTTGCGGGTTGGGAATATTTGGGTGAAGTGGGTTGGTATGTGGGAGGTGGGGGTGATTGATAGGTAGGTGGTGGAGCTTGGTAGGAAGGTGCGGGGTAATTTGAGGTAGGTTGAATAAGCATGCTGAATTTAGGGAATAGATGGTTTCATGCTTGTTTGAAAGAATGTATAAATGCAGAAAAATGAGGGTCAAGTAACGAATGCAAATAATCAGACAAAGAAGTACACGGTTTGTGCCAAATATGGCAAGGGAATCAATTTAACAGCCATGAAACCAAAAATTGCAAGTTCAATTGAATGAACCAAGTCAAGAAAGGTAAAGGAGGTTCAATCGAAGGAAAATCAGTGGCAAATCATTAGCCTTATTAAAGGGATTTCAAAATCAATCACTTAGTTGATAAAAACCTTTTGAAAGAGAAATTTCTCATATATATAAGCACACAGATCAAACGAAAAGAGTCGTTAGGTTATTTAGAAAAAGAGTTTAACACTGAAGTTCTCAGAGTCACAAGCAAAGAGATTCAAGCTTAATTACAGACTCATAGTGAGTCTGAAAGCCTAGGGTCCCAAAGCGGAACCCTAGTACCACTTGTCAAAGAAACCCCAAAACCTAGGGTTTCGAATAGAATCAGAGGTGAGAAAACAATGTCTTTGAAAGAGGCTTAGAAATCTCTTTCAAAGACTTATGAGAGGAAAACATACACAAACAAGCTCAGAAGAAAGAGATGATGCGAGTTTTTAAACAAAACTCAGTAAAGCAACCAAAATCCAGGATTCAAACATAAACACATATAGCAAAGAGTGAGGAAAACAACACAAATTAACATGCGAGCATAAGGATAACAGCAAAAAAAATAGAAGAGTCTTGCATAATAATAAAAAAGAAGAAACAAGAGAGCAAAGTCATGCATAATAAGAAGAAAAAATACGAGCATAAACACACATAAAGAAAGAACAGGAAAGATCAGAAAATTATTTGAAGAAACCCTTTTCAGAAACCCTAAAATTGAGATTGAACGATTTTAAAGAGGAAATTTGGGAAAAACCTTTGAAACGTCAAATAACGCTCATGCATGTCACAGATCTAAAAGAAATAAGCAAGTACGGAACCTCAGACGGCTTAGAGTTGCAGAGAAAACCCTAGAATGAGAAAGGTCTTGAGGAAAGTCGGATCCTAAGTCGAAAAGACTCATATTGCTTGAACACGCCGGAATAATGGCCGGAAAGGCCATAGATCAACAGATCTGAGAAAGATCTAAAGAGAGCCATTGAGGTCGGGCTCCAGAACCTCGAGCAGCTTAGGTTTAAGGGTGAGAGAGAGTGAGTACAGACCATCCATGGCCTGGAATGCCATGGATTCCGGTGGAAACGTGGTAGAAACAGGTGGGAGATGATTAGGGTTTCGGAGAGGCTAGAGAGAGTTTGGGAGACGAAGAGAATTTCAAGGCGGCGCCTCAGATAGAGTGAATTAGGGTAAGGGGGTTATGGGAATTAAAGATGGAAAGGAAGAAGTTACGGCCGTTGATCAAATGATCAACGACAGGTATAAGGGACGCGTGGTGGTTTAAGGATCGGGTCAGGGGTCGGGTAATTNGACCATGATGCATGCACAATTAAATAGAGTAGGGTTTCTATATGGTTTTAGACTGGTACCCCTGAGCGGACAACTCAAGATGGAAAGGCGCAGAACAGTCGAATACACCGTTGATCGACTGGTTTTACCGCAAATATGCCTTTGTCGGATTTAGGGGATGATAATATCGGAAGGGCGCAACCACTCATTATAAGCGTTGCTAAGGTCTTTTGTTTGGCACGAGTGGAACATGATGTTGAAAAAATGCAATACAATAATTAACAAATTGTCATGTACTTTCACGTTCATAAAGTAATGATTACAATAATTGCTCGTAATTACAACAGTATTGAAGGAAAGCGGTAAAAGAAAGCATTAAAGAAAGAAACGAAGAACCAAGTTAGTTTCGCAGTAGAAGAAAGAATAAATACTTAAAACAAGTAAAGACATGTAGAAACATGAAGTCACAAATAGCATGAAATGGTAAAAGCCTTAAAGAATTCCCCAGCAGAGTCGCCATGCTGTCGATGCCCCCTTTTTCTAAAGGCGAAATCGGGTTTACCACATTTGGGCGGACAACTCTATTCCTTTTGGGAATTTGGGTTTTTGAGATTTAGAAGAGTCGCCACCTAATGATTGAGTGCATTAGGACACCAAGGAATAAAAAAAAGAAAAGAATCAGAGAACGGGTAAGGGCTTGAAATTATCCCAAGGGAAAGGTGTTAGGCACCCCCCAAGATCCACTAGTGTGGTTCCCGGCCATGCTACAATTTGTGACTTTAAAGCGAATAAACATACAAGACGACTTCACATAACGATTACAAGTAGGATTATATAAAGGTTAAATAAGCATGCTGAAGTTAGGGAATAGATGGTTTCATGCTTGTTTAAAAGAATGTATAAATGCAGAAAAATGAGGGTCAAGTAACGAATGCAAATAATCAGACAAAGAAGTAAAATGGGCGGAAGTTTAAAATGAGTGTTGTAGGCTCGGCAGAATTTTGCGGGTTAGGAATATTTGGGTGAAGTGGGTTGGTATGTGGGAGGTGGGGGTGATTGATAGGTAGNGTGGAAATGCCAGCCCTCAGATGTCCAAGTTCAGAGGGAACTCAATGTCCCAAAGCAAGGCTCATAAGAGAGGGGCATAACTTAAAGGTCTAAGAATAAGTGTAAGTGTATAGGGGAAGAGCCATGGCAGGCTGGTGGTCATGCCCAGCAATTAGGATGCTAGCACACCCCTGACCAGCCTGTCAGCCAATTTAGGAGTTAGGATCCATTGTGGATCAGGTTATAGCCTGGACAGCAATTAGGGTACTGCCAGGCCAAGAACCTTAACTCAAACACATAGAAGGGAGTAGGGGTAGGGATTCACAATAGAAAAGGCAAGGAAGGAGCATAATTAACACAAATCCCTAAACATAAGTAGTAAAGTAAACAAGGATGCTGAAACTGTGAAGTAAGCACATAGGGGTGAGGCAGAAAATTAAATGAAAAAACATACCAGTTTCAAAGGAAAACAAGTAAGAAAACAATAATCTTTGAAAAGTCAAGTTGCAAGCACAGCAGTTCCAAAAGGTCTCAAGCAATGCAGAGTATTGAATTCAAATTAGTAAGGTAAATGTGTGAGTTGAAAGTAAGAAGTTCGAGGTATTGAACTTGAAGTATAGATGCGAAGTATTTGATTGGGAGTGTAGATGTAAAGTTAGGTCTTGTTAAAGTGCAGAAGTGCACCCCCTTTTATAGTGCAAAGAGAACCAGTAAGAAAGGTAAAGAAATCATTGGAATCAGTCTCCCTTTGGTTAAGGGATTCTGATTCCAACGGGTAGAAATTAGTTAAGGAAAGAAACTTTTACTAAAATCTTTCAAAGTAGCACAAAAGGGGTAAATACATAGAAGTTATTTAAGGAAATAGTCAATGGTACACGGTTTGTGCCAAATATGGCAAGGGAATCAATTTAACAGCCATGAAACCAAAAATTGCAAGTTCAATTGAATGAACCAAGTCAAGAAAGGTAAAGGAGGTTCAATCGAAGGAAAATCAGTGGCAAATCATTAGCCTTATTAAAGGGATTTCAAAATCAATCACTTAGTTGATAAAAACCTTTTGAAAGAGAAATTTCTCATATATATAAGCACACAGATCAAACGAAAAGAGTCGTTAGGTTATTTAGAAAAAGAGTTTAACACTGAAGTTCTCAGAGTCACAAGCAAAGAGATTCAAGCTTAATTACAGACTCATAGTGAGTCTGAAAGCCTAGGGTCCCAAAGCGGAACCCTAGTACCACTTGTCAAAGAAACCCCAAAACCTAGGGTTTCGAATAGAATCAGAGGTGAGAAAACAATGTCTTTGAAAGAGGCTTAGAAATCTCTTTCAAAGACTTATGAGAGGAAAACATACACAAACAAGCTCAGAAGAAAGAGATGATGCGAGTTTTTAAACAAAACTAGGTAAAGCGACCAAAATCCAGGATTCAAACATAAACACATATAGCAAAGAGTGAGGAAAACCACAGAAATTAACATGCGAGCATAAGGATAACAGCAAAAAAAAATAGAAGAGTCTTGCATAATAATAAAAAAGAAGAAACAAGAGAGCAGACTCATGCATAATAAGAAGAAAACATACGAGCATAAACACACATAAAGAAAGAACAGGAAAGATCAGAAAATTATTTAAAGAAACCCTTTTCAGAAACCCTAAAATTGAGATTGAACGATTTTAAAGAGGAAATTTGAGAAAAACCTTTGAAAAGTCAAATAACGCTCAGGCATGTCACAGATCTAAAAGAAATAAGCAAGTACGGAACCACAGACGGGTTAGAGTTGCAGAGAAAACCCTAGAATGAGAAAGGTATTGAGGAACGTCGGATCCTGAGTCGAAAAGACTCATATTGCTTGAACACGCCGGAATAATGGCCGGAAAGGCCATAGATCAACAGATCTGAGAAAGATCTAAAGAGAGCCATTGAGGTCGGGCTCCAGAACCTCGAGCAGCTTAGGTTTAAGGGTGAGAGAGAGTGAGTACAGACCATCCATGGCCTGGAATGCCATGGATTCCGGTGGAAATATGGTAGAAACAGGTGGGAGATGATTAGGGTTTCGGAGAGGCCAGAGAGAGTTTGGGAGACGAAGAGAATTTCAAGGCGGCTCCTCAGATAGAATGAATTAGGGTAAGGGGGTTATGGGAATTAAAGATGGAAAGGAAGAATTACGGTCGTTGATCAAAATGATCAACGACCAGGATTAAAGGGGAGCCTGGTGGGTTTTAAGATCGGGTCAGGGGTCGGGTAATTTAGGAATTGGGTAGGTTTCAATTTGGGGCGGAATTGGGGGGTTAAATTGAGGTTAAAATTGAAAAGAAATGAGGCTATAATTGAAATAGCAACGGGCTAGATGTTAAATAGACAATTTTCCCCTTTTTTATTTTTATAAAATAATAATAATGATTTTAAAAAAAATTAAAAGCAGTGAACTAATTAATAATATATAAATATTAATCCAAAAACATTAGAAATAATTTTAGAATTGTAAAATGCTATTAATCGTAAAATAGGCTATAATTGAGATTATATGCAATTTAGATTTTAAAAAAAACCAAATAAATTTGTAAAAAAATACCAAAATCACCTTAATTATATTTTGGTGTAAATATGAGAGTAGAAATAAATTATTCACCAAAATGATAATTTGGGTATAATTATTGGATTTTTACTGCTAGAAATAGAACATAAATTGATTTTAAAATCTTAAAAATTAGGGAAAAATACCAAGACTCTTGGGTATGCTTATATATGCATGTACATGCTATTTTGAAAGTATTTTGTATGTAAAAGATACATAGGGAAAAATTGGGTGTCAACAATGAACACTACAGGATTTCAGCTTGCCAATCTGCCAAAGAGATATGGGAAGCTTTGCAAACAACACATGAAGGAACCACTCAAGTAAAGCAATCTAAGATTGACATGCTCACCACTGAGTATGAACTCTTCAAAATGAAGGACGATGAATCCATTCAAGGCATGCACACTCGATTCACTTCCATCATAATTGAGCTATACTCGCTTGGTGAAATCATTCCTAGGAACAAGCTCGTGAGGAAAATTCTCAGTGTTTTGCGCAGTTCCTGGGAGAGTAAAGTGAATGCCATTACTGAAGCTAAGGATTTGCAAGACCGACTATAGATGAGCTGGTTGGGAATCTAAAAACCTATGAAATAAAGAAGAAGAAGGATAGTGAAAGAAGAGAACCAAAGAAGGAAAAGAACCTGGTACTCAAGGCAGAAAGCAACGACTCAAGTGGCGAGGATAGTGACACGGCTTACTTAACCAAAAGGTTTCAGAAAATGGTTCGAAGGAATGGGGTTATACGAAAGAGAGGCAGCTCTAGCAAGACAAAGAATTATGACCTCTGTCATAAGTGTGGAAAGCCAGGGCATTTCATCAAAGATTGCCCTCTCCTGAAGCAAGAACACTTCAAACATAACTCTGACAAAGCAGCCAAGAGGAACCCGGTTCTTGAAAATGTTTCAAAAGAAAGAACGCTGCAGACAATGTTGTGAAGCAAGCTCTTGCAGCATGGGGAGATTCTTCCAGCAAGTCTAAAGAAGAAGATGATGCAGGTGACATCTCAATGATGGCAGTTGAAAGTGAAGCAAATGAGTATGACTCAATATTTGCTTTGATGGCCCAATCAGATGATGATGAAGACGATGACAATGATGAGGTAAATTTTCGGGATGTTCAGAGAAATCTGAAGTCCTACTCTCCTAAAAAACTCATTTCATTAGCTAACGTGTTAATTGATGCTTACCATAGTCTTGTAAATGATAAGGATGCCTTAACTATGGAGTTAGGAGATGCTGAGCAAACTAGATATGACTTGGTAGTTTGTGTGGTTGATTTGAGGGAAACTATAGATAATCTGGAAAATGAAAAGGAGGTTCTAACTGAGAAAAGTACTAGTGTAGAACATGAAAGAGATGATCTGATGGTAGTAGTAGTTGACCTAAAAGAAACCATTGTGAATGTCAGTAAAGAAAAAGATGACTTAGTGGAGAAAGTAGCTATTATTGAGCAGGAAAGAGATGACCTCTTAGTGGTGATTGTAGACTTAAAGGAAAGAATAGAGGAACTCAAAGCTGAATGTAGGTTTTGGGAATTCTGGAAAAGGAAAATAAGTGGCTAGCGAGGCACATATTAAACTTGAATACGAGTTAAATGCTACAAAAACTAGTTTGTGTGCTGAACTTGAGAAAAATAGACAACTTCAAGTAGAATTGGAAAGAGTAAAAAGAGATCTTGAGAAGTCTCTTAAGTGGACCTGGTCCTCGGATGCTATTACTGCCATGTACGTTAACAATGGTGGAAACAGGCAGGGAATAGGGTTTCAAAGGGAGAGAAATCCTTATAACCCTCACAACAAGTACGTCACTGTGCTTGATAATTGGATGTGTACCCACTATGGGAACAATGGGCATTTCAAGGAAAATTGCCAAGCTAGGGTTCAGTCTCTTCAGAAAAACAAAGTTTTTGCTGAAAGAGGACCAGGTGCCACCCATAAAAAGCGCATGTTACCTGCATGGACTAGAAGAGCACTTATTCAACCCTTTTCTTATTACAAGGGACCCAAACTTGTTTGGTTCCTAAATCTAACCCTTGATTTCCTTGTGCAGGGAACAGTGAAAGGAAGCAGTCAATAATAGTTCATGGACAGTGGATGCTCAAAGCACATGACTGGGAATACCATGGACTTTCTTTCACTAAAAGCCTTGCAAGGAGGGAGTGTATCCTTTGGAAATGGCAACAAAGGGTACATTCTTGGTGTTGGAAAATCACTCACTCACTCAATTGAGAATGTGTACTATGTCAATGGTCTTAAGTACAGTCTCTTGAGTGTTTCTCAAATATGTGATAAAGGAAACAAGGTGGAGTTCTTGTCAAAGATATGCACAGTTACAAATCTAATAACAGGTGAAGTGGTACTTATGGCCAAAAGATACAAGAATATCCATGTTGCTGATTTCGAGTCCCTACAAAGTGGTGATCTGAGCCGCTTGAAAGCAGCTCATAATGATGCTGAATTGTGGCACAGGAGGCTGGGGCATGCAAGCTTCTCTCTACTGAATAAACTGGTTCAGAAGGACCTGGTTCGTGGTCTTTCCAAGTCAAAGTTCAAAGAGCACAAAGTTTGTGATGCCTGCGCTAGAGGAAAGCATGTAAAATCCCCATTCAAGCCAAAGAAGGATGTCAACACCTCAAAACCACTTGATCTCCTTCATATGGATCTGTGTGGCCTTATGAGAGTGCAAAGCAGGGGAGGAAAGAGATACATTTTTGTGATAGTGGATGACTATTCCAGATTCACTTGGACTCTGTTCCTTAGAACAAAAGATGAGACCTTTGAAGTTTTTGTAGCCTTTGTGAAGAAAATTCAAGTAAAGATGGAATGAAAAGTAGCACGCATTAGATCAGATCATGGAACAGAATCTGATAATGCTATGTTTGATGAATTCTGCAACGAGAATGGCATCACCCACAACTTTTCAGCCCCAAGAACTCCACAACAAAATGGAGTTGTGGAAAGGAAGAACAAAACCCTTGAAGAAATGGCAAGAACAATGCTGATCGATAGTGGGATTGCTAAGAACTTCTGGGCTAAAGCTATCAACACTGCCTGCTACTTGGTGAACAGGTGCATGATCGGGTCTCTCTTAAACAAAACTCCCTATGAGTTGCTGAATGGAAGGAAGCCCAAGCTGACTCACTTAAGAACATTTGGGTGTAAATGTTATGTTCTCAACAATGGAAAGGATCAGCTTGGAAAATTTGATGCCAAGAGTGATGAAGGAATTTTTCTGGGGTACTCTTCTCAAAGCAAAGCCTACAAGGTATACAGTAAGCGGACTCAGTGTGTTGACGAGAGTATACATGTAAACTTTGATGAGTCCTATCTTTCTTGTGAGAAGAGCAAGAAGGATGATCAAGATAGAGAGCCTCTGCTAGTTCCGGGAGAGGTCATTGATATGGCAAATGGAAAGGCAGATATGATGAGTCAAGTGAAGGAGACAGGTGAAGACAATGCAATCTCATCCTCATCAGCCGGAGAGGAACCTGGTACAACAATTACAACCACTGAAGTTGAAGAAAGAGTGGTTGATGTAGTTCAAAGTACTCCGCAGGTAGTAGAAAGAAGGATACAAGGGAATCAATCAGGCTTACCCAGCTCCTCTACAAATGAAATTCAAGTGCCCAACTGGAAACACGAAAGCTCCCATCCTCTCGACAACATAATTACTCCTCTGGATTATGAAGTCCAAACCAGATCAAAAGCCAGAAATTCACTTGCCTTCTTAGCATTTCTCTCTCAAATAGAGCCCAAAAACATTAAGGAAGCCTTAAAAGATGTAGAATGGATCACAACCATGCAAGATGAGCTGCATCAATTCGAAAGGATCAAAGTATGGCACCTGGTACCTAGACCCTCAGATCGGACCATCATAGGGACTGGGTGGGTATTCAGGAATAAGCTTGATGAACATAGGAACACAACAAGGAACAAGGCAATGCTAGTGGTCCAAGGCTACAATCAGGAGGAAGGAATTGATTATGATGAGACTTTTTCTCCAGTTGCTCGTATGGAAGCTATCAGAATCCTCATTGCCTTTGCATCACATATGGAATTCACTGTGTTCCAAATGGATGTCAAAAGTGCATTTCTTAATGGTTACCTCAAGGAAAAAGTCTATGTAAAGCAACCTCCAGGTTTTGAATGTCATGAACACCCTGAATATGTGTTCAAATTGGACAAGGCACTGTATGGGTTGAAGCAGGCTCATCGAGCTTGGTATGAGAGGTTGTCAAAGTTTCTCTTAGAAAATAGCTTTGCAAGAGGAAAAATTGACAACACTTTGTTTCTGAAGAAACGAGGGAGGAACCTGCTCATTGTTTAGGTATATGTGGACGATATCATTTTTGGGGCAACAACTGATTCACTATGTGAGGAATTTGCAAAACTCATGGAAAATGAGTTTGAGATGAGCATGATGGGTGAGTTGAATTTCTTCTTGGGTCTTCAAGTGAAGCAGTCCACAAAGGGAACATTCATTAGTCAGCAGAAGTATATCAAGGAGCTTCTGAAGTGGTTTGACATGGAAGCATCAAAAGTGATTGACACTCCCATTGCCACTGCTACTCGACTAGACATGGACGAATCTAGCTCTTCTACGAATCAAACAATGTATAGAGGCATCATTGGATCTCTCCTCTATCTTACTGCAAGCAGGCCAAATATTTTTTCAGTGTTTGGATTATGTGCAAGGTTTCAGTCAAACCCCAAGGAATCTTATCAGAAGGCTGCAAAAAGAATCCTAAGATATCTTAAGGGAACACAGGACCTGGTTCTGTACTACGCTTCAAGTGATAATTTTAATCTTATTGGGTATGCTGATACTGATTATGCAGGTTATCTGGTGGACATGAAAAGCACATCTGGAATGTCTCACTTCTTGGGATCATGTCTTAACTCATGGGGCAAAAGAAAACAAAATTTAGTAGCTCTTTCAACAGCTGAAGTAGAATATGTTGCTGCAGCCTCCTGCTGTGCTCAGCTTCTATGGATCAAACAACAGTTAGAAGACTTTGGAGTGTACACTGACTGTGTACCTCTTTTGTGTGATAACAAAATTGCTCTCAATATGGCCAAAAATCCAGTCCAACATAAAATAACCAAGCACATTGATGCGAGACATCATTTTCTCAGAGACAACGTGGAAAATTGGCTTATCTGTATGAAGTTTTGCAGCACAGAAGACCAAATTGTAGATATCTTCACCAAAGCCCTGAGCAGAGAACACTTTGAGAGAAACAGGCTGGCACTGGGGCTAATAAAGCCTAGTTGAGAACCTGATTCCTACCACATGGCTATGAAAATCACATACAGGTAAAATTAGCTAAAGTGTTTTTCGGCCAAGTCTAACTCACTTCTATGCCGTTACAGGTAGACACATATGATGATTATAGAAGCAGCTGAGGCAATGCATGAGCGGTAAAAGAAGTTTGAGCATTTTTCAAAAGGGACTGGTCAGGAACCTGGTTCTTGTGCCACAGGTTTGTGGTCTTTTTCTTTTCTCATACATATCTCAAAAGAAAACAAAAAATAATGCCACATCATCAACCTTTTCAGACTCTATATGTCACGTCTTTTCGTTCAAATCCTTTCACTTCCCTCTGTTCATCTTCCCACACATCTACCGTCGTTTCAGAACTCGTTTCTCTATCCTTCATAATTGCCATTCACCTCATTATAACCCTCTCACTCCCAAAAATTAGAACGACCATCTCTGTCTTCCTCAGTGTCTCCAGAACCTTCAAGCAAAATTTCTCTACCATGGCTGAGGATCAAACAATCACTCCTACCACTGAAGAGAAAAACTTCGAGTCTTCTCCTGTAGAAACCACACCAGTCATCCCTTCATCCACCACTGTTCAAATACAAAACCCTAAACTAGTTTCTCCTTCACCCTCCATCCCTTTCTCTACTCCCTCTGACTCTACTCCTCCTCTAAGTGTTGAGAACTCAGACAACCCTAAGAATGAAAGCATCTCTCCTTGTTGCCTGAGTCACTCAAAGAACAGAGTAAAGATGACATTCCAGTTCCAGAGGAAAAGAGTAAGTCTCCATCGGCAGAAAAAGCTTCATCGATCAGTCGTGAAAGTGCTAAGGGCTTTAAGGAAAGTTCTGATCAGTCTACAGGTACTCCTATTTCTTCTGATGTTGCTCCTATGGAACCTCAAGAGAGGGAAGCCATAGAAAATATGTTGTCTATTACTGTTGAGGGAATTATTGGGAACGAAAGTTCCACCATGCCTGAGTCTCAGGGGGAAGAGACCCAGTCCTTGGTGAGAGAAGGTGCAATGGTGCTCTTTGAACAGCCTGCACTAGAAGAGACTACTGGGACCCCCCTTGATGGACCTGACCCCTCTCCTGAGGAAACATGTCAGGAATCATCTTCCCAGGTCAGTTTCGACCCTACTCCTTCTCCTCACTTTGATACTGAGCCCTTGGAAGTAGTGGCTCCTGTTATGAGGTCCAGTGATGAAGAAGATGAGGATGATGTTGCTCTAAGTGCATTAATTGTAGCAAGGAGGCTAGTAGCAACTCCTGAGCTCCTAAGCGACCTACCACAAGGTTGCAGCAAAAAGAGGCTTTTGAGTCTTTGCTAAAGAAGAGTAAGAGAAGTAACAGGAAGAAGAAGAAAAGGCTGGTGAAGAATGGTGAAACTGTGGTGACAATAATATCCCACTTGTGGAAGTTGATGAGGAAGCCACAGAGGAACCAAGTTCCTTGATCAAGAGGTCCCAGAAAAAGAAGCACTCTACTGAGAGTACTTCAAAAGAAGTTGTTGGAACACCCAGTGAAAAGTCAGTGAAAGATAGTGGCAAGTTGAAGAAAGTTATGGTAGAAGAGTCTCTGCTGATGAGGATGTGCAAATGAAATCTAGTGGGAAAGTTAAGTCCAGTGGAATGTCTGTGAAAAGAAAATTGGAGGATGTAAAAGAACCCGTTTCTGTGAAGAAGGCAAGAAGTGGAAGTATATATGGTAAAGAAAGGTTGAGGTGTCAGAAAGTGCTGTGGCGTCGTACTTTTGACCCTGAGATATCTGAGATGGCTGGAATGCGCCAAGTGCTTGAGATGGTTGAGTTTCAACAATGGGAACACCTATTCAAGGTGGATGTGCCCAAGGTATATGAGGAAGAGGTTCAAAATTTCTATACAGACCTCTTTACCGTTGAATCTGATTACATCTGCGCACTGGTAAATGGCGTAGAAATTGTTATGGAGTCAGCTGTGTTAGGAAACATACTTAAGGTTCCCGCTGAAGGTCTGTCTTCTGTTAGAAGTGTCTGTAGTTCAAATTTTAGGCATGCTATAGTTAAGGAGAGTGTTGTGCAGCGGAGGGATCGGGTGCATAAGAAAGCATTGCTTCCTGTTTATCTTTGCTTTTTGAAGTGGTGAACAAGGTTCTCCTCACGCGTGTCTTCAAATTCTTTAAAGTGCCTTTGGGATAGCCTAAGATGGGGAACAAGAAGCAGACTATCTCTAAAACTACTCTAGAGGAATGTGAGTGTCTTGACAGAATAAGAGGTATAGGTAGCACTTTAACGATCTCCCAGCTTATAAATGCTCAAAATAGTGCTACTGAAGAGATCAAAAAGCTGAAAGCAAGGAATGTCATATTAGAGACTCAGCTCAGTCAGGCCCAAGAGGCACTAGGATCCTCCAGTTCTTCAAATGCAGAGGTTGCTCGTCTGACTAAGGAGAATGCTGATCTCAGGAAACAAGTCGAGAACCTGAAAGAGAAACTGCTCGCTGAGCAAATGTCCGCCAATGCTTGGATAGATCTAGTTCTCAATACACTTGCTGCCTCTTCCATGCCCTCTTCCTTTAGTGTCCCCTAGGCATATCTCTCAGTGACCAGTGTTCAGTTTATCTCTCTCGACAGTGTTTTGATGATGTTGTGGTGTTTGTGTTTGTTTTTTTTGGTTTGTGGATGGAAATTATTAGTACTGCTCCCGTGTAAACAGTCCAAATCTGCTTTTGCTATAAGGCAACTGCTCATGTTTTTGTTGTTTGATGAAAACTCTCCTTCTTTTGATGTAAATGCTTATGTGTTTCTTCTTCTCTTCTCTATCATGTTGTGTGCACATAAGTGGCATGAGTTGACTGGGCTAGACTTCTTTATGCTATTTGCTTGTTTGTGCGTTTTTAATGATGCCAAAAGGGGGAAGAGTAGATAAAATTGAGGAGTTAAGAAGAAGCGGGGACTGATTCAGGGTGGAAGCACAAAGTCAGGGGGAACTTGTGAAGTTCCTGATACTTTATCTGGTTTTTGTTGCTCTAAATATGATTGTCAATTTTTAAGTTTGTCATCATCAAAAAGGGGGAAATTGATGGGTTTATAGTACCATAGATTTATGTTTTGATGATCTAACAAACTTACTGTCAAAGAACCAGATAAGAAATCTGATACACTTGGTACACAACTTAATCAACAGATTCAAGCTTATGTGAGTTGCTATGACTTCAGCAGATAAAGAATCAACACAGGTACCTGTCACACCACTCTTTGTACCCCCCGAAATATATGTATGTATGGGTTAAAGAGTTTTTCCAATTAAAGTGACAAAAACTTGAGTAGGGATTATTTTATTGTTCAGAGTCGCCACTTGGAATTGATTTTTTCGGTGTTCCAAGTCACCATTTATTTGAATCCCTAGTCAAAGGAAGGTTTGACTCTATTTTTATCGGTCCGCGAAAACAAAGTTCGGATAAGGAATTCTGTTGACCGGGGAGAAGGTATAAGGCATTCTCCGAGTCCCGTGGTTCTAGCACGGTCGCTTTATTGACTTAAACTTGGCTTGAATTAATTTTGGACAAACTGTGATTTATATTATTTTCATGTTGTACCTATCCGCTTTTATCTCTTGATTATTAGAGAAATCAAAGAATATTTTTGAATAATATAAAAAATGTCATAACCACGCTACGCGAGCGAATGCGTGATCGAATAAAAAATAATTAATTAATTTGTCATAATTGTGCCTCGCAAGCGAATCCGAAATCATGACAATCAATTATTTGTAATACTTTTAAAAAAAAAAAATACTACATTTGAGAAAATTAGCTCTTTAAAATTTACAAGTCAACCGTCGCGCTACTCAAGCGAATGCGTGATCGACGAAATTTATTATTTAATCATAACGGCGCTACGCAAGCGAATCCGCAGTCATGACAAACAATTGTTAGCAAGTTATTTACTTCTAGGAAAATTAATACATTCTAAGAGTTTAATTATTATTTTTTTTTGAAATTTATTAAAAGGTCAATTATCGCGCTACGCAAGCGAATCCGCGAGTTTGGCAAAGAGTTTATTAAACTAAAAAATCAACTGGAAAACTAACGAATATTGTATGACCTTGTTGAATTAAATTATTGAATGTTGAACATCACGTTACGCAAGCGAAACCGTGGAATTAGAGCGCACCTACTAATTGCCTAGCGTTCGATATAATTAATTGGAAGAAAGTGAGTTACTTAATTGGTATATAAAAAAAATCTGATTTTTATTTCTATTTTTCTAATCTTATTATTGAAAATATTATGCAAATAAATGTTGGACCAACTCTATCTATTTTAAAGGGATGGGCCAACTTCTTTGTTAAAAGGGGAAATGGGCCAGCTTGTAAAGACCTCTTGGGCTGCTGGAATTTATTACTAAAAAATGGGCCAAGAAATGGATTTTTATTGGCCCAATGCTATATAGAAGAGAAGGGTAATTTTGTTGTTTAAGGTAAATGGGCCAGCTTTTATTTTTTGGTTCAATAAGGCCCAAAGTTGATACAATATTGGTTCTTTAACTTAGTTTGCATTTATGACCATTAACTACATAGCCACAATTGTATAAACACACACTTTACAAAAATAGCCACTTTTGCAAAGCTGGAAAAATGGCCAGATTCAAAAAAAAAATACTTTACAAAAATAGCCACTTTTGCAAAAATGGCAAAAATGGCCAGATTCGAGAAAAAAAAACAGCAATCCTAGAAGCAATGTTGCATTGAAATTTCAGCAACTAAAACAAACTCATGCTATGTGTTATACACCTAAAGTCATTCATGGCATACTTAACGTTGTTACTCGAATACAATAGCTTGAAACATGACTTAAAAACTCCAATAAAACCTACTGACATATCAACTTATTCCC
>NC_031990.1:22351142-22476162 GCF_001879085.1 Nicotiana attenuata
CATTTTACCTTGGCCAGTTTATATATCCAAATGTTCGTTTAAGCCAACCAATTGATAGTTTTGATTTTCTCATTAGTTTTGATTCAAGTTGATACGCTTGCTTTTCTGATAATAAATTTGATTCTGATTCATTAGGTTAATAGGTTGATTTGGTGTTTTGAATCCGTATTTGTTCAATAGATGTTGAGGCATGTCTAAAATTGGAGGTTTGGTTTGACTAAATGAACATGGTTGTTAGTGTAATTGGTTTAATTTCAGTTTAAGCTTCAGGTTCTATTAATTAATCTTAATTAGTTTAGGCTAGATTATTTGTTTGGTTATAGCTGGCAGGTTTATCAATGGTCAGTAGTTTCAGGGGGTTTTAAGGGTAGTTTAGGCATGGAAAGGGGCAGTTTTATTAGATTTGGTAATTCTTGAAGTGGGGTAAGGGTAGAATAGGAATTGTAACAAGTATAGAACCTTCTAGGATGGGCTATAGTGTAAGTTTTAGTAAACTTAGGGTAGTTACTTGTGGTACAAGTCAGAAAATAAGAGGAAAAAGTCAGAAATCTAGGAACATTTAGGCTAAAACGAAAATCCAAGAAGGGGTAAAGTGCAAAACTGAAACCTACTGTTTGCCCTACCTGCCTTGCCTATAAAGGCATGTTTTCTTGCCTTGAAAGGCAGCTTTTGAATATTCTGAAATCTGAGAGAACCAAGAGCTGAATTACAGGGAGAATAAACTGGAGAGAGTTTGAAGAACTAAAAAAAAATCCAGAACAAGATACAGAGCCTCTAGAGTTGAGGTTCACCTTCTAGCTTTGAAATTGGTTGAAAGTCAGTCAACGATTTCCTTTGGGTGTTTTGGTTATTAGAATTCAGTATCCCTTGTTCAAATTGCATTTTTGGGGTTTTGAACTATTGAGTTTACTGCTCCATCAGACTTTTAGCTGTTGTTTTGCACTATTGAGTTTACTGTTCCATCAACATTAAATCTGGACTGTGTGTTGCTGGTTCATTCTCTGCTCAAATCTAGCTGCTGATTCTCCTTGTTCACTCATTTCTACCATTTCAGGTACACTACTTTGAACTACATGATGTATACATTGAAGCTCTAATGAGATGGTCAAGGATCTGTCTGTTTGATTGAAGGCCATTTGTGTTTTGTTGATAATGTTCTATTGTATGTCTGGTAGTATGTATAATTCAGTAGACTCGTTTTAATTTGAATAACAACATATGAACCCAGTAGTTGATTTGGTTAAGATGTTAGTCAAAGTTCAACCTGTGAACTGGTTTGGTAGTATTTATATTACCGGTAGCAATTTTTGATCCAGCTAGGGAATAATTGGCTGTCTGCATTTGAATAGAAGTCTTAGATATCATTGATATAGGCATTTGAATTGGTGTTGACAAATTAGTGTTGAATTTCACCTGAATTGAAATGATTCATCTAGACTAGTAGTTCATGACAGTTAATTAGTCTTCCAGTATGAATAACATCTTTCTCATTATGCTGTATCGTGGATGTGGTTTGAGCTCGATATTGGCTTCATAGCCTATTAAATTGTGATTGTTCCTGCTGGGATTCGATCCCAGACTTTGGCATCACAGCTGCCTGAATTGCCCTCTACTTCCACTGGGCCGCCTGTTCTCATTTGGGCCTGGGTGTATTAATGAAGCTCAGGTTTGCTTTGACAAAACGATGACCACTTGTAGGCCTGATGACCGTGGCCCTGAAAATTTTAAGTTCACAATGTGCCCGTTTGCAATCTGGGCTCAAGGCCCATTTTCTCTTTACCTATTTCTGGTTGTTTGAATTTGGGTTTGAAATCCATAGCCTTAACTGATTAGGACTTTCCCTTCATTTTAGAGACAGAATAAAAATAAGAGTCGTAATTGCATTAGGTTTGTCTCCAAAAATAATAAATGAGACGATCCTCGCTAAACAAAACAAACAAATTGCGGGGCCCTCGATAAGTGCTCATTGTAAGAAATGCCTAGACTTCGGGATGTGTCGTTTAGCGAATTTCACGGCCTTCCCCAAATAATAACGCGACAGTCTCTTTAGGCATGCGATTTAAATAATTTTACCTTCCTAAATACGGGTGCACATTTATGTGACCCAAATCCAAATCTCAACGGAGTCGAAATGGATTGAAGGCCACGGGTACACTGGTGTGACGTGGTTCGAGATACATTTTCACGACGTTGCGACTCTCTTAAAATAATAATAATAAAAGCGGTTCAAAGTTAAAAGCACATAGATTAAAACATGTACTAAAATCAAACAAATAAGCCAAATATGACAGTTGAGCGACCGTGCTAGAACCACGGAATCCGGGAACGCCTAACACCTTCTCCCGGGTTAACAGAATTCCTTACTCGGATTTCTGGTTCGCGGACTGTTAACAGAGTCATAACTTCCTCGGTTCGGGATTCAATCGGTGACTTGGGACACCATTAATCTCCCAAGTGGCGACTCTGAATTTTAATAATAAATCCCGTTCCGATTGTCCTTTAAATGGAAAAACTCCTATACACCCTTTACGGGTGTAGGTAAAAAGGAGGTGTGACAATTGTCCCTTGGAACATTAGGGGGCTAAATCAAGCCCATAAGTAGAAAGAGGTCAAGACTCTTCTAGCTGCAAATAAAGTAGATGTAATGGGATGTATAGAAACCAGATTTAAGGAGCATAAAGCAAAGAAAATTCATAAAAAGATTGCCAAGGGATGGAATGTATGCTGCAATTATTCATATGCTGTGAATGGTAGAATTTGGATACTTTGGAGAGCTCATATTCAAGTACATATTACCCATATGACAGATCAGTTCATCCATTGCTGTATTGAAGATACTAGCACTCAATTTAAAACACTCCTTAGTATCATCTATGCTTAGAATGATGGTCACCAAAGGGAGAATCTATGGAAGGATCTTAGGCAGATAAATATACCAACTCAGGAAACATGGCTGCTCAGTGGAGATTTCAATAATGTTCTATCCTCTGAGGATAGAATAGGATCTCCTGTAACTGCTGCTGAAATACAGGGATTTAAGGATGTGATTGATGATCTACAACTTACCCCACTTAGAGATAAAGGTTGGCATTACACTTGGACAAATAAGCAAGGTATTGGTTCTAGGGTGTATAGCAAGATAGACTGGGCATTGGGAAACTATCAGTGGATTCAGCAGTATGGTCATGGAGAAGCTAATTTTTTGAATCCATCAGTTTCTGGTCATTCCCTTATTTTAATCAAATGTGGCAGGCAGAAGTTATTGCATCCTAAACCATTCAGGCTGTATACAAACATCATGGAGCTTCCACAATTTCAGAGCACTATTCAGCAAGTATAGAACCAGTGTTATGATGGAGCACCTATGCAACAGATTTGGTGTAAACTGAAGAATATGAAGGAACAACTGATTGAGATAAATGCCTATATGGCTTCATACAAACAAAGTCTTGAGCAGGCAAGAGAGAAATTGGATATTATACAGAGTCAAATGAAGCAAGATCCTTTGGCACATGCCCTTTTTAATGAAGAGAAAGCAGCATTAGATGAAATTGAGAAGTGGAGTAATGTGGAGGAACAAATAATGAGGCAGAAGTCCAAGGCTTGCTGGATTGAATGTGGAGATGCCAATACAAAGTATTTTCATGCTCAATGGAAGATTAGATCCAGCCAAAATAGTATAACATCCATTTATACTGATACATGTATGAAACTAACAAAGCCCAAATTAGCTGAGCAGGAATTCATCAGTGTGTTTCAGTCTTTGATGGGAGATTGTGCTACTGAGTTGCCATGTGCAAACACAGCTATAATTAAGGAAGGGCCATGCTTAACTATATCACAGCAAAGAACTTTGATTCAGAATGTTACAATGGAGGAGATCACAAAAGCAGTAAGGGAGATGCCTAAAGACAAAGCACCAGGGGTTGATGGGTCTCTGTGAAGTTCTTTACCAGAAACTGGGAGATAGTGAAAGATGATATATTTGCAGCTGTAAAGGATTTTTTTTCTACCAACAGATTGCCTGAAATGATTAATACTACAGCTATTACACTAGTCCCTAAAGCGAAAGCACCAGCAACAATTAAAGATTATAGGCCCATTGCATGTTGTACTACAATGTACAAGATCATATCCAAAGTCATTAAAAGGAGGATGAAAAGTGAGCTTGATGGTTTGGTTGGTCAGTCTCAGTCAGCATACATTGAAGGAAGAAGCATAGGTCATAATATTCTGTTTAGCCATGAATTGTTCAAAGGATATTCCAGAAAAGGAGTTTCTCCTAGATGTGTGATGAAGGTGGATTTAAGGAAATCTTATGATACTCTGGAATGGAGTTTTCTTAGGCAAATGCTTATTGATCTTGGGTTTCCTTTTAATTTTGTACAGTGGATAATGACTTGTGTTACCACTGTATCATATTTCTTGGTCCTAAATGGTGGTTTGACAAAGCCTTTCAAAGGCAAGAGAGGGATTAGACAAGGAGATCCAGTGTCTCCATACTTCTTTGTTATTGCGATGGAATATTTGAGTAGAGAACTGGGGCAGTTGCATAAGAATGGGAATTTTAACTTCCATCCTAAGTGCAGGAAGTTAAACAGCACACATATATGCTTTGCTGATGACTTACTAATGTATTGTAGAGCTAACTTTGAATCCATAAAGATCCTAAATTATGCTTTTCATAGATTCTCAGCTGCTTCTGGCTTACAGGCTAATGTTAGTAAAAGTGTAATATATATGGCTGGGATAGCTCAAGCTGCTAGAGAAGAAATACTTGGAACTTTGGGGCTCACTGAAGGAAAGCTCCCTTTCAAATACTTGGGAATTCCTTTAGACTCTAAGAAGTTAGCTGTCTATCAATACTTGTCTCTGATTGAGAAGATAACAGCAAAAGTTACATGTTGGTCAGCAAAGCTCCTATCTTATGCTGGTAGATGTCAATTGATCAAGGCTGTTATTTTTGGTATTCAGACTTATTGGGCACAGGTTTTTATTCTCCCAAAGAAGGTGATGAAAGTTATTGAAACTATTGGCAGAACATTTTTATGGACTGGCAGTGCTAATATTTCAAAGAAGGCACTAGTAGCTTGGGAGAAGGCGTGTAGACCAATAGCAGCTGGAGGTCTCAACATACTGGACATAAAGATGTGGAACAAAGCAGCAGTTATCAAACATTTATGGGACTTAACAAGAAAGAAGGATTGTTTATGGATACGATGGGTGCATAGTTTTTATATAAAGAGTAGGGACTTGGAAACAATGGCTACTCCTAAGACAGCATCTTGGGTAGTGAGAAAGATACTGGACAATAGAAATGTGATCATAGGGCATCAGCAACTTCAAGGGAGTATTCACAACATATTACAGGCAATGTGCAAGAATGGAAAGTTCCAGATCAAACAGATGTATTTGAAACTGATTCCAGAGTATTGCAGAGTTGAATGGAAGAGTTTAATGCTGCATACAAATGTACATCCGAGATATAGATTCACACTTTGGCTTGCAGCATAGCAGAGAATAGCAACAGTTGACAGACTATTGAAGTTTGGTATTCAAGTGCCTGCAGCTTGTGCATTCTGTGGACATAGTCTAGAATCTTTTAACCACTTATTCTTTAATTGCTCAATCACAAAGAACTTGTGGTCTAGACTATGTGTATGGCTGGGGCATAAGAGGAACATTGGAGGTTGGGAAGTTGAACTGGAATGGGTATGCAAGAAAGCTAAGACCAAAAAAGGAATAAATGCTATAACCAGTTGTATTTTTGCCATTACTGTTGCAATGATTTGGAGGGAGAGAAACATAATCAGATTTGATAAAGGTAAGTATGATGAACATCAAATATGCAGAGAAATAGTATTGCACATACATGTCAGAGGTAAGAGCAACAGTAAATGGAAGGGATTATTACAGCAGCTGGATTGGGTTCCATGAAGAAACAAAGTGTAGAAACGTAATAGAAGTGATTAGAAATAGTGTATGTATTGTAGTAATATAGATAGATAGACACATAGTTTTCACATAGAAAATTGTGATGTATAGAAGTAGTAGTATGTCAAAGCTACTACTAGGTCTCAAATTGTAAAATTTTTGAGTATCAATAGAATATAACTTTAACTAAAAAAAAAAGAGACAAGTGCACTAGTTTGAAAAAGCAGGAGCCACTTGAATCGAAAAAGAAAGAAAAAAAATTGTATTGTTGTGCAAAATATTCTTTAATAGTGGTGACTCTTGATGTAATTGTGCTTAAAGAAATAGGGATTTAATATATATTGATGTGAAAGTGGAATATGGTTTGACATAAGTGTGGGGTTGAATGGTTAAGTATATGTATTAAAGTGCTTAGGGAGGTATAGCCACTCTTATATCCACATGTATCCTACCCGTCCCGCAGCCTACATTATAACTAATTAAAGTCCTACTTGATCCCTTGATTGAATGAGCTCAATTAGTAGACTAGTACACTACGGTAAAGCCTATGGTTCATCTCTTGTGGCATATGAATGTTATTTCTGAGAGTGAATTCTTTCTATCTTGAGTTCCTAATTGTTCTTAATGTCTATTATTTTTGGAATTACTCTCTATGTTTGTGTGAGGGCACTGGATTCACAAAAGAAAGGTAATGCTTGACCTCTGTGTTAGAGTAAGTGTACGGGTTATAGATAATGTGTGGTGCTTTTGAGTCAAATCTTGAGGTAAAGATGTTACGATATTGTACTTAATCTGTTTTAAAGATTTTTGGTGTGATGAGTCTTGAGAGTTGTTGAAAAAGGTCGTATTTTAGGTGAAGTGTAGTTTGATTGCTCGAGGACGAGCAATGGCTTAAGAGTAGAGTGTTGATGGTAGGCTATAATTGCGTATTTTGGCCATTAATTGCACTCTAATTCGCTGCACTTTACTAGTGTTTGAGCTTTAAAGGGTATTATTTTGCACTGAGTGTGTGCTTAAGCTTGGTAGGAGCGATTCCGAGTTACAATGAGGTTGTGGAGCTAATTCGAGCTATTTTGGAAATATGAGTAAAAGTCCATGAATTAAGTTGGGATCGTGTTCGGGGATCAACGGACAATAGTGCACTTAACGAGAGAAACGAAGAATTGAGCAAGAAGCCATCCAGGTGCGCGAGCACGCACTGGGCGTGTAAGTAAAGCAGAACATTGTCCAAACTGCGCGGCCATATGCACGATCACATGCCCAGGTGCGCGGCCACACACGTCCAGTCCAAAAACTTTCCCAAGCCTATTTTTGTAATTTTGGGGGAGACTCCTCTTGACCTATATGAACCCCAGCTCGTCTAAAAAGAGGGTATCGTGGATATTTAAATGAAATTTTATGAGAGAAGAAGGCAAGGAAGCAATGGAAACGCAAAATACTTGATCCAATTCATTCAATACGGAAGCTTGTTTTGAATTTGAGAATTGTAATGTCTTCTTGTTCTTCTAATATTCTTGTGATGAATAACCTTTCCATTATGGAGTAATCATACTTAGGGTTATTGACGGATGTTGTGAATTGACTATCGTGTTGGGTTTTACTCTCTGTTAATTGCCCGAATTCATTGTATGAGTTATTAATTGAATTGCAAGGCTTATTGTGGGTTTACTTTAATCGAAAGAGAAGTGTTGCTGCAATTTGCATTGTGCCATATTGTTTGGGTTGATTTTACGCCGAAAGAGCTTAGAGAGTTATGAAATAACCCAGTTTAGAAGAATAATTGAGAGGTGTTCTTCGAAGGATCATTCATTCACCGTATTTATGCATATGTTCATAAAACCTGTTATTAGGTTAATTAAGGAACTCTCATTCATTCGGAAGAAGAATTTGAATCCCTAAGGTAGCCTAAACATCTGTTGAAATCGAAGGAGTCAATAGAAGTTAAGAATGAACTTAACCCAGAGCTATCTGGAACAATAGTTGATCACATATCTTGTCACAACCATTACTTCTCACCCTGATATTCAATCGTTGCTACTTAGTCATTAAAGCTCCATTAGTTTCTTACAATACATAATCTTAGTTTTATTTGTAGTCGATAATAACATCTATCAAAGGTTTATTACCTGGATAGTGCTGAGCAGAAGTTTTTTTAGAACATTATTTAAACCAATCCTTGCGGAGACAGTTTAATTCTATACTATCTTTGACTAGCGAGCCTAAGTTTTATACACCGATTTTGCGCTCGTCACTGGTCCGAGAAAATAAAGGTACGCAGTCTCCCATCTATTACATTAGCAAAATCCTAGTCGACGCCGAGAAGAGATACTCTCTCCTCGAAAAACTGGCCCTGGCCTTGGTCATAGCTTCACGAAAGCTTAGACCATATTTCCAGTGCCACTCCATCTCGATAGTCACGACTTCCCCCTAAGAAGTATTTTGCATAAACTCGAGCTATCAGGAAGGTTGGCCAAATGGGCAATAGAATTAACAGAGCATGATATAACATATCAACCACGAATAGCGATAAAATCACAAGTTCTTGGTGACTTCGTCACCGACTTCAGCGCAAAAATAATGCCCGAAGTTGAAAAAGAAGGCGCCCACGCTTCTCATCAAACACAGGACCTTTGGGTCCTATACACCTACGGCGCTTCTAACGCGTCAGGGTCTGGACTGGGACTCGTACTCGAAGTTCCAACCGGTGAAGTGATTCGCTAGTACATAAGGTGCCCGGACATGACTTCCAACGAGGCTGAGTATGAGGCCGTAATTTCAGGGTTAAAGCTAGCACTCAAATACGAGGCGAAACGGTTAAGGCTACACTGCGATTCTCAACTCGTTGTCAACCAAGTCACAGGGACTTTCCAGATCAAAGAGCAAAGGTTATAGAAATACCAAACCGAGATTTGTAAGTTGCTGCCTGAGTTCGACGAATGTCAACTCGACCAAATCCCCCGAGCACAAAATACCGAGGCAGACGGCCTCGCCAAATTAGAAACAGCCACCAAAAATGTTACAACCAGAGAAAGAAATGTGGTCCACCTCCTCAACTCATCGATAGATCAAATCGAGGTAAGAACCATAAACCTGACTTGGGACTGGCGCAACCGTATTGTTACATATTTGCAGGATGATGTACTCCCAGATGGTAAAAAAAGAGGCCAAGAAACTGCGAATGCAAGCAGCTAGGTACAACATCATTCATAACGACCTGTACAAAAGGATGTATGGCGGCCCTCTAGCGAAATGCTTAGGCCCAAATCAAACAGGAGAGTCCTTGAAGAAGTCCACGAAGGCCACTGCAGAGCTCATTCCGGCAATCAGCTTTAATCAAACGTCTCATACGGGCAGGATATTACTGGCCCACCATGAAAAAAGAGGCCACGGATTTTGTAAAAATGTGCGAGCAATGTCAAAAGTATGCCCCAGTGATTCACCAAGCAGGCGAACACCTCCACTCAGTCACCTCCCATTGGGCGTTCATCAAATGGGGAATGGACACGAGGTAACGTAAGATTTTTTTTGGTTTTAACTAAGGGTGTTAAACAGGCCGGGTCAGCCCGATTCCGGATCGGCCCAGACCGGTAGAACCCGGAACCGGCCCGAACCGGTAAGGGGGCTGGGCTGGGCTAGGTAGCGGGGTTGGGGTGGGTTTGAACGGTTTAAATTTTTGAAACGGGTTAACCAGCCCGGTAAAATCCGTTAGATGAACGGTGCCGTTAAACCGGTTAACCGGCCCGGCCCGAAACGTGAATATAACATGAATATACCGTGAATATACCATAAATATACCATAAATATACTATAAATATACCATGAATATACCAATTATTGTATACTAATTAACATAATTTAAAATTGTTGGAATTTAACATATAGTGTATATATTTAGGGTATAAAACTATAAATGCTCAAATCATAGAATATGATGGTAACGTATTATTTTTAAAATATGCTATATATGTGTTATTTTAAGATTTTAAGACAATTTGTGTTATTTTAAATTATTAGACGTATTTATGCTTAATGATTTAGTTTGTTAGATTAATTTGAAGTATTATTAATTTATTATGCATGAAAATTTAGTTTACTATTTATTTGTTAATTTACTTTTTAAATACAAACTTTAATTTTGTAAGTTTGAAATAAATATAGCACTTGCAATTTATAAGTGCAATTTTCCCCCATCTTCCTTGTATTCTTTATGTTAGTATTTTGTATTAATACTATAACTTACAATATTTATACAAAATCCAAAAAAAAAAATTATACTAAACCCGGCCCGGCCCGGCCCCCTCAACCCGTAACCCTTATGGTTCAATTTTTACCCGGATGAACCCGAACCCGTTAAACCCGTTAAGACCCAACCCGTAACCGGCCCGGACCGTAACCCGTACGGGTCCAAAAAAGATTGGCCCGGCCCGGCCCGGCCCACCCGTTAAACACCTTTAGTTTTAACTAACTATTTTTCAAAGTGGGTAGAAGCATGAGCATTCGCCCAAATAAGCAAACAAAAAGTGATCGCCTTCATATGGAAAAACATCATATGCCGGTTCGATCTCCCCAAAGATATCAGCTGCGACAACGGACAACAATTTGCAGGGAAAAGGGTTGTTGAATTCTTCGATAAATGGCATATCAAAAGAATACTCTCAACGCCATATCACCCCGTGGGTAACGGACAAGCGGAGTCCTCTAAAAAGTCGATACTGAACATCATGAAGAAAAAACTCGAAGACGACAAAGGGCTATGGCCGAAAATATTACCAGAAGTACTCTGGGCCTACCAAACAATGCCAAAGACGAGCACAGGAGAGACGCCATACTCATTAGTATATGGGATTGATACAGTCATATCGGTTGAGATCGGGGAGCCCAGCCTAAGATACTCCCACAAAAGCGGACCCAGGAACGATAACAGTAGAAGACAAGAGCTTGACGTAGTCGAAGAACCAAGAGATATGGCCTACATAAGAATGGTCGCCCAAAAAAAACAAGCAGAACACTATTATAACAAAAGGCAAAAATCAGGCCGCTCAAAGTAGGGGACTACGTGCTTAAATCTAAAACTCAAGCAAGCAAAGACCCACGTAAAGCCAAACTAGGAACAAATTGGGACGGCCCATACAAAATCACTGCAATAGCGAACAAAGGGTCATTCCAACTAGAAATAATAGAAGGAAAGCGACTACCAAACAACTGGAATATTACACACCTCAAGTACTTCAACTTTTAAAAGATGAAGCGTCCCCAAAGTCGTACTCTTTTTCCCTCACTTAAGTTTTGTCCTATTTGGGTTTTCTCGAGGAGGTTTTTAACGAGGAGACGAAAGGGACACTTCAGGATTGAAGTGCACACTGACGGAGGCACAGCACGGCTAGTTCATTGCTCAACCTCTCAATATACTTCTCCAAGCCGACCAACGAAGGGACTAGATTGACTGGGACTGGAATGCCAGCTAAGAAAATATGTAAATTTCTCCAAGTGTATGAACAAAGCATAAATGCATGATGTTTACTCATATTTTCTCCAAACGTACAGCCAAAGCAACGTTATCTCAACACCTAATTAGCCCTTGGCCATAACTAAGTATAGGTTATATTCGACCTCGTTCGAATTAACACCCAATTGGCCCTCAGCCATAACTAAGTACAGGTTATATTCGACCTCGTTCGAATCAACACCCAATTGTCCCTCAGCCATAACTAAGTACAGGTTATATTCGACCTCGTTCCAATCAACACCTAATTGGCCCTCGACCATAACTAAGTACAGGTTATATTCGACCTCGTTCGAATCAACACCTAATCGGCCTTCGGCCATAATCAAGTATAGGTTATATTCAACCTCATTCGAATCGACACCTAATCAGCCCTCGTCCAATAATCAAGTATATATTGTATTCGACCTCATATGAGTCAATACCTAATCGGCCCTCAACCATAAATAAATATGCGATATATTCAACCTCGTTCGAACTAACACCTACTGGCGTCCATGATCAAACTTAGGTTTTGTTTCAACCTTCTTCAACCTACTTGAGCTAAGTTATTACGACTAAGGCAACCAAGCAACAAAATCAAAAAGCATTGTGAGCACGTGATTTTTGCCCTATATGAATTACTCCCATAAATTCAAAACAAAATAATTTTTTCCATTATTTGAATTTTTGTGGCATTTTCTGCCAATTGTTTGCATTTGTCTGTGCATGTTTATTTTGTTTAATTCATGAAAAATACAAAAATATATTGCATTTGCATGTAGGATTTAAATATGCATTTTAGGATTAATTAGAAAATTGGTTGTTTTATAAAAAAGGGGAAAATCACAAAAATGCTTCATTTCTACACTTTTTCCTTTCATTAATTTTTTCTCTTTTAATTTAGGATTAGTTAGCCTTCTATAATTTTTATAGTTAGTTAATTAGTTTATTTTCACATTTTTTGGAAATCTAGGATTTTAATTTTAAGATTTTTTTTAATTAAAGAAGAAGAAGAAGAAAAAAAAAGGAAAAATGAAAGAGGGGTTTTAATATGAATTGGGCTAACTCTTGTACCCAAATCAGGCACAAATCCCAGCCTAAAAATTACCCAAACCTGTCCAAACCACTCAGCCCAGAACCCGTCCCCAACCCGGTCCGCCTCTTTAAAAAACAAAACGACCCCGTTTTCATAGCTTAAATCAGGACCGTTGATCCCAGCTGATCAAACGGCCCGGAAGTGGCTTGTCTCTAATATTTAAATGTCGGAATCCCTACCACTCCCCCCCCCCCTCTCGTTCACTCATCTCTCTCAACTCAGCCTTCTCCAGAGATGAACCCTAGAGCCCGCCGACTTAAAAAACCCCACTACATCCGGTGGCGCGCCACCCCAAACCACCTCAAGCTAACACCCTAGAACCCCCTCACTCCCCTCTTTCCAAATCCACATTCCATTACCCTCGAATTTTCCCATAACCCCTTGAATCTTAGATCCGAACTCAGGCCTTACAAGTCCAAAACCAGTTGCGGTCGAATCTGGTGGCATGCATCGACCCAAGGTTTCTCTTCTCATGTTTGTAAGGTTGACTCACTACAAAGCTGATGCTAGTCGTTCTTTCTTGAGGGAGAAAAGCGACTGGTATCAATTTCGTATGAGTCAAGATATCGAGTGTCATTTCGAGTTTAGCCGGTGAGTTTCATTTCATTTTTGGGTCTGTTTCTGGTTTCATTTTCACTCGTTGTCCTTCTTCTTCTTTTTTTCTTTTTCCTTATTTGAAATTTAACCAAATTTTCGGCCGAGTTTGAGATTTGTCTGTTTAGTCTTCATTGGTTTTTCTCTTTGTTCTTTGTGTTTCCAAGTCTGTTCTCCGGTCCTGCTTGATTTGTTTGGTTTCTTTTGATTAAATGGCATGGTTATCGCTCCAATTAGTCACCTAGTCAATTTAATTAGGGCTATTTTGATAACTTGGTTAATTTCTTGCTCATCTGTGTAATCATTTGATTGGTATAGGCTTAACCCTCGGAATTTTTCAAATATTTGCCCTTTGTTAGTTGACTGATTTTATTCAGTCTATCTGTGTTTGGGCTTTGAAGCCATTGCAGACTTCACCCCAATGGGGGTTTGATTTGGGTCATTGGGTAAGAATTTGGGTTTTGGATATTCATGTTGGTTTATTTGGGAATCAGTTTGGGCTCTTGGAGTCATTTATGACCCAATTCAAAAGGCCCAGCCGTTTGAGCCCAGGTCTGTTTGGTAGCTTAGGTAATTTGCAAAGTCATTAAGGGTAGTTTAGGGAGTTCAACTTAGGGAATCTTAGTGTAACTGAAATAGGAAGGTTCTAGTAGGGGTTTTAGGTGAATTTCAGACTTTTAGGTAGTTAACTTGGAAAGCAAGTCAATAAATGGAGGGTATCTGATCTAAAAACAGAATTCAAAAAAGGACTAAGGTGTAAAAATAAAAGCTGAAGTTTGCCCTAGTAACTTGCATATAAAGGCACTCTTACTTGGGGTGCAATTCAGATTTTGGGGCATTAAAAAAAAATATATACAGAAAATGGGAAGCGGCTAGGTTCTTTGAGAGAAGTCTGAAATTCCCTCCATTTCTCATTTAGAAAACTGCTTAAATCCTGCATATTTGGTATTTTTGACTTCATCTGGTTAGGAAAACATTCTTCTAAAAAGATCAAAGCCCTGCATCTTGGTTCCAATGGCTTGAGGCTGGTTTTTTTTTTCCTGAAGCTTGGTTTTTGAGTTTTGCTATTGGGGTTACTGTTTCATTGAATCTGGGGCTGTTCTTTTGCTGCTCTGTTGATTATTCACCCCTTCTGTTTCTCTTTTGATTTCCAGGTATCCCCCGGATCTCATTGACATGTGAATTGCCTATCAAAGCTATGTAAACAACTTGGGCTTGCATATGAATGAGAATGAGTTTGAACAAAGATATATGTTCTCTAGTGATCAATCATGTGTTTCTTTGATGTATTAAATTTCCTGTTCGAACCCTCTTCTAAGTGAATTTTAGCTTGTCATTCTAGGCTCTAGTGTTGTTTGAACTCTTTTGCATTTATTGTCTACAACGTGGATCTCTTTAGTCAAACGTAGTATTAGTTCATTCAATTTGAGTGGTTTATTTTATTACTGAAGTTACAGGGATTTTACTGCCGTTAGAGTAAGCTGTAGGTGCAGATTTAGTATGCATTTTCAGGATTTTTGTTAAAAAGGTATAGCTGAGTTTTAGTTGTAATAGTTGAACTCTCATCATTATTGAAATATGGATATCACTAGGGACTAATCTATAGGCTGTATGGTAGTGTTTTGTCGATTTTCAAGTATTAACGAGGCCTACTGTTGTGTTTGATCATATAGGTAAAAGCAGGAAAGGTTCTGATGATTGTCTTATTTGGAAATATTAGCTTTAAACTTTGGGTATGATTTTGGTTCTATTTGGTTGGTAGGTTATTTATTCATACGTTGGCTTGAAATCGGTAATGGTTCATGCTAAATAACAAAATTGAATAGGATGGAGTTTTGGTCAGTACACACTCGTTTATTTGTATAGAAAAGCATGCTGGGTCTTGGTTATGCATCAATGAGCTTTTCAAATCGTTTCTCAATGGAACTTTGACCTTTCTTGGGGTGGTGATGTTCTCTTAGAGTGCTATGTGATAGCAATTGTTAAGCTGATTTTACATTTAATGCCGAATCATGGAATTAATGTTAAATGGATGTATCGGGCTACCAGTTTGGGCCCAATTGTGATTGTTTTCCCTTTAGCAACCCGGTTGCCGAGACGAGCCTCATTTTGGGCCTATTTGGTCCTTACGCTGGCTTGCAGTAACGGATGGTTAGTCCCCGGCTTATGACAGTCCTAGCTTTGCAATCAAACGTGGGTTGTTCATTGCTAGCATTGATTATTAATTTTTAGCTTAACAGTAGTATAAAATAAGTAGAATCCCAGCTTCTTTAATGTTTAGATAAATAAGTTCCATTTAATAGTTGAGGTGTGCCATGTTAAGTAGGATATAGTTATGGCCTTCAAGAATTTAGCTTGAATTCCCTTTAAAATTTAGAATCGAGGTGTGTCGTGCCGAACAAAATCTCACATGGCCCTCGTTTAATTAGTATTTTTTAATGCTTAGAATTCGGGCGGACCGTTTAGCGAATTTCACGGTCTTCCCCAAAATAATAAACGCGTAGTTGCTTTAGGCGCGTATTTTAATAATATTATCTTCCTAAATGTGGGTGCGCATTTATGTGACCCAAATCCAAATCTCAACGAAGTTGAAATGTGTTGACAATCACTGGTGCACTGGTGCGACGTGATTTCGAGACGCATTTTCACGACGTTGCAATTCTTATTAAAAATATAAAAAAAAAAGCGGTTACTAATAAAAGCATATAGGCTAAAACATGTACTAAAATTAAATAACTTAGCCAAATATAGCAGTTGAGCGACCGTGCTAGAACCACGGAACTCGGGAATGCCTAACCCCTTCTCCCGGGTTAACAGAATTCCTTACTCGGATTTCTGGTTCGCGGACTGTTAACAGAGTCATAATTTCCTCGATTCGGGATTCAATCAGTGACTTGGGACACCATTAATCTCCCAAGTGGCGACTCTGAAATCTTAATAATCAAATCCTGTTCCGATTGTCCTTTAAGTGGAAAAACTCCTTTACATCCTCGCTGGTGTAAGCAAAAAGGAGGTGTGACAGCTATGATGACTTGTCCTAGGCCTTAACCCCATTTCTTTTTATGATCTTTCAACTGCCTCTCTAGATAGGCCTTTTGTAAGTGAATTTGACACGTTATCTCTTGACTTTACGTAGTCAATTGTGATAACACCACTAGAGAGTAGTTGTCTAACGATATTGTGTCTCCGTCGTATATGATGAGATTTTTCGTTATACATAACGCTCCCTACCCTTCCTATTGCTGCTTGATCATTATAATGTATATAGATAGGTGCCAAAGGTTCGGGCCAAAATGAAATATCTTCCGAGAAATTCCGGAGCCATTCAGCTTCTTCACCGACCTTATCTAAAGCTATGAATTCTCCACTATAGAACGGGCGATGCACGTTTGTTTGGTTGATTTTCAAGACACTGCTCCACCCCCAATTGTGAAAACATATCCACTCGTAAATTTAACTTCAGATGATATGGTGATCCAATTTGCATCACTATATCCCTCGATCACGGAGGGATATTTGTTATAATGCAAAGCATAATTTTGGGTATGTTTTAGATACCCCAAAACTCGTTTCATTGCCATCCAATGTATTTGGTTGGGATTACTTATAAACCGACTCAGTTTGCTTATAGTACATGCTATATCTGGTTGCGTACAATCCATGATATACATCAAGCTTCCCAATACTCTTGTATAGTCCAGTTGTGAGTCACTTTCACCTTCATTCTTTTGATGTGCATAACTCACGTCAATTGGAGTCTTGGCAATCTTGAAGTCCAAATACTTGAACTTGTCAAGTACTTTTTTAATGTAGTGAGACCGTGATAATGCTAGACCTTGTGGGGTCTTGTGAATTTTGATTCCTAAGATCACATCAGCAACACCTAAGTCTTTCATGTCGAATTTGCTAGCTAACATGCACTTAGTAGCATTTATATCTGCCATATTTTTGCTTATTATCAATATGTCATCAACATATAAGCAAACAATAACTTCATGACTTGGTATTTTTAATGTAAACACATTTGTCACACTCATTGATTTTAAACTCACTTGCCAACACTGTTTGATCAAATTTGGCATGCCATTGTTTGGGTGCTTGTTTAAGTCCATAAAGCGACTTAACTAGTTTGCACATTTTCTTTTCTTTAGCCCGAACCGCAAAACCCTTAGGTTGTTCCATGTAAATGTCTTCCTCCAATTCTGCATTTAAGAAAGTTGTTTTAACATCCATTTAATGGATTTCAAGACCATATACGGACGCCAGTGCCAGTAACACCCTAATAGATATTATCCTCGCTAATAGCGAGTAAGTGTCAAAGTAATCAAGGCTATTCTTTTGTCTATAACCTTTGACAACAAGTCTTGCCTTATATTTGTCAATAGTACCATCAACTTTCATTTTTCATTTAAAGATCCATTTCGAACCTAAAGGCTTATTTTCCGGAGGAAGATCAATAAATTCCCATGTATGGTTATCCAAAATTGATTGAATTTCACTATTGACTGCCTCTTTCCAAAATGCTGAATCAGAAGATGACATAGTTGCTTTAAAAGATTGAGGCTCATTTTCAAGCAAGAATGTCACAAATCTGGTCCAAAGAAAGTAGATGTTCTTTGACGTTTACTACGCCTTAGATCTTCTACAATTGAAGTATTTTCCTTTGGTGTTTCCTGAGGTCCGTTTAGGTCTTTCACTTAACGACTCGCATTCAATTTTATACGGATAGATGCTTTCAAAGAATTCAACATTATCTGATTCCATTATCGTATTAACATGAATTTATTATCACATTTGTGAACAAAAAGCCGACATGCTTTACTATTTGTAGCATATCCAATGAAATCACAATCCACAGATTTTGGTCCGATTTTTACCCTTTTGGGTAAAGGTATTTTTACCTCTGCTAAACACCCCCACGCTTTGAAATATTTCAAGTTGGGTTTTCTTCCTTTCCATTTTTCAGATGGAATAGATTGCATTTTTCTGTGGGGTAATCTGTTGAGTATTCGGTTAGCTGTAAGGATGCCTCCCCCCACAAACTCTTCGGTAATTTAGAACTTATTAATAACGAATTCATCATTTCCTTTAACCGTTTTCTCCTTTCCGCGATTCCATTGGATTGAGGTGTGTAGGGTACAGTAGTTTGATGGATAATTCCATATTCCGAACATATTTCTACAAACGGAGATTCATATTCTCCACCTGTCACTACCCAACCCCCCGGTCGTGATGGCGCCCAACACATTGCTAGGCAAGCCCGACCTTTCAACAATAATCCCCACATTGAATGATTCATAAATACAAAACACAGATATTAATTACTAAGCCATTTTATCAAAAATCTAGAAATACTGAGTAATATACGGAAGTCTAACAAAGTACTGAAACATAAACCCAAACAGGATCCGGTGTCACGAACATGAGCCTCTAATATAGAGTGTCATCCCACAACAGGTCTGTCTAAGAAAATAGAATAAGGAAAGATAGGGATAAGAAGGAAGGATCAAGGCTGCGAACGCCATGCAGCTACCTTGATGCTCCCGAATACTGCTGCTCAGCTAAACAGGTCCTCCCTCAGTCTGTGATGCACCTAGATCTGCACACAAGGTGCAGGGAGTAAAGTGAGTACTCCGACTCAGTGAGCAATAAACATAAATAATGGCTGAAGATAAGAAATCATGGAATAATACAAAGTAAACTATAACTGGCAGTACCAAACCTTTAACAGTAAAACAACAAGTCAATGAAATGATAGTACATAAAGAACCATGACAAGTAAAACAGATAAGTAATAATGCATGAATGCAATGCAATGCATATGCCGGTACACTCAGGTACCCACTGCGGCGTGCAGCCCGAGCCATCCATATATTTAACGTCGATGGCGCTCACTGGGGGTGTGTACAGACTCCGGAGGGGCTCCTACAGCCCAAACGCAAATAATCAAGCCATCTCGTGGCACCAACTAGGCCCTCGGCCTCAATATCAATATAATACTGCTGCGGTGCGCAGCCCGATCCATCCTTAGTCCAGAAATCACTATAAGCCCCTCGGACATTTGTAAAACAGTAGTTCACAGCCCCAAATATCATTTAGAAACATCATTTAAGTTTTCAAATCTTAGAAAGAGGGCTGGTTCTGCAAAATAGTACTTAAAACCTTGGACTGAGGTTAAATAATATGCAAAGTATGCGTAAACAGTGATATCAATCCCTGAAGGATTCAAATAGTTGGCACGAAGCCCAAATTAAAACAATCAAATCCAAGTAACGATGATTTCTAACAAGTTCTAGTAGAAAACACAGTAAAACATCACCCCGGGACGGACCAAGTCACAATCCCCAATCACAAACAACCCCGCACTCGTCATAGAGCGCGTGTCTTGCCTCAATATAGCGTTACGATGTGAAATTCCGGGGTTTCAAACCCTCAGATCATCATTTACATCTATTACTCACCTCAAGCCGGCCCAAAGTCTAGCTCGCTATGCCTTTTCCTCTCGAATCGACCTCCTCGCACGTCGAATCTGATCAAAACCACAAGGAATACATTACAATAGGCCAAAGAAACATAACCCAATCGAAAAGACTCGAAAAACATCGAAAATCATGAAGTTGGCAAAACCCGAGCCCCGGGCCCACTTCTCGAAAAATTATAAAATTTCCATCACCGGATTCCTCGTCTCGCCACGAGTCTATACATATCAAATTGGCCAAAATCGGAGTCCATTTGACCCTCCAAATCCCATTTTTAAATTACGAATTCTCAAGCCCTAATTTACCCCCTTTTTGATGAATTTCAACCAATTTCCATGTTAAATTTATCATAAACTCGTATATTTAGGCCAATGGACTTACCTCCAATCGATTCCCAGTCAAAACCCTCTTAAATTCTCGCCAAAAGCTCACAAGGTCGCTCAACAATGGTGGAAAATATCCCAAGATCGCGGATGAAAAATGATATTTTAAACCCTTCTGCCCAGGCCGATTTTCGCTTCTGCGGTCCCGCTTCCGCTTATGCGGGACCGCTTCTGCGGCCAAATCCTCGCTTCTGCGGAACCTCATTAAAATTTCCAAAACCGCTTCTGCGGTAAACCTTCCGATTATGCGGATACCTTTCCGCTTCTGCGGAAATTGCTCGACCTCAGCCTTTTCGCACCTGCGATACCTGACTCCGCTTCTGCGCAACCGCATCTGCGGTTTCCTTTCCGCAGATGTGGAAATACCTGCTGCAGCAAAAAACCTGCAATTCCAACTTCAAATTTCCTTCCGGTAGCCACCCGAAAACACCTTGAGGCCCTCGGGACCTCAACCAAAAGCACCAACACATCCTAAAATCTCATTCAAACTTGTTCCAATCATCAAAACGCATCAAACAACGCTAAAACCATTAAATCACATCGGATTCAAGCCTAAGTTTCTTAAAAACTTCCGAAATACGCATTCGATCGAAAACCCGACCAAATCACCTCCGAATGACCTGAAATTTTGCACGCATATCCAAAATCACCTAACGGAGCTACTACAACTCTCGGAATTCCATTCCGACCCTCGGATCAAAATCTCACCTATCAACCAGAATTCGCCAAAATACTAACTTCGCCAATTCAAGCCTAATTCTACACCGGACCTCCAAAATCACTTCCGATCACACTCCTAAGTCACAAATCACCTCCCGAAGCTAACCGAATAACCAGAAACCACATCCGAGCCCTCTAACTCATAGGTCAACATCCGGTTGACTTTTCCAAACCAAGCCTTCCTTAAAGAGACTAAGTGTCTCATTTCCTACCAAAACCAGTCCAATTCAACTCTAACACACCCAATGCCGATAATGAAACATGAAAAAGCAATAAATGGGGAAAATGGGGCGGTAACACATGAGACGACAGGTCGGGTCGTCACACCACCCCTATCACTACTAATCATTTTGATCTTTGTATTCAATTGATTTTCCACTTTATTCTTGTATTGCTTAAATGCTTCAATTGCTTCATCCTTACTATTAAGCAAATAAACATAACAATATCGGGTGCAATCGTCAATAAAATTTATAAAATACTTTTTCTCACCTCAAAATGGTGTCGACTTCATATCACAAATGTCAGTATGAATTAAGTCTAAAGGATTTGAATTCCTTTCAACAGACTTATAAGGATGTTTTACAAACTTAGATTCAACACATGTTTGACATTTTGATTTATTATACTCCAATTTAGGAAATATTCCTAAATTAATTAACTTCCACAAGGTTTTGTGATTGACATGTCCTAAACGAATATGCCATAAATTTTTTGACTCCAATAAACAAGAAGAAGCTGAAATTTTATTCATACTACCGACAACCATTACATTTAGTTTGAAAAGGCCCTCTGTGAGGTAGCCCTTTCCAACATATATTTTTTTCTTGCTTACAACAACTTTGTCTGAAACAACTACACATTTGAATCCATTCTTAACAAGTAAAGAAGTAGAAACTAAATTCTTCCTAATAGTAGGAACATGAAGAACGTTGTTGAACGTTAACACCTTGACGGAAGTCATCTTAAGGAATATCTTCCCATAACCTTCAATCTTGGCTGTTGCAGTATTTTCCATGGAAAGCTCTTCTTCGGGACCAACGGTAGAGTAAGTCGCAAATGCTTTTTTGACATCACAAACATGTCAGTGGCCCTAGAGTCAATCCACCACTCCTTCAGATTTCCAACTAGGTTGCGTTCCGAAAGTGATGCACATAGATCATCAACGTCATCATTCTTCTCCACTATGTTGGCTTGTCCCTTTTTTCTTATCCTTTTCCGGTAGACGACAATCAAGGGCTTTGTGACTAGTTTTTCCACAATTGTAGCAGTTGCCCTTGAATTTCTTTTTGTTCTGATCCTTAGTTTGTCCAGAAGACCTCTTCGCAATCTCCTCAACGATATAGCTCCCATGATCGTTGAATTTTCACGAGACTTCTTCTCGGCCATTTTGTTGTCTTCCTCAATCTTGAGACGGATCACAAAATCTTCCTACTTCATTTCTTTGCGCTTGTGCTTAAGATAGTTCTGAACTTGGGTTCCGAAGCCGAAGCCGAGCCGAGCGACGACGACGGCGAGAAGCTTGACTTCTTCTTAACTCTTTAAAAGCTAGAAGAAGAGCAATTGTATATAAACACATCAAAAGTTTTTTCCTCCTCCAATATGAGACAATGTCGCTTTGCCAAGGAGGAAAACTCAAATATTTTATTTTCCCTCCATTTCCCATTCAGTTTCTTTAAGCTAACTCAAGCTTTAAAAATCCCAACATTCAGCTGTCCAATAAGGTATTACAATTCTCAACTTTAATCCGCAAAAAAGGATTGGTGCATGTCATTTAAAGCTCAAAATCACATTTACATGGCATACTTGGTGGATTTCGGTTGAAACTTCATTTTGTAGCAATTATAAATTATATTGTCCTAAAGTGCATATTTCCATAATATGTCTATAAATTTAAGCTACATGTTTATATCTTACTTATTCAAATCCATTTTATGCTTATCGGATCATTTAACTGTTTGGCGTTTCATGCAACTTATGTTGGCCAATAGTTGTCAAATTCCTAGCTAATAAATCTTTTTAATATTGATTTAACTACTGTCTGCAGTGTAATGAAACTTTCGCAATATCAACTTTAATCTGCCGCAAAAACGTAACTTGTCTTATATATTTTTCAAGTTACTATTTCATTTGTTATAAAAAAATTATTTATTATCTTTCAACTTACCTAATAATGTAAAAAAAATTTAAACTGTCACAGAAGTAGACTATTTTCAGATATCTTTATTTTGCACTTTTATCTTACTTCAGATTAATTCACTAATTCCCCCTCTTAAAAGACCTAATAATAGATTCTTTATTCTCATACGGATAAATAATGGTATTTTCTTACGAGACCTTAGAGGCATACAATTTTAATATGAACCTCTAGTAGGATTTCAACCCGAGGATTGTTAAAATTCTTTCTAGTTATTTCTCAGTAAATTCACATGTTGGCTAAATATTGCAAAATTTGTGGTTCATGTAACTATTTAATGAGAAAACTGCATTTTAATATCTAGTCTGTAATGATTCATTCATTTTATCCTATTTTCTTGAACTGTGCATAAATCAAATATCCTAATTTAAAATTTTGGTGAAAATATGAAACTCTGTTAATGATATGATATTAATCAGCTGTAGATGAAAAAAGGTCACGTGATACGGTATATCCACTTATTAGCCGTTCTCACGCCTCTTAACATATAGGAAAATGATTCTGCCTTTTTCACAAAATATAGGAAAATAACTTCCCTATTTTTCACCTCTTATGAGTATAATTTAGAATATTTCAACCTAAGAATATGAAGTAAAAGTCCCACAATTCCATAATCATTTTCGTGGTTAAATCCCATTTTTATCAAAACCTAGGTTTTTAAATAAGCTCCCAAAATTTCCACATTTTACCCGTTAAAATCTACCCATAATCTATGTATTTAACTCATTTTAGGTTGAACTTACTCACCTTACAATGCTTGATGAAAACCCTTCTCCAAGAAGCTCCAAATTCGGACTACACAAGCGAGAAATGGGGAAAATAGGTCTAAGTCCCGTTTTTAAAATGTATTCTGCCCAGTGATCCCTTATTCGCAATCGTGATAGGGCATCCGTGGTCACGAAGGCCAAAAAGCCAAGCCCAGAAAAATGCCCTTCGTGAATGGATACAAGCCATGCGAAAGCGAAGGCTTAGCTGGCCTGCCCATCGCAAACGCGATGGCGTCAACGCGAACGCGAAGGCCATCAGTTGACCCCCTCCCTAGTTGGCCTCTCACTTCGCGAACGCGAAGGCCAGTGGCCCAGAGACCCGCGAACACAGTCTCCTTCTCGCAAATGCGTAGGGAAAAATCTCACCCAGGCTCATTCCTTCATCACGAACGCGATTACTGCTCCACGTTCACGAAGAAGGAAACCAGAACATCAACTTTTGGTGTTTCCAACTTAGCTCCGGGCAGTCCGAAATACACCCAAGCCACTCAAGACCCCGTCTCAATACACGCACAAGTTCATAAACATAGTACGGACCTTCTCGAACTCCCGGAACACGTAAAACAATAACGAAACAAAAAATCGCAATCCAAAACCAAATTGAATCAACTTATGAACTTCAAACTTCTCAACTAGCTCCGAATGCACCGAAACATACTTAGACTACTCGGAATGACACCAAATTTTGTGTGCAAGTCTTAAATCACCATATGGAACTATTCCCAGGCTCAAAATTTCAAACGGACCTCGATAACACCAAAACCTACTCCAAACCAAACTTAAAGAACTTGAAAACCTTCAATGCGCCAATTTTCAATATTAAGCGCTGAAACGCTCCCCGGTCATTCGAAACCCGATTCGAACATATGCCCAAGTCCAAAATCATCATACAAACCTATTGGGACCGTTAAATACCGGTTCTGAGGTCGTTTACTTAAAACGTTGACTCAAGTCAAACTTAACTATTTTAAGCCACTATTAAGGAACTAAGTGTTCCGATTTCAACCCGAACCCTTCCAAACCCGAACTAACCATCCCTACAAGTCATAAAACTGTAAAAGCACATACTAGAAGTCTTAATTAGGGGAACGGGGATCTAGAAGGCAAACGACAGGTCAGGTCGTTACATTCTCCACCTCTTAAACAAATGTTCGTCCTCGAATGGGTCTAGAATCATACCTGGAGTGCTAAATAGGTGTGGGTATCTGCTCTGCATGTCCTACTAGGTCTCCCAAGTCGCCTCCTCGATTGGTTGACCCCTCCTTTGAAACTTTACCGCATAAATCTTCTTGGACCTCAACTGGCGAACCTGCCTATCAACAATGGCAACTTGCTCCTCCTCATAACACATGCTCTCTTCTAGTTGAACCGTGTTGTAGTCTAACACATGCTACCTGTCAGTATGATACATCTGGAGCATAGACACGTGGAAAACCAGATGAACTCCCGATATACTGGGAGGCAAAGCAAGCTCATAAGCAACCTCCCCAACTCGCCTCATCACCTCAGATGAGCCTATAAACCTTGGGCTCAACTTTCCCTTTTCCCCAAACCTCATGATTCCCTTCATCGACGAGACTTTAAGGAGAACCTTCTCGCCCACCATAAATGATAAATCACGCACCTTCCGATCCGCGTAACTCTTATGTATGGACTGTTCTGTGCGAAGTCACTGCTGAACCAACTTCACCTTCTCCAAGGCATCCTTCACTAAATCACTACCATATAACCTAGCCTCGTCGGGCTCGAACCATCCAATGGGCGAACGATATCGCCGACCATACAAAGCCTCAAATGGAGACATCTCAATGCCGGACTGATAACTGTTGTTATAAGCAAACTCAGCCAAAGGCAAGAATCGATCCCACTGCACTCCAAAGTCAATCACACATGCTGTGGCATATCCTCCAAGATCTGAATCATCCGCTCCGATTGTCCGTCGGTCTGTGGATGAAAGGTTGTGCTGAGCTCTACCTGGGTATCCAACTCTCTCTGAACTACTCTCTGGAAGTGCGAAGTGAACAGAGGGCCTCTATCTGAAATGATGGAAAGAGGCGCACCATGCAATCGAACAATCTCCTGAATGTGAATCTGGGCCAATCTCTCTGAAGAATATATAGTCAGAACCGGAATAAAGTGTGATGACTAGGTCAACCTGTCGACAATGACCCAAAATGCATCAAACTTCCTCAAGGTCCGCGGCAACCCAACTAGGAAGTCCATAGTGATACGCTCCCATTTCCACTCGGGTATAACCATTTGCTGGAGTAGGCCACCTGGCATCTGTTGCTCATACTTAACCTATTGGCAATTTAGGCACCTCGCTATATACGCAACTATGTCCTTCTTCATCATCGCTACCAATAATGCTGCCTTAGGTCGCGATATATCTTGGTAGCACCTAGATTAATAGAATATTGAGAACTGTGTGCCTCCTCTAGAATCTTCTCCCTCAATCTATCAACATTAGGAACACATAAACGACCCTGAAGTCGTAGAATACGATCCTCACAGATAGTAACCTCCTTGGCACCACCCTATAGTATCGTCTCCCTAAGAACCAGCAAGTGCGGATCGTCGAATTGACAAGCCTTGATCAGTTCAAATAATGAGGATTGAGCGATGACGTATGCAAGAACTCGGCTAGGCTCTAAAATATCCAACCTCACAAGTCTGTTAGCCAAGGACTGAATGTCCAAAGCTAATGGACTCTCCTCTGCTTAAATGAATACCAAACTACTCATACTCTCAACCTTTATGCTCAAGGCATCAGCAACCACATTCACTTTTCCCGGATGATAAAGGATGGTAATATCATAGTCCTTTAGTAGCCACCTACGCTACCTCAAATTGAGATCCCTCTACTTGAACAAATGCTGCAAGCTGCGATGATCGGTGTAAACCTCACAGGACACCCTATAAAGATAATGCCTCCACATCTTGAGAGCATGAATTATCGTGGCCAACTCCAAATCGTGTACGGGGTAATTCTTCTCGTGGGGCTTTAGCTGACGTGAAGAATATGTAATAACTCGCCCCTCCTGCATCAATACACAACCCACGCCAACACATGAAGCGTCACAATACACAACATATATCCCTCAACCGCAAGGCAACACTAACACTAGTGTTGTAGTCAATGCGGTCTTGAGCTTCTGGGAACTCGCCTCGCAATCATTGAACCATCGAAACAGAGCACCCTTCTGGGTCAATCTAGTCAAAGGTGCTACAATGGATGAGAAGCCCTCCACAAACTGACGATAATAACCTACTAACCCCAAGAAGCTCTTGATCTCGTTCGCTGTGGTAGGACGAGTCCAACTCTGTACTGCCTCGATCTTCCTGGAATTTACTTTAATACCCTCGCCTGATACCACATGCCCCAAGAATGCCACAAAATCTAACTAGAACTCACACTTGGAGAACTTAGCATATAGCTTCTGTTCCCACAAGGTTTGAAGTACCACTCTCAAATGCTGCTCGTGCTCCTCCATGCTAGGTGAGTAGATCAATATGTCATAAATGAAGATAATGAAAAACAATTTAATATATGGCCTGAACACCTAGTTCATCAAATCCATAAACACCGCCAAGGCGTTGGTCAAGCTGAGAACATCGTTAGAAACTCATAGTGGCCATATCTAGTCCGGAGAGTTGTCTTCGGAATATCCGAATCACGAATCTTCAACTGATGATACCCCAATCCCAAGTTGATCTTAGAGAACACCGTGGAACCCTGCAACTGGTCAAACAAATCATCAATACGCGGCAACGGGTATTTTTTCTTAGTGGTAACTTTGTTCAAATGGTTGTAATCAATGCACATCCACATAGTCCCATCTTTCTTCTTCACGAACAACACAGGTCCACCCCAAGGCGACACACTCGGTCTGACAAACCCCTTTACTAGTAATTCCTCAAGTTGTTCTTTCAACTCCTTCAAACTCCTTCAGAGCCACGGTACGGTGGAATAGAGATAGGCTGGGTACCTGGAGATAAATCAATATAGAAATCGATATCATGATCTAGTGGCATGCCTAGTAGATCAGAAGGAAACATACCGGAGAACTCCCGAACCATGGGCACTGAATCAATCATCGGAGTCTCTGCAACCGTATCTCGAACATAAGCTAGATAAGTCAAATATCCCTTCTCGACCATGTGTCGAGCCTTCAGGAAAGAGATAACCCGACTAGATGCACTGACAAATGAACCCTTCCACTCCAATCTAGGCAACTCTAGCATCACCAAGGTAACAGTCTTGGCATGGCAATCAAGGATAGCATGATATGGAGATAACTAGTTCATGCCCAAGATGACCTCAAAGTTGGTCATATCAAGCAATAGAAGATCCGCTCCAATCCCATAACCACAGAAAGTCACAATACAGGATCGGTAGATTCAATCCACAACAACAGAATCACCCACTTGCGTGGACACATATACAGGAGTACCCAATGACTCACGAGGAAAACCCAGAAAATGAGCAAACAGAGATGAAACATATGAATATGTAGACCCTGGATCAAATAGTACCAAAGCATCCCTACCGCAGGATAGAAATAATACCCGGGATCATGGCATCTGAGGCTACTGCATCTGGTCTGGCTAGAAAGGCATAGAACCTAGCAGGAGCGCCACCTGACTGGCCTCCACTTGTAAGGCCCCGAAAAATTTTGCTAAGTAAATTAGGATTTCGTGGTGCCATGTAGGCTAATTATAATGTTTTATATGCTATTAACATGATGGGCATCAATTGAATTTGGTATATAAGTCTTTTAATAAGTAATGTGGGGTCTAATGGGGGCCTAAGTATATGTCAAGTTAGAAAATTTCATAATAGGCTAAATTCCAAATGAGTTTGCACAAGTCCACACTTTGAATGAGCATATCTAAATATTGATAAGGTTTTATGTAATGAACAACCTATCATATGAAAGGTCTTCGAGTCTAGTTTCCAACGCTTCAAATCGATTGTCATTTGGACATTCCTACACAAAGTTATGATCAAATTACCAAAGATTGGAAAAATGCGATTCTGTGTCGAATCTGCGATCGCAAATATGTCGCATTTTTGACTCTGCGATCGCAGATCTATCAGAGATTGGGCCAGTGTTGCGCAATTTTGGGCACCTATTTCGCGATGCATTCTGCGGCCCACATTCTTGTTTTGCGGTCCATTCTTCGATCGCAGACCCGAATTCGGAGGGTTAATCTTCCTATTCTATAACCCGACCCCATTTTCATAAATAGGTTGAGGGGCTTCATTTGGGGTCATTTTCTACTGATTTTAGAGAGAGATGAGAGCATACAGAGAGAGAAAGGAGAGGCCTAGCTTCATAATCATCCAAATCTTGCTCAAGTCTTCAATAATCAAGGAAGATAACCATAGATTGTCCTCCATCCAGGTAAGTCCTACTTCCAAAATTCCATGCAAGAGGTTTAAGGTTCAAATATGCTGTGGGGGTTAGAAATAGGCCATGCATGTGGAACTAAGATGTAGTATGTGATGTTAAAGAACTAATATGGGTAGTTCATGTTAAAATTGGTTGAGGGAGGAAGGAATTGCCATTTCTAAACCTTGTAATCTACTTCACGTGTTAGGTGTTTGATGAAATTCCTAAGAGAGTTACACCATGGGTATGGGTGGCAAATGGGCGGGTTGGGCTGAATTTGGGCGGGTCAAGATGGGTTAGGTCAATAAATGGGTCATTGCCCAACCCAGCCCAAATTGTACTTGGGCTAACATGGGTTGGGTCAAGATGGGCTAAACAATGGGTCATAACCCAACCCGCCCAATTTGACCCATGTTTTAGAACCATCCTCATCTTGCATAAAATAAGCCTTTTACCTTAAAATGCGTAAGTTGAAAAAATTTTTGGGGGTGGGGGTAGGGGTGGGGTGGGGTGGGGCTGGTGGATGATGCAGAAAAATGAAAAAAAATAGAAACCAGAAACAGAAAATTAAAAATTTAAAAAAAAGGTAAAAAAATTATTTATAGGGGTTTGCGGGGGTTGGGAGTGGGAGGGGGACAGGGTAGGTGCAGAATAGAAATTGAAAATACAAAAAAATAAAAATAAAAATTGGGGCAACTAAATAAATTTCTATAGAAGCCGGGTTGAGATACCTTTTATTTTTGGTGAGTTTCATGGGTTGTATTTGGGCTGCTTAATGGGTCAGAATGGGCTATAAAATAGAATGGGTTAACTTGGGCTCAGCCCAAATTGACCCATGAGCTAAATTATTTGTAACCCAACTCATTAATTTATGGGCGGGTTGGGCGGGTTAGATGGGTTTAGGCTCAAATTGCCACCCCTAACCATGGGTAATCTTCCTAATTATTAATCGATTTCCGCTATCTCCTTATAGATTGTTATTGCTAGAGGTGTTGGTGTATTGTAGAAACTTAAGGGGAAGATCTTTGAGGTATGTATGGCTAAAAATTCCTTTTATTAGAAATCGAGCTCCGTTTGTGTATATGCAAATGTGGTAAGAGTGAAATTGGATTGATGAATTGATTGTTATTTCACATGAATTGGGTTTTCAACTGTGTATACGTGATAGGGGTGCCTCAACATGTTTAATATACTATTCTTGCTAATTTAAAGATGTGTAAAGAATATAAACCATGTGTTGGAATGCCTGGACCTCAATGTCAGGATTTAAATTGAGATTGTTATGCTAACTATGTGAAATATTATCTATGTTTACACTTGAATTGCTCCTGTTTGTACATGTTATCCTAAATTGCAATGTTTGTATTGAAAGTGGACATGATGTGGAAATTGTGGCCCTAAGTGCCTATGAACTAATATATGTGAAACAAAAATTGAAGTGAGATGATAAATGGAAAAGGGTAACGTCTTGGTAAGACGGCTTAGCCGATCGGGCCGTGATCGGACGCCATGCTACACACATGGTGGTATGTGCGGGATATTGAAATCGGAAAAGTGNGGATGAAATTGTGATTGAGTAACGTCTGGTAAGATGGCTTGGCCGATCGGGCCGTGATCGGACGTCGTGTTATACACACATGGTGGTAATGTATTGATAATTGAAACTGGAAAGTGAGAATGAAATGATGGTAACGTCTCGGGGAGACGGCTTAGCCGATCGGGCCGTGATCGGACTCCGCTCAAGGAAGCGGTGGTAATGTGGACGATGATGCAACAATATGGAATGCCCCAATCTAAAATTTTAGAAATTTTGTGAAAACTATGTGAACCTTTCATGTTGTTGACGCGGTGTTTATGTGAAGCTTTGTTGTCCTTATGATGTCTTTTTGTTCTTGTATGATAGTTCTTCCTAATGAGATGGTGTTTAGTTATACATACTAGTGCTATTCGACGGCACTAACGTTCATTTTTCCAGGGGCGCTACGTCTTTAAATGGATGTAGGTATTTCCATAGCAGGCAGTGTTGGTCACAGCTAGTGATGCATCTTCCTTTCAGCTGACTTGGTGAGCCGCACTTCATTTCGGGGTCCTATTTCATCTGTTTATCATGTACTTTTGTATTTTGAGGTATAGTCGATGCCTTGTTGCCGGCATTTCCATATCATTCTTCAGTTATATATAGAGGCTCCGTAGATAGGTTGTGGGTGGAGTTTGATAATGGTGAATTGAATTAGAAATATTAATATTTGGCAAAGATGTAGAAAACTTGTAATATTTTTGAAAATTATGAATGAAGTTGCTAATGGAAATGAAATGGAAGTCGTTAATGATATATGTACAAAGTATGATTAATGGAGTTCACCTCCTCTTTATTCATGAATTAGTTTGGGTAGAATGAAACCTAACAGGATTGCTCAGTCGGGTTTACTCGGTTGAGCTCCGGTCGCGCTCCTCGGATTTTGGGGCGTGACAAACTTGGTATCAGAGCCAAAGGTTTTAAAGTGTGCTAGGATGTCTCGGAGACGTGTCTAGTAGAGTTCTTCTTATTGGTGTGTAGTTGACCACATCTATAAGTTGGAGGCTATTCGGACATTTAGGATCACCCTTCCTTGATACTCCAGATCGTGCAGTAGAGCTCAAGATAGGGAGCTAATTTCCATTCTATGTCTCAATCTCAAGATGGGTAATTTATGATTTTGGAAGCAGTAAAGAGGGAATAACCCCACCATTGAATATGAGGGAGATTGCCCAAACGTTTCTTAGGAGAATGTATCGAGCCATGGAGGGATTGGTAGAACTAGTTGCTAGGGGGAGTACCCTTGTTCCTATTAATGTCTCTGCACTACCAGATCATGTAGTATATCAGTATGTTACCAACGTGCGTTAGGGATGTGGAGTCGAGGGGCATTGATTAAGTTATTGCCCTATCAACCTAAAGTCACCAAGTAAGTCACTCCCTAGTATATCATTATGAACAACACAAAATTTTACTCATTGCATGTCTACATCCTTATTGAAGGGTCCTCATAAACATGGTCTTAATAAAAGGTGAGTCACAAAAAAATTGTGTGTACCTACTCCTTGAAGGAGACATATTGTTCGTGAATCTACGCTATCACAAATTCTCTTATTTACATCCTCTTGTGGAATTAAGTTCTATAAACACGTCCTTGAATGGAGTTATAACTCTAGGATTAATACTTCCCACTTTCTTTCCCAAATTCTCAACAGGGGACTACATCCGATGAATTTGTTACAAAATCTTTTAATGGACAACGTCTGCTCATTTGTGCCTATGCATGCACCATCGTAAAGTTTACCTATGTGGTGTCAAGTTCCATGTAAAGCATCCCAGTGTTGCGATCCTTCTCGAGTCACTCTTTTACTCACTTGTGTATATGGATTATATGGTTTGAACAATCACTCTACTCTCTTGCGAGTCTCATTATGAAAGCTTATCAATATCTAGTAACATAAGAGCATAACTTAACACCTATCACATGAGTACATGTCAATCGAAATGGTCACCGTGTGCATAAAGTCTCTCTGAAAATTGAGATCCTCACATCCCTGTCATAGGAAGATCTTGTGACGCCATCTTAGTATAACTTTCGTGTCCACTTGGGACATCCCGTAGTAAGTAGCTCACTTTGTTACTAGTATTGCGGTTGCCCGTGGCGTGGTCGTGTATTGCAGTTAGGAGTTAACATAGCAGAAGCATGTCCAGCTCATAATATATGTTTATTTTCTCTTTACACCTCCACAACATGTGATAATTGTGTTCCGTAGTGAATTCATTGTGCTAGTTTCCCTACACTTGTTCGATAACCATGAGAGAACATATCCTTCTATGTGACATTGTAACACCTCCTATCTTGTAAGGACCCTTACTAGGCTCTCCATCAAGACCAAGCGCACCTTTGGAGGTTATCGTAGCACAACGCATGTTTCTCCTGTTTTCTGTCTTTCATTAGCATCTGGGTATTTCTCAAGTCAAAATCCATGGAGAACTCATTATGAACATCTCCAAACCTTCCATGATTATTTTATACTATCTCATTGGGTTCCCACCTCACTTCAAGTTCATCAAGGGTTAGTAGCATGCCGCAATTGCTGAGATTGAATGATATCCTTTTGATAATGGATTATCTACACATGTGCTAGTCCAACGATCTGCTTACCAGTCTAACTCTCGCCTTTTGGTTTTGGGTTGACCAAGGAGAAATACACCTAGTAACATATTCATATGTCAAAGCCTTTCTCTTAGTCAAGTCTTATAGCATCTCCCAATGTGGCTTGTAATAGCTGGTTGTGTAGAAGTGTGTGCTTCATTATGAAGTAGAGTTGCTAAACATAATTGGATTTTTTAATTCTGGAGCTATACATTACGTGACTACATACAGAGATCTTCTTTCAGAAATTTAGCTTCTCGTAATCCCTTTTATATTATCACCCTTCCTAGTGGTTACAATGTAAAGATTACTTCCATAGGCTCTCTCACTTTCTTTTCATTTACTTGCTCTGCTTGTCCCTATGACTAGATAACCTAGGTTAAAGTTCCCCGATAAATGCATTAAGACGTCTCATTCTTTCAAACTTATCCATGTGGGCACTTTGAGGTCTTATTCTATACCAACTCGTAATGGTTTTAAGTACTTTCTCGCCATCGTTAACAATTTTCTAGGGCTACGTGGGCTTGCCTCATGGGTTCCAAAAGTAATGATTTCCCCTAAGTTCAAACTTATATTGCCATGATTTCAAACCAAGGTGCGTCCCTTTTTCAAAAGTCTTAAATCGGTTAGATTGGATGGGTTACGTGGCCTTCTGTTCAATCGGCTTCACTTGGCTCTACTTTCTCTTATATGTCGTCTTATTTTGCCCATTATTTGGATTGACCTACGAGTCCCTTGTTTCTTCTATTCATGTTTCTACACCGGTGGGCGATATTGTTGTGGTAAACCGTGTGTACCGGTCGTGTGTTGTGTCTATGGGGGTCTGGAGACCCGAGTGGATCTATTGTTATTATGTATGGTGGACTTCGATTTTATTCTGGGCATGGACTGGTTATCTCAGTGTCGGGCTATTTTGGACTATTGTGCCAAGACAGTGACTTTGGCTATGCCTGGTGTGCCACGGATTGAGTGGCGAGGTTCGACCGATTATGTTCCCAGCAAAGTGATTTCTTTCTTAAAGGCCCATCGTATGGTTGGGAAAGGTTGTCTTTCATATCTAGCCTTTGTGAGGGATGTTGGTGCAGAGACTCCCAGTATTGATTCTGGTCTAGTTGTGAGGGATTTTCCCGATGTATTTCCTATAGACCTGGCGGGTATGACACCGGACAGGGATATAGATTTTGGTATTGACCTGATGCTGGGAACTCGGCCCGTTTCTGTTCCACCATATTGTATGGCACCAGCGGAGCTGAAGGAGCAGCTTCAGGAACTCCTGGATAAGGGGTTTATTCGTCCCAGTGTGTCACCATGGGGTGCGCCGGTTCTCTTTGTGAAGAAGAAGGATGGCACAATGAGAATGTGCATTGGTTATAGGCAGTTGAATAAGGTAACAATTAAAAACAAGTATCATTTGCCTCGTATCGATGATTTTTCGACCAGCTTCAGGGAGCGAGAGTATTCTTGTGACGACCCAAAGGGTCATCACCGTATTTCTCCCTTTCTCCGTGCTTTCGAGGCCTTGGAAACCTCACTTTTGGTTGCTGCGATTTGCGTGCGCAGTCCGGGCGCGAAGCCGGAAAATTTATATGTTAAAATATAAGAATTCTGTGAAAAAAATTGAAGAATTATGATATTAATATTGACATAGTTGACTTTGGTCAACTTTTTGGTAAACGGACCCGGACCGGTGATGTGACGGTCCCGGGAGGTCCGCAGAAAAATATGGGACTCGGGCATGTGCCCGGAGTCGAAATCCGAGGTCCAGAACCCCGGTAAAAGAATTTTTCTGATAAATTGTTTTCTGAAATTGATAAGGAAAAATGGAAATGAAAATGAGTTAGAAAATATAGGTATCGGGCTCGTATTTTGGTTCCGACGCCCGGTACAGGTTTTAAATATGCGTTAAGCGCTTCCTGTGAAATTTGGTCGAAATCGGACGTCGTTTGACGTGTTTCGGACCTAAATAGCTAAAGTTGAAGGTTTATGAACTTTGAAATGGAAAATTATGAGTTTTGGGGTTTGATTCTTTTATTTTGATGTTATTTTAGAGATTTGATCGCTCGAGCAAGTTCGTAGGATGCTATAGAGTTAGTGTGTGTGATTGGTTAGGAGCCCCGAGGGCTCGGGAGTGTTTTCGGAGGCGTTCGGGGTAGTTTTGCACTTAGGAAAATTGCAGAAAATCTGCAACAGGTGCCCAGTGATTTTCTTCTTCGCGTTCGCGTTAGGCCTCTCGCGTTCGCGAAGCTTCAGCTTCGTCCTTCATCGTGTTCGCCTCTCCCTTATCGCGTTCGCGTAGAGTATTTGACTCAGAAGACTTGGCCCTCATTTTTTACTCATCGCGTTCGCGCTTGCCTTCATGCGTTCGCGTAGCTCAGCCCCGCCCTTCAACGCGTTCGCGATCCCCTTGTCGCGTTCGCGTATAACAGTCCCTGGGCCCCCAGCATTTTCTTCTACGCGTTCGCGACCTCTTTCACGCGAACGCGATGCCTACCTTCCTTCAACGCGAACGCGATAGTTGTCACGCGAACGCGATGAACAATTTTACCCAGCGAAATTTTTAAGTTCAAAACAGTAACTATTACGGGATTTTTCCCATTTGTCCCAAACCTTGTCTTCTCCACAGCACTTAGGCGAATTTTAGAGCTAACCTTCATCAAAGTTCCTTGGGTAAGTATCATTTAACTCATCTTCTTCATTTCCTATCATCATCTATCAAATCCCTAGCCCTAAATCATGAAATTCAAGGTAGAAAATGGGGGTTTTGGGAATTTTGGGCGATTCAACCCCAATTTGGGGTCGAATCTTGAAACAAACTATATATTTGAACTCGTGGGGTTATGGGTGAATTTATTTTGGTTCGAACCTCGTGTTTTGACCAAGCGGGTCCGGGGTCGGTTTTGCAAATTTTGGGCAGAATGTTGGGAAAATTATATTTAGGCATTTGGGTTGGACTGTTGAGTATTATTGATGATATTAAATCAATTGTGTATAGATACGATTGAATTGGAGCTAAATTCGAAAGGAAAGGCATTGCTTAAGGATTGAGTTGGTCGTAAACCTTCGAGGTAAGTGTTTGACCTAACTTTGGCTTGAGGGAATAGGATTAGAGTGTTATAATTGCTATTTGCTAAATGATCGAGTGCGGTGTATAGGCTCGGTGACGAGTATCTATACACCGGAGTCTAGCATGACCGTGGGTCTTTGTTTGTACTTTATGTTTGAGATAATTTGGAACTCTTCTCAGCTACAATATGTTTTTCTGGGAATGTGAAGAGTTTGAGGATAAGTTGTGAAATATTAATATTTTGGAGCATTGGCTCGAATGGTAAATACCATTGAGTAAGAGATGAACGTATTGAAAGGAGTTGTGGTTAATCCCTTGCCGGGATGGTTTGATTACATTGAGTATTGCCCTTGCCGGGTTGTGAAAGATATTGTTATTGTTCCTTTGCCGGGACTTTGTTGTTATTTGTGTTAATCCCTTGCCGGGATAGTTCATATTACATGTTTATTCCTCTTGCCCGTTTGGTTGTGACTGTTATTTGGGTGAGGAAGAGTGAAATTGCACGAAGGGTCATTCCGTGCTATTCTTGATTATATTTGCACGAAGGGTCGTTCCGTGCTATGCTTTGACTATTTATGCACGAAGGTACATTCCGTGCTCTGATTTGATTATATTTGCACGAAGAGTCATTCCGTGCCGTGAGATAAGAGCTATGTGAGGGAAAGCACGAAGGTTGATGCCGTGCATTTTATTTGATTGCTTTGGGTGTGATTGAGTTGAAAGCACGAAGGGTGATGCCGTGCAACTATTGAATTTCTTATCCTTTGATAATTATTGTTGTGCCATGTTTCTTACTCGGATTGTACTCCCCCACAGCATGTTCCCCCCCCCCCCCTTTAACTGTTTAGTTTCGGTATTTCTTTTGCTTTTGTTGTATATATGCATATAGAATTGTACAGGTTGATTTGGTAGTCCGGTCTAGCCTCGTCACTACTTCGCCGGGGTTAGGCCAGGTACTTACCAGCACATGGGGGCAGTTGTGCTAATGCTACACTCTGTGCATTTCTTTTGTGCACAGATCCAGGAGCAGTGTTTGGACAGCAGCAGTAGGATATTTATTCCAGGAGCTATCATCAGTCCGAGGACTTTTTCGAGGTAGCCTAGCTGGCATTCGCAGGCCGAAGTCCCTTTCCTTGTTTTCATTGTTCCGAAACAGACTTATGTATTTTTCTTCATTCAGACTTGGTTGTAGTATTCTATAGTAGTCCGTGAGCTAGTGACACCAGATTTTGGGTAGTGATGTGTTTCACACTTCCGCACTTTTATATTATTTTGTTAACTTTAAGTCTTCCGCACTTACTTAATTGTCCTCAGAATATTATATTGTTGATGTTGATAGAGAATGTGTAATGTTTGACTGGCCTAGCTCCGTCAGTAGGCGCCATCACGACGCTCGATGGTGGGATAAATCCGGGTCGTGACAATTCTCTAAGATTGATCTTCGCTCAAGTTTTCACCAATTGAAGATCAGGGACTCAGATATTCTTAAGATAGCCTTCAGGACCCGATGTGGTCATTATGAGTTCTCGGTGATGTCTTTCGGGCTAACCAGTGCCTCAACAGCATTAATGCATTTGATGAACAGTGTGTTCCGGCCGTATCTCGACTCCTTTGTCATAGCCTTCATTGATGACATTCTGGTATACTCGCGTAGTCAGGAGGATCACGCGGATCATTTGAGAATGATGTTACGGAGATTGAGAGAGGAGAAGCTTTATGAAAAGTTCTCCAAACGTGAGTTCTGGCTCAGTTCAATGGCTTTCTTGGGGAACGTGGTGTCCAGCAAGGGTATTCAGGTGGACCCGAAGAAGATAGAGGCGGTTTAGAGTTGGCCCAAACCGTCCTCAGCTACAGAGATTCACAGTATTCTTGGCTTAGCGAGTTATTATCGTCGGTTTGTTCAGGGATTCTCGTCTATTGCATCGCCCTTGACCAAGTTGACTCAGAAGGGTGTTTCATTTCAGTGGTCTGATGAGTGTGAGGAGAGCTTTCAGAAGCTCAAGATTGCCTTGACCACAGCCCCAGTGCTAGTATTGCCATTAGCTTCAGGTTCTTATACCGTATATTGTGATGCTTCAAGAGTTGGTATTAGGTGTGTTCTGATGCAGGAGGGTAGAGTTATTGCTTATGCTTCTCGTCAGTTGAAGCCTCGTGAAAAGAACTACCATGTTCACGATTTGGAGTTAGCTGCCATTGTTCACGCGTTGAAGATCTGGAGGCATTATTCGTATGGTGTGTCTTGTGAGGTGTATATTGATCATCGTAGCCTCCAACACTTGTTCAAGCAAAAGGATCTCACTTTGAGGCAGCGGAGGTAGTTGGAGTTACTTAAGGATTATGACATTACTATTTTGTATCACCCGGGGAAGGCCAATGTAGTGGCCGACGCTTTGAGCTGAAAGGTGGTGAGTATGGGGAGTTTGGCATATATTCCAATTGGGGAAAGACCTCTTACGGTTGATGTTCAGGCTTTGGCTAATCGGTTCGTGAGGTTGGATATTTCGGAGCCGAGTAGGGTATTGGCTAGTGTGATTTCTCGGTATTCCCTATATGAGCGCATCAGAGAGCGCCAGTATAATGATCCACATTTGCTTGTCCTTAAGGATAGAGTTCAGAATGACGACACCAAAGATGTGACCATCGGTGATGATGGGGTGTTGAGGATGCAGGGCCGGATATGTGTGCCCAATGTAGATGGGCTTCGGGAGTTAATTCTAGAGGAGGCCCATCGCTCACGGTATTCCATTCATCCAGGAGCCGGGAAGATGTATCAGGATTTGAGACAACATTATTGGTGGACAAGAATGAAGAAAAACATTGTGGGATTTGTAGCTCGGTATCTCAATTGTTAGGAAGTGAAATATGAGCATCAGAGACCGGGTGGCTTGCTTCAACGGATGGATATTCCAGAGTGGAAGTGGGAGCGGATCACTATGGACTTTGTGGTTGGACTTCCACGGACTTTGAAAAAGTTCGACGCTATTTGGGTGATTGTGGATCGGCTGACCAAGTCCGCGCACTTCATTCCTATTTGTACTACTTATTCCTCTGAGTGGTTAGCAGAGGTATACATCCGGGAGATTGTTCAGTTACGTGGTGTCCCAGTTTCCATCATTTCAGATAGGGGCACTAAGTTTACTTCACAATTTTGGAGGTCTGTACAACGAGAGTTGGGTACTCAGCTTGAGCTGAGCACAGCTTTTCACCCTCAGACGGACGGGCAGTCCGAGCGCACTATTCAGATATTGGAGGATATGTTATGCGCTTGTGTTATTGATTTCGGAGGGTCATGGGATCAGTTCCTACCGCTCGCAAAGTTTGCTTATAATAACAGCTACCGGTCGAGTATGCAGATGGCTCAATATGAGGCTTTGTATGGGAGACGGTGTAGATCTCCAGTTGGTTGGTTTGAGTGGGGCGAGGCGTGGCTATTGGGTACAGATTTTGGTGCAGGATGTTTTAGACAAGGTGAAGGTGATTTAGGAGAGGCTTCGTACAGTGCAATCGAACAAAAGAGCTATGTTGCTAGGAAGGTTCGTGATGTGTCCTACATGGTTGGTGAGAAAGTTCTGTTGAAGGTTTCACCCATGAAAGGTATTATGAGGTTTGGAAAAAAGGTTATGTTGAGTCCACGGTTCATTGGGCCTTTTGAGGTACTTCGTAGGATTGGGGAGGTAGCTTATGAGCTTGCTTTGCCACCCAGCCCGTCAGGTGTGCACCCAGTATTCATGTTTCTATGCTCCGGAAGTATGTTGGGGGATCTTTCTCATGTTCTGGATTTCATCACTGTTCAGTTGGAGGCTGATCTGACTTATGATGTGGAGCCAGCAACTATTTTAGAGCGTCAAGTTCAGAAGTTGAGATTAAAAGATATAGCTTCGGTGAAAGTGCAGTGGAGAGGTCGGCCCGTGGAGGAGGCTACCTGGGAGACCGATCAGGAGATGCGGAGCAGATATCCTCAGCTATTTGAGGCTTCAGGTACGTTTCCTGACTCGTTCGATGATGAACGTTTGTTTAAGAGGAGGAGGATGTGACGAACCGGCCGGTCGTCCTATGACTTACCGCTCCGTTTTCCCCATTTCTGCTTCTATTTGCTTTAATTATCGGCTTTATATGTGATCGGGTTGGTTGGCTCAGGTTCGGAAAGGTTTTGAGAAGGTTTGAGACACTTAGTCTCTTTTAAGAAGGCTTAAGTTGGAAAAGTCAACCGGATGTTGACTTATGTGCTAGAGGGCTCGGATGTGAGTTCCGATGGTTTGGATAGCTTTGGGAGATTATTTGGGACTTAGGAGTGTGATCGAAAAGTGTTTTGGAGGTCCGGAGTAGATTTAGGCTTGAATTGGCGAAATTGAGTTTTTTGGCGTTTTCTGGTTGATATGTGAGATTTTGATATAGGGGTCGGAATGGAATTCTGGAAGTTCCAGTAGCTTTTGTTATGTCATTTGGGATGTGTGTGCAAAATTTTAGGTCATTTGGACGTGGTTTGGTTGGGTTTTTGATCAAAAGCGAAATGCGGAAGAATTTAGAACCTTAGGCTTGAATTCGATGAGTTTTGATGATTTTGATGTTGTTTTAGGTGTTTTGAAGATTGGTACAAGTTTGAATAAGGTGATGGGATATGTTTGTGCTTTTGGTTGAGGTCCCGGGGGCCTCGGGGTGATTTCGGATGGTTGACGGGGAGTTTGAGGAATTGTAGCAGCTGTAGATTTTGCTGCTTCTGGTATTTCCGCACCTGCGGATTGGGGACCGCAGGTGCGGCGCCGCATATGCGAAAGAGGGGCCGCAGAAGCGGCCAGTGGTGCGTTTGGTTGGGACCGCAGAAGAGGTTGTGATGTTCTAAACGTCAATACCACACAATAAGGGGGGTGATTTGTGTGGTACCTAATTTTCGCACTAGAAGAACCTGGTTCTTCTAGATGTACTTACTATGACTGTTTGCGGAATTAAGAATGCATAAAATAAAGAACACAGATATTTTTACGTGGAAAACACCTGGCTCAAAAGGTGAAAAAACCACGACCTACTACTCAGTAGGATTTTCCCAAACTTCCACTAAAATCACTGAGCCAAAATAGCATTTACAAAAACTCTTGTAAACCTAAGGATTAAACTCTAATCCCAGTGTAGCACACAACCTCAACTGTTGCGACACCTTTAAGTTAACTCTAACTTGAATACTCAAAGTACCTAATACAATTGCTTCTAGATAAAGCTGAAAGGTACAATATGAAAACGCCTACTACAATTGAACTAGAAATAAAGAAAGACACAATAGAATTGGTTCTTCACTCTTGGTTCATGTAGCTTCAGATTTGCACACTTGAATCACACACAAATTGCTTGCAAAATCGCCTAGCTCTTTTGCTCTCAATTTAGTTTAACTTCTGCGTATGTGCAATCACCTGTAAAAGAGAACAATCATTATTATTTATAGAGTTAGTAATCAGAGTTTGATTAAAACTCGAATTGCTGATCCTTCATCAAATTCGAGTCCTAGAACAATTCAAACTCCAATCCTTATTCTTGATTCGGATGTAGTTCTCTTCCCATAAGGAGACTTCAACTCCTTATCCTATGTAACCTTTTTGATCAACTCAGAAGATATTGTTGCTGACCCTTGAGACTTATCTTCTTCACACGTATGTCACATGTATAAGTATATCAACACTGTGTCTCACATGATGGACCTGGTTCATTACTGAGTTCATTTTATCAATCTTCAAAACTTCATCTGAACTTGGGCCAACGAATTCCCCCTTTTTGATGATGACAAACTCTGTGCTTTTATTGATTAGAGACCCTGTGGAACTCAGCTCAATTGTCACACTTTAATTTAACTTATCATTAAGGACCAGGTTTAATCAGGTTATAAATATCCCTTTATTTCAGAATACAAAGTAAAGCACAATATCTCTTCCCCCTTTTGGCATCATCGAAAAGTTGCATATTTTATGAATCCCAGATGTTAATTATTACTCATGGCCACTGGGGCAACTGCAAGTGAAAACATGATTTAGTTAATCAATAATCAACTTCACAAGAATTTAGCTATTAAGATCAGAAGTATCATATAACAAGAGAAAACAAAGCATATTGTCATTGATTAGCGGGTGTTTCCACATAACAGACCACAAAAAGAAAAACAAACATCCAACCATGAGCAAAAAATAGAGAAAAGTCCCGAATCTGGGTCACTGAGGGGGTTTCTAAATTGGTTCTAGGGCTTGGAGGAACTAGAGGGTTGAGATTGAAGGAGATTGAGCATTGTTTGGAGCATCCCTTCACTCTTTTCTTTTTCCTTTGCCAGCTCAGCTTTTAGGCCATTTCGTTCACTTTCTAGTTCAGTAATGTGAGCCTGGAGCCTAGCAATTTCTGCATCTTTAGTGCCACACTCTAGAACCAATGCCCTAACTTTGCTGTTCACATGTGTCTTCAAGGATGAACCAGGTTCAACTAGGGTTACACTTAGTAGATAGTCACAAGCCTGCAGAGTTTTGATTCCAAAGTGCTCTTTGCTGGAGGCCATCTCCCACTTTTTCAATGGCACATCTAACTTGGCCAAGACAGTTGTCAGTATAAACCCATAAGGTGTGGCATGGGCCTTGGAGCCATTGATGACTCTATCCAGCAGCTTGACAATGAAAGCAGGCCAGTTAATATGCTTTCCTCTCACAAGACACTCCAGAAGGACCAGGTCCATATAATTTGCAGTGTGCCTTCTCTTGTCTGGGCAGCAAACACTTGTTCACAAACTCAAAAAGCACCTTGTGCTCAGGCTTCAACTCACTCTTTTGCATAAACCTAGCCTCAGGCACTTCTTCAGCAGACTTGGTATCACAGAAATTTCTGGTGATTTGGAGAGCAGAAGGGAGAGAATCTAGACAAGGCCACCATTGCCTAGTATAGTCATCATAGCCCTCATAGGGTATGTCTAGAATTCTGCCCAATTTAGGTGCATCAAATTGCACCTCTACTCCTCTCACTAAGCTTGTAACAACCCCATTCACCACTGTGGCATTTGCCATAAACTCTATCAGCTCTTTTCTTTCCAGCTTGTGCATCCAGGGCATCAACAAATCTTTTCATGCCTGGCTCCTCCAGGTCTTTCAGAATTCTTCCTTTCAATATCTTTCTCCTGCCAAAAAGGACAAATCTGTCATGTTCTTTTTCAGATTCCTCTTCTTCTTCCTCTCCACTGCATGCTTCTTCTTCTTCAGGAACTTTTACTTGTTTTCCTTTGACTGCAGACCTGGTTCTTTTTGCCAAGGAGGGTTCAGCAGATACAGATTCTGAAGACTTCTTGGTAGAAGTCTTGGGTCTTTGGTGTAGGAGTGGGAACCTCCTCAGTTGTACCTCTTTCCTGATGGACCAGTTCCATCTCATCCTCCTCTTCTTCTGCAGCCACAGAACTTTCCACAACTTTAGCTTTTCCCTTTTCCTTCTTCTTTTTCTTGCTTGCCTCTAAGGCTTTCTGCAACTCAGCCTCACTTTGCTTTACCCTGCTTCTAGTAGCTTTCACCTTTGGTACTGAAGGAACAGTAGACTTAGGAGATGACACCTTGCTCTTCTTTGTTGGCTTAGAGGCGATTGGAGCCTATTGAGAAGAAGTTTTGCGCTTCTTGGGATCATAGCTTGCTCCCACCTTCTTCAGAATATCAGCCAAGGTTTCTTCCACAGATGAACCAGGTTCATCTAGTTGTTCACTCAGGTGTACAAGTCCTTCAGCAGCCTCCCCAGTTTCACTTCCCCCTGGCTTGTTGCCACTCTCCTCAACTCCTCCACAAATTGCAAGAATTTCACCTTTCCTTTTCTTTCCCTTCCTCTTCGATTCTCCCTCACTTACATCTCTCACAGATCCCACCAACACAAACCTATCATCTACTTTCTCCACTACATCAGAAAAAACACAGCATGTATTTACCTTTTTAGGGGTTTCTTGATTCTTGTCTGAGTCAGAAGACCCACGTTCTTCTCCATCGCTTGCAGAGACAAAAGCTTCAGATTCAGAGCTTGAGTCAGATGATTCCTTTTCAGAGCTTTCCCTTTTCTGACTCGCTTTCAATTTTTCATTGAGAGTTGTTCTCAGACCACCAGCAGCTACAGTCTTTCTTGCCAACATTTTCTGCCGGCAGAATCTTGGTTTAGGGTTGTCGCTAGGAGGTACAGATGAAGATGTGTTAGGAGATGCTGGTGGGGGAGTTAATGGATTTTCTTGAGGATTAGTCATGGCAGAGAATTTCTGGAGAATTTTGGGAATTTTGGGGAATTTTAGAGAGAAGGAGGATGATTAGAGGTTTAAGCTTAATGACAGTTATGGAAAAATAGGAGTATGTGGAGTGTATTTAAAGTAGAGTATGATTAGGTGCAGTAATGGCAGTCTTTTTGCAGTGGTCAATCAGGAGTCTAATCCCATTAGGACTCCGGTCTTTAAGTGATAATTGATCGACGATAGTTTTTAGGAAATAATCCCGTTTTATTTAGAATTCTAAGGGAATGAAACTGGTTCAATGCTCAACGGTTATATTTTTAGGAGTTTAGTTAGGGTAGGACTTCTGCTCATAATTGAAATATTTATTTTTCTAATTGTGCAAAGTATAGAAACATACCTGACCTTTTCTCATGAGCATATACTGATGAACCAAGTTCTATAAGTAGAACTTCTCTTGATTATGCCTCATATATCAGAATAGAAAAAAAATTTGTAAGAGATCAATGAATTAATATAAACACACGTCACAAGAGTATACTGATTAAAGTATGAGACTGAGTAAGAATTAGTCTAGATATTTACATAAAGTCAGAACTTCTAACCAAAAATGTGTTTTTTTTTTCAATTTTTTATTCATTTTCCTTTTTTTTCATTGCATTCTGAACTGGTTCCTTTTAGGTGATCTTAATCATCCCTAATTCCAACATGTTCCTTTTTTTTCATTGCATTTCTCATAATTATCTCTCAAGAAGTGGTGTCTAACATCTATGTGCTTGGTCTTTTTATGATGAACAGGGTTCTTTGCATACTTATAGCACTAGTGTTATCATAAAATATTGGTATGCATCCCACTTCTATTCCAAAATCTACTAATTGTTGTTTAATCCATAGTAGTTGAGCACAACAAGAGGCTGCAGCCACGTACTCAGCTTCAGCAGTAGATAGGGCTACTGAATTTTGCTTCTTGGTAGCCCATGATACAAGACATGAGCCAAGGAAGTGTGCCATACCTGAGGTGCTTTTTCTATCCACTAGGAAACCTGCATAGTCAGCATCAGCATATCCTACTAGATTGAAATTACTACCTTTAGGGTACCAAAGACACAATTCAGTAGTGCCTTTCAGATATTCAATATCCTCTTGACAGCAGTCAAGTGAGACTCTTTTGGATTTGCCTGAAAACGAGCACATAGCCCTACATTGAAAACAATGTCAGGTCTACTGGCAGTAAGATACAAGAGTGAACCAATCATACCCCTGTACAACTTCTGATCAACTGATGAACCAGGTTCATCAGTATCTAATTTAGTGGCAGTTGCAATAGGTGTATTTATTTCTTTAGAATCCTCCATTTTAAACTTCTTGATTAGTTCCTTTGTATACTTCTGCAGATGAATCATGGTTCCATTTTGACTTTGTTTGATCTACAACCCTAAGAAAAAGTTAAGCTCACCCATCATGCTCATTTCAAATTCACTTCCCATTAGTTTTGCAAAATCTTTGCTTAACTTGTTAGTGGTGTCCCCAAAGATTATGTCATCAACATAAATTTGTACAACAAGAAGGTCCTTACCTTTTTCCCTTAAGAATAAGGTACTATCTATTTTACCTCTCTTGTACCCATGCTCCAGTAGGAATTTTGACAGTCTTTCATACCATGCTCTTGGTACCTGTTTGAGTCCATAGAGAGCATTGTCTAGCTTGTACACATGTTCAGGAAATTCTTTGCTTTCAAACCCTGGAGGTTGTTTCACAAATACTTCTTCCTTCAAGTAGCCATTCAGGAAGGCACTTTTGACATCCATTTGATGAAGAGTGAATTCCATATGTGCTGTAAAGGCTATGAGAAGTCTGATTGCCTCTAGTCTTGCAACTGGAGCAAATGTCTCATCATAGTCTATTCCTTCCTCTTGGCTGTAACCTTGGACCACCAACCTTGCCTTGTTCCTTGTGACAGTTCCATCTTCATCAAGTTTGTTCCTAAAGACCCACTTAGTGCCAATGACTGATCTATCCTTGGGTCTTGGAACTAGGTGCCAAACTTGACTTCTTTCAAACTGGTTTAGCTCATCCTGCATTGCATTCACCCAATCTGCATCCTGCAAAGCCTCAACAATATTTTTAGGTTCAATGATAGATAAGAAAGCATCAAAAGCACACAGATTCTTTAATTGTGATCTGGTTTTGACTCCAGATGTTGGATCAGTGATAATGTTCTCAATGGGATGAGAACTTTGATACTTGTGAGGTTTTACAACCAACTGGCTTCTGCTGGATGTTTCAGCCATTTGATGAGAAACAGGTTCATGAACAGGTTCCTTCAAGGAGTTTATTTCAATTCCTCTTTGATTTCTTCCCCCTGTCAGGTTGCCCTGTAAGGAAGAACCTGTTCCATCACCTGTTCCTTCTGTAGGTGCCACTTTGACTTGAGCTGATGCTTCAGCCAAATCTTTGACCAGTCCAATGGCTTCATCTTCATGTTCCTGTCTCTCAGAAAGAATGTTAGTTTCATCAAATACTACATGCACACTTTCTTCTACACACAGAGTTCTTTTATTAAAAACTTTATAACCTTTACTATGTGAAGAATATCCCAAGAATACTCCCTCATCACTTCTGGGATCAAACTTTCCTAGGGAGTCTTTTCCATTATTGTGCACATAGCACTTGCAACCAAATGCCCTAAGATGGGATATGTTTGGTTTTCTCCCTTTAAGTAACTCATAGGGAGTCTTCTCTACAGGTCTGGTCATGCATCTATTTATGATGTAACATACAGTGTTTACAGCCTCTGCCCAGAAGCTGTGAGGCAATTTGCTAGATAGTAACATTGTTCAAGCCATATCCTCAAGAGTTCTATTTTTCCTTTCAACTACTCCATTTTGTTGTGGAGTCCTAGGGGTAGAGAAGTTGTGATCTATGCCATTTTCATCGCAGAACTCAGCAAACTTAGAGTTTTCAAACTCAGTTCCATGATCAGACCTAATGGAGGCAAGATGATTTCCTAATTGTTTTTTAGCTTCCTAACAAATGCTGAAAACATGTCAAATGCTTCATCTTTGGAAGTTAGAAATAAAACCCAGGTAAATCTAGAATAGTCATCAACTAGCACCATTACATACTTCTTTCCACCTCTGCTCATGGTTCTCATTGGACCACATAGATCCATATGAACCAGTTCCAACGTCTTGGACGTACTTACCAATTTCTTGTATTTGAAGGATGACCTTACCTGCTTCCCCCTTGCACATGCCTTACAAACTTTGTCTTACTTGAACTTGATATTAGGTAAACCTACAACCAAGTCCTTGGAGACTAATTTGTTTAGCTGATTTATACTGGCATGACCAAGTCTTTCGTGCCATAGGAGGGGATCATTAACTAACACACTTAAGCAAGTGAGTTCATATTTTGAAAGAGTTGACAAATCTACAATGTAAATATTGTTAACTCTTTTTCCCTGCAAAACAATCTTGTCAGTGGTAAGGTTAATCACAAAGCATTTGGTGGAGGTAAAAGCCATAAGGTTACCTCTGTCACACAATTGTGACACACTTATTAAGCTATATTTCACGCCATCTATCATGTGGACATTCTCTATGGAATGAGAATCAGTCTTGCCTACCTTTATAACCCCAATGATCTCACCTTTCTTTCCATTACCAAAGGAGACATTACCTCCTTTTAAGCCCTCAAGTGAAAGGAACTGGTCCTTGTCCCCAGTCATATGTTTTGAGCAGCCACTATCCATATACCATATTTGGCTCCTCCCTTTCACTTGGACCTGCAAAAAGGAAATCAAGGGTTAGTCTTAGGAACCCAAACTAGTTTGGGTCCCTTTCTATAAGCAAAAGGATGAATTAAATTCCTTCTTGCCCATCCTGGCAACTTATTCTTTTCTTTAACAAAAACTTTGTTCTTTTGACTGGCCATTTCTTTTGCATTACACTCATATTTGTAATAGCCAGTCTTACCACAGTGTGTGCAGATTTTATTTTCAGGAAGAGTGAGGTACTTGCTTTTTGGATCCCATTTAGGAGCTTGAGTCCCATAGCCAAGTCCTCTTTTGTTACTGCTATGATGCTCTTGCATCCAGGAGAGAGCATCAGAAGCCTTGTTCCACTTGCAAGTTCTGTCAAGTTCATGTTTTACTTTTCCTAGATCTTGTTTTAAGACCTTGATGAATTTATCTTTCCTGTATAATTCATCTTTCATTTTTCCCAAATTTTCTTCTAGAGTGAGATATGTGTGATCAGCTATCTTCTTTCCTGTTCCTAATTTCAGTTTCAGATTTTCAGACCTAAGTTCTAGGACACTGTTGTCAAGTTCAAGAACCTAGTTCTTCAACTCAGCATTTTTGTTATCACTCTCATTTGCTTTTAGAATCACACATTCCCTAGACAGAACTACCTTCTCATTATTAATTATCTCAGACTCATCAATGAAGTCTATTAATAGCTCAGCCAGCCTTTCTTTAGACAAGAATTTAATCTTGTCTTTGAGATGAAGAATACTTACCTCTTGTTCATCATCTGATTCTCCGATGGCCATTAGTGCTTGCTCCTCCTCAGCTTCATCTTCTGAGTCTTCATCTGAGGTTTCTCCCCAAGCAGCAACCATAGCCTTGGTTGAACCTTTGTTTTTCTTTGGTTGAACCTGTTCCTTCATTCAGCTCTTTCTTTCTTCCACTCAATTTCCCATTGAGGGCAGTTTTTGATCATGTGGTCAGTCTTACCACACTTGTAGCATCCCTCATTGGTATGTTTCTCCGGAGCTCTTGATTTGTTGAAGTTTGTACCTCTTGAAGAGCCCTTTCCTCTCATCAGGTACTTCTTGAAATCCCTAGTGATCGTAGCCACTTCATCATCTTCCAAATCTGCACCTTCAGCAATTCTGAGAGCTAAGCTTCTCTCCTTTTTGGGAGTATCCATCTTCATGGTTTGTCTCCTCATTTCATAGGCAGTTAAATTTCCAATTAGTTCATCCAGTCTGAGGGTAGCAATGTTCTTGGATTCCTGAATGGCAGTGATCTTGCTTTCCCATGTGACTGGCAGAAATCTTGTCAGAATCTTCTCAACCTTGTCTTCTTCAAGGATAATCCTTCCAAGAGATTCAAGTTCATTTGTCAAAGTGGTGAATCTAGTATACATCTCCTGGATAGTTTCTCCTTCCTTCATAGTGAAATTCTCATATTGAGAATACAAAAGTGTTCCTCTTGATCTTTTCACTTGAGGTGTTCCTTCATGAGCCACTTGCAGAGTGTCCCATATTTCCTTAGCAGTTGTACAACTTTGGATCCTACTGTACTCGTCTGGTCCTAGACCACATACAAGCCACTTCTTGACCTTAGCATTTTTCTCCCACTTTCTCAGGTCCTCAGCAATACAATCAGCCCTTATTTTTGGCACATCAATTCCTTCAGCATTCTTCTTAGTGGTTGCTAGGGGACCATCAGTGACTATGTCCCAAAGTTCATAATCTTCCCCTATAATATGATCTCTCATTCTGTTCTTCCACCACGAATAGTACAGACCATTGAAAAGTGGAGGCCTGGCAGTGGATTGCCCTTCCTAGTTCCCAGGTGGTGCACTCATTGTTGATCTTCTCCTAAGGTGTTAGCCTCTTCAAGGATAACCTGCTCTGATACCAATTGATGGTCTAAACGTCAATACCACACAATAGGGGGGTGATTTGTGTGACCTAATTTTCGCACTAGAAGAACCTGGTTCTTCCAGATGCACTTACTATGACTGTTTGCGGAACTAAGAGTGCATAAAATAAAGAACACAGAGATTTTTACGTGGAAAACACCTGGCTCAAAAGGTGAAAAAACCACAACCTACTACTCAGTAGGATTTTCCAAACTTCCACTAAAATCACTGAGCCAAAACAACATTTACAAAAACTCTTGTAAACCTAAGGATTAAACTCTAATCCCAGTGTAGCACACAGCCTCAACTGTTGCGACACCTTTAAGTTAACTCTAACTTGAATACTCAAAGTACCTAATACAATTGCTTCTACATAAAGCTGAAAGGTACAATATAAAAATGCCTACTACAATTGAACTAGAAATAAAGAAAGACACAATGGAATTGGTTCTTCACTCTTGGTTCATGTAGCTTCAGATTTGCACACTTGAATCACACACAAATTGCTTGCAAAATTGCCTAGCTCTTTTGCTCTCAATTTAGTTTAACTTCTGCGTATGTGCAATCACCTGTAAAAGAGAACAATCATTATTATTTATAGAGTTAGTAATCAGAGTTTGATTAAAACTCGAATTGCTGATCCTTCATCAAATTCGAGTCCTAGAACAATTCAAACTCCAATCCTTATTCTTGATCCGGATGTAGTTCTCTTCCCATAAGGAGACTTCAACTCCTTATCCTATGCAACATTTTCGATCAACTCAGAAGATATTGTTGCTGACCCTTGAGACTTATCTTCTTCACACGTATGTCACATGTATAAGTATATCAACACTGTGTCTCACATGATGGACCTGGTTCATTACTGAGTTCATTTTGTCAATCTTCAAAACTTCATCTGAACTTGGGCCAACAGGCTGTGTGGCCGCATCTGCGAAGGCGCAGGTGCGGAAAGCCCATCGCATATGCGAAAAGGGCTGGTTAAGTGAAGAACCACAGAAGCGGTTCATTGGCCGCAAATGTGGTACCGCAGAAGCAAAAATTGGCCCGCAGATGCGGAAATGTCTGGACAGAATTATAAATTATTTCCTTCGCGATTTTCAGAAGGTTTTCTCACTTTTTAACACGAATTTTGGAGCTTTGGGCGATTTTGAAGGGAGAAATACAGGAGACATCATTGAGGTAAGGTTTTGGATTATGAAAACTCGTTTTTATGGTGTTAATGCATGGATTAGAGCTGTAATTAAAGGTAAAGTTGAGAAACTAGGGCTTAGAAACCTAGGCCTTTGATTGAGATTTTGGAAGATCATTTGTGGTCGGATTTTGGAACTTTTTATGTGTATGAACTCGTAGGGAAATAAGGAATCTAGTGATGTTAATTTTATCGAATTCCGAGACGTGGACCCAAGGGTCGGGTTTTGGTAATTTCGGATTTTGTGATGCTTTTCGATTATTTTCGAGTGGGCTTCGTCCCTTTAGCGTAAATTATGGTTACGTTCTGATTTTTGTAGATTCGGAGCATCCAGAGATCGATTCGAAGGGCAAAGGCATTACGAGCTAAACCTTGGGCCGGATTGAGGTGAGTAATGATTTTAAATGTTGTCCTGAGAGTATGAAACCCCGGAATTTCACAGCGTTCGGCTATGTTGAGGTGAGACACACGCTAGATGACGAGCGTGGGGTCGTGCACCGTTGGGGATTGTGACTTAGTCCATCCCGAATGACTATTTTACTGCGTATTTGACAATTAATCGTTTGATATATTTTATTTTGGGCTAAATTCCATATGTGGGCTTCGTGCCAACTGTTTGAACCCTTAGGGGATTTTAAATGATATTTTCCTCAATGATTAATTTCATATTGGTGCTCAGTCAAGCTATATTTTCATTATTTTCAAAACTCAGCTATGTTATTATGTTTTAAACACATTAAATGATATTTTTAAAGATATTTGAGGTGAGCTTCATATTTTATTGTTGTCCGAGGGGCTTATGAGATTCTGACTAAGAAAGACCGAGGGTCTGTGTTGTGAGGATACTTTTGGGTCAGACTGCACGCCACAGCAGTGATGTACTGATTATGATAATGAGGCCGGGGGCCTGAGATTGTACGCCACGAGGTGGCTTGAGATAGATATGAGGCCGAGAGCCTGTTTATGATGCCACGAGATGGCTTGATATTGCGTTTGGGCCGTAAGGGGCCCCTCCCGGAGTCTATACACCCCCAGTGAGCGCGAGTACCCATTGTGATATGAGATATAGCCCGAGGGGTTGGTATTGTTCTGTGATATTGCCCGAGGGGCTGATTCTATTGTTACTTTGCCCGAGGGGCAGTTATTATGTGTTTACCTTTCTAATTATTTTTCCTGTATATTGTTTAACTGTTTAAAGGATTTATGACATTTCATTGCTTAATTATATTTACTGATTTTGTTATGCCTCTTTTAGCTTAATGTTGTGCCTTACTTGATTTTATATTGCTCAATCTCCATTTATTTTTATTACTCACTGAGTTGGAGTACTCACTTTACTCCCTGCACCCCTGTGTGCAGATTCGGGCGCTATAGGTCCTGCTCCTGAGGGTTGATAGTTCCAGCAGGTCTTCCGAGATTTACTAGGTAGCTGCTTGGCGGTTCGCAGCCCAGTGCATTCTCCCTCTATCTTAGTTTTCTTTTGATTCAGTTACGTAGTAGTGGAGTAGACTTCAAACTTGTAGTATTATTTAGATGCTCATGACTGGTGACACCCTGATGTCGGGCAGTGTTGGTTTTTAATTCAGCAACTTATACTGTTATTATGGGATTTTATTTCTATTAAAGACTTGGTATTTATTATTTTAACTGCTTAAAGTGAATTGGAGGTGTGCCGGCTGGCCTTGTCTTCACGAGAGGCGTCATCAAAGGTTATGACAGTATACACGCATCACCACCTGATCAGTTGGTATACGTTGATGATTTTGCCCACAATGGCCGATATGATATGATGGGATGCCCTTAGAGGCCTGATGATGTTATGAAACATGTACCTATGCATGACATGACATTCATATGCATATGCATGACACTATAATTATTTCATGATTTACAGAATTATATAGACTTACAGGTTGAGTCCTTTGCTCTGTGTTTCTTCTATGTCCTTAATTAATGTAGACTTACTGTTATGTTTCAGTTCCACCTTACATACTCGGTACATTATTCGTACTGGCGTCCTTTTGTTGGGGACGCTGCATTCATGCCTGCAGGTATGGACAATCAGTTTGACGAGCCCTCATAGTAGACGAGGTCAGCATTCAGCGAAGGATCGGCAAGACTCCACCTCATTCGGAGTGCAGTCAAGTCTATAAGTCATCGTGTCAGAGTTTTGCTACATACTTATGGGTAGGCCGGTACCCTGTCCTATTTGATGTCAAATAATCTTAGAAGCTTTATAGACATAGGTCTATTATGTACAGTATCTCAGAGGCGTTGACGACCCATATATATATTCATGTTTTATGAACGATGGTTCATTGATATAACGTTTGCCCACAATTGTACATTATAAGTTGTGGCCATGTTGGCCCATGACAGTTGCAGAAGAAAGAAATGAGTTATAGAGTGGTTCGCTCGGGTCAGTACAACACCGGGTGCTAGCCACGCCTCCCCAGGGTGGGGCGTGACAGGTTTGCTGTTCATCGGTATTTTTGGTACCTACACTCCGGTGAGTTAAATCGTTCTATCCTGGAAGGATATATTTGAGCACCTCCGGTACTTGAGGGGAATAATTTCTTTAAGGACACAATGTGTATTCAGTGGGCTCGATTTATTCTGAAATAATTTTCATATATTATTTTGACATACTGTTTCTACTAACTTTCTGTTTCTGTTTCTATTTCAGAAAGTTTACAGTTTTTAATATTTATTACAGTAGTACAGTTTAATGCAATATTCAGAGAAAATATGCATGTTATTGCAAAGCTCTTTAGAGATTGAAACACTATATTGTGCTCCAATGACTGCAAGGCACTACCATCAAAAAATCTTTATTTATGTATCATCTATATTTTTGGAGGGCATGTGTTTTTATGGTATTCTCTTTTAATAGGTAGTGATTAATAGAGTACAATTTTTTGAGATTTTTTCTATATGTAGTGAAATAACAAGATATTCCTTATTCTTTTTCCCTATCAACTGCTTTTTTGTTGTGTCCTTGAGTCTAGGGTCTTCGAAAACAGACTTTCTATCTTTATATAATATGAGTAAGGTCTGCGTATACACTATTCTTCCTAGGTTCCATTTATAAGATTATAGTGAATATGTTATTGTTGTTGGATTTTTTTGTGTGCAAATGAATGGTGGGGACATTGTGGGGACATACTCTTATGCTATTAACCAATTTGATTAATTACTTCTTAAGGTTAACACTAGAACGGTGGTGGTCTAATTCTATTCACACTAATGTCACTTAGTGAGAATTTATTCAACAACAAAAGTCAAAATTTTCTGGAGTATTATCTTAATTCAAATAAAATGCGACAAAGTATGATACTTGGTGTTTAGAACTTTTATACATTCTCCTAAGTAAATTATATTTTAGATGTCTAATTAACCTGTTTCTGAATCAGAAATTTGTTGCATGAGCAAAAAATAGTAGTAGTAATTATTAAATACATTTATATATTACTTCAACTAAAATGATTATTTTTTTCTTAAGACGAGGGTCTTTCGGAAACAACTTCTCTGCTCTTTCGGGGTAGGGTAAAGTCTGCGTACACATTATCCTCTTCAGACCCCACTCGTGAGATTTCACTGGTTTGTTGTTGTTGTTGTTGTAAAATGATTATTTTTATTAAATACTATTTAATTGTTACTTAATTAAATAATTTTTTCCGCTATTTAAATAATCACATATGGTTTTAACTATCCAACCAAACTTACGGTTGGAAAAGAAAAAAAAGAACAAAGCTCATGTAGTTTGAAATTCAAATTTGGAGAAGAACGTGAGAGTCACGTGCGGCAGCGCCGAATCGAGAAACAGACTGATCCAACGGTCCAGAGAATCGCGTCAGGGCAAAGCTATGATGTGAACGAAAACGCTGATTACAAAACCCTTTTTCTCCCAACTATATATATCCCTCCTCCTTAATCCTCCTCATTCCTCTCAAAACCCTCGCAGTATTCTCCTCAAAACAAACATGGTTAGTACGCTATCTTTGATGCTCAAAAGTTCCGTTTTGTTGTCTATTTTTGTAATGTTATGCTTTTAGTTTTTTCTTTTGTCGATTTGTGGTAATTTTTTATGTATCTGAATGACTTGTGATTTATGCGTATCGTTTTTGGGTGTAGGCTCTTCCAGGTCAGCAAGCCGTGGATTATCCCAGTTTTAAACTTGTTATTGTTGGCGATGGTGGAACTGGTAATTTTTCTCTCTTTCTTTGAGGAGTACTTGTGCCTTGATTATTTTGAAGTGTGATTAGAAAGATTTGCTTGATTTCGGTATAAGTGAATTCTCTAATGAGAGTGTGTTTATATGTGGTTTTAAATCAGTATGGTTACTGAAAGTCTTAGATCTATTGAGCTGCTGTTCTAACTAGATTTTGTGTTAGGTTGAAAAAGGAGTGATGGTTTTGTGGATTAAACTGTTTTGTTCTTTTTCTTGTTTTTTAATTACTTTTCTGATTTGGAAGTTTTTCTTTTTGTATAGGAAAAACTACATTTGTGAAGAGGCATCTTACTGGTGAATTCGAAAAGAAATATGAACGTAAGTGTTGGCTGCATGACGCATAGCTTGGTTGTTATTTCTTGGCTTTTTTTCTTCGTAAGACTGATTTTAATTCTGTATTTTGGAACAGCCACCATTGGAGTGGAGGTGCATCCTTTGGATTTCTTCACAAACTGCGGGAAGATTAGGTTTTACTGCTGGGACACAGCTGGTCAGGAGAAATTTGGTGGCCTTAGGGATGGATACTAGTAAGTAATTATTCCATTTAATTCAGTATGTGCTCATTGCTATATAACTATGATTGGCAATGATGCTGTATGTAATACTTGAAAAAACTTATTCCATTGTTTTATGTGAGCCGATACGTACTTCTCCAATATAACCTGTTTATTTGTGGTTTTAATTCCAACTGCTAATTATGTGCTAAGTGAATCAACCTATATAAACTTTATGAGGGAAAAATGGACCTCAAGTAACTTGTTAGGGTATTTCTTAGGTTCCCATTTTTCTTTTTGTGCCGATGATTGATAAATAGTATACCATTCTCCAAGTTTAAAGTGAGATGTATTACATGCTGATTGAACTCAATGTGGAATGTTGTGTGGATTGCGGTATGGTTAAATGCATCTCTTTTATCAGCTGTAAGGGTCTAGCGCTTTTTTAAAATGAGCATAGCAGAAGGTTGTTCAGTGTCTTTTTACAATACCATTATGGAATCTCTATGTATTTTCAAGTGTTATCTAAACAAGAGTCATATGCTGTGTGTATTCCATCTTGACTTGCTACTGTCTCTCTGCAGTATTCATGGTCAATGTGCGATCATCATGTTTGATGTGACAGCCCGATTGACATACAAGAATGTGCCCACATGGCATAGGGATCTTTGCCGGTATGTCTAAGCATCCTTTTAAAATTGATTTTATTCTCTGGTTTGTGTTTCAAACTGAAAGATATTTACATCTGTTGAATCAGTGTCTGTGAAAATATTCCCATTGTTCTTTGCGGAAACAAGGTTGATGTGAAGAACCGTCAAGTTAAGGCTAAGCAGGTCACTTTCCACCGGAAGAAGAATCTGCAATACTATGAGATATCAGCAAAGAGTAACTACAACTTTGAGAAGCCTTTCCTTTACCTTGCCAGGAAACTTGCTGGGTACTTACTTTCTTCATTTGACTATTAGCTAAATTGTGCCATTCTGCAGAAGAAACGTACTAGAATCATATTCTAATGATGTTTTCAATATGATTTCTCTGTTAATAGGGATCCTAACTTGCACTTTGTGGAGTCTCCTGCCCTTGCTCCTCCTGAAGTACAGATCGACTTGGCTGCACAACAACAGTAAGTTCTTCACCAATTTACCTCTTCTCTTCGAGTAAATTTGTGTAGATTTTGATTGTCATTTCTTCCCTATGTTTTTGTAACTTTGATGTGTTGTTGCAGACATGAGGCTGAGCTTGCTGCTGCTGCCAGTCAACCCCTCCCAGATGATGATGATGAGACCTTTGATTAAGAGAGTAATCAGCCTTCTCGAACAGCATTCATGGATGCGGTTATGATTTTTCTTTTTTCCTATGTACTGGTGTCCCATTTTTTTCCACCATTGATGGGCTTCTGAGGACTCTCTGTTCCAGAATATGTAGGCTTTTTGAACTCTGTTCTTGTTCTATTTTCTTTCTGGTTGTGAGAACGATATGAAGTTTTTATTCATATCTTCTGAATGTGGGATCTCTGTTTGTTTGGATGGACCGATTTGGATAGATGAAGCTACTTTGGTTGCTTATTTTATGCATGTTCTGGTTCAGCAGTATAGCTGCTCTATCCTAGTTAGAGTTGTTACTTGTTACAGCTCCGAGCCTCCGACCATGTAGAAGCTACCAAGTTTGACTGAACTTTAAAATCATGACCTCGGGGTACAAGTTCTGGATGATGTTAATCTTTTGGGCATCTGAGAAGGTAATGTGCGCGCGCTTATATAAGAATGATATGTGAACAGAGAGACATAATAACAACATAAAAGATCTTTGCATTAGACTTAACAGCCACCTTTTGGGTGGACGCTTTGTCCCTGCTTGGGCCACATCATACGAGTCGACCCGAAAAAGCTCCAGATGAATCCTTTCAAGTCAGGATAAAAGAATGTTAATTACCATGCTCACAGTTCGAAAAGTTAAATCTTAAATGAATTATTTTGCAAATTCTTTTAAGATTTGTTCTTACTCTACATAATACTACAAAGGTTAGTATGACAAATTTCGTAGGTTGATTTGTGTCGCATGGCAAAAAGAATCAAGATCTGAGCTACTATCAATTTATTTTTAAACACTAATTGCTCTTAAGTTTATATTATCATGAACTAAATGATCCCTTATCGAGTGAGAAGGAAGCGACTCTTCCATGGAGAGTCGGTTGAAAAAACTAGGGAAGCTTAGAGTTAAGGTGCTAAAGAAGATGTTTTACTCGTCCCCTTATTAGGAATGATATGAACAAATTTCAGTGCGTCTACCGTCGTATTTCTTACATCAACAGAGGAGTTTCGGCTGTGCTTTTTAAACATATAGACTACACAAAAACATTGTATAGACTGAAAATACATATTCGAACACAGCTAACTTTTGATAAGATCTCTGAAAGCCATAAGTAGAACGACAAGATAATGAACCACGATTACAAACACAAACACAAGGATTATAACGCATAGACTGAAAAGGCATATTCTCCGGGTGATAATACTTTGAATTCACGATGCATGTCATACACAAACACAGAATTGAGGCTGGTGCCAATGACGGTGTGCTAGAGAGGGGCTAGACCCCTTTCAACACAGCATCACTTCTCAAATATTTCTCCCAACTCACATTATGATTCTCAACTACTAAAGGATAACTTCGCCGGTCTTGTGAACATTGTATATAATGCAGTATGAGCATCTGTAAACATTTTGTATCTTCATTGCGGATGAAATATACCCTACATACAACATAACAAACGCTTCATTTACTTAGATCAAATACTCTGCTGTTACTTGCTGCAATCATCCCTCCAGGAAGATGCCATTGTCATGTCCCCATCTACCAGGCAGTGAAATTAACTGCATAAAGGAAACCAAATTGGTTTCTATAAGACAGTTCATTGTGTCAGGGCGCTGCAAAGATAACAAGGCTCCATGCCTCGACAAAAGGAAAAAGAGAAAAGGCCTGTATTGGTTGCGGAGCAAAGTAATAAGATTGCAAAGTCCTTACCTCAACTCTTTTTTTGTGTGGTAAAATAAGGTATTTATAATATGAAGTACACAGAAGGTACTATAGAAGTACAAAAGAGAGGATCATAACAGTTACATCATCATATCCTCCAAAAAATTCAAAAGAAAAGATGGACGATCCAGCATATTGCTCCCAAGTATAAATAGCCTGCTGACATCTATTTTCTACAAAGAGGTAGGTTGTCTCTTTCCTTCAAAGCATCTATTGTATTATTCCAATCATATGGTCCACAAGATGCATAATGGGCTAAACTCGTAAGCTTCTCACATCCTGAGGCACCACCCAAATGACTCCTTAGCTCAACTCATTATGCTCAATGATTCGCTTATCAAGATAATAAGTCAAGTTCATTTTCCTTTTTCCTATTTTCCTTGTACAATTTGCATCTGACCTCAACATAGTGGATCAAGGCATTCTCATGTTTCAAAGTTAAAAAAGGCAACACCACTATCTAAAACCCGTCATCATGCTTCCACATGCCCCGTTTGACCTGCTGTAAACACCTTTCAAAAGATAGAAACTCAAAAAAGGTCTAACCGGAACTCAACACCTCAAACGGCAATAATGGATTTCTGAACACCTTCAACTTTTTGTTGTCTCTCTTCCATTCTCATAACAGAGAAGATAGAGAAATGCCAAAAATTATTCATAAAGTACAGAAATCTGGGTGTAATTCATTAAAACTGGTAATCTTAAGCATTCATGCTTGAGCAGATTCTCGTTTTGAAATACATGATTTTGCTAAAGTGCAAATGTAAAACTTTATCTTAGAGAAATATCCAAAGTGCAGATGTCCTAGAACCATGTCGAAGGAACTCGGCAAAATGACCCCGTAACTTCGGGAGAAGGGGTGCTCTCCTGTCTTTTGATTAGGAAAGCTGCACATACCAGGGTGTAGCGACTGTTTATTAAAAACACAGAACTCTGCTAAGTGGTAACACGATAATCTGGTAGATGAGACAATCATCAAATTGGGAGGATGATAAGATCACTTTGAAAATAAGGAAAAAACAAGGATGACTACCAAACAGATATCTGGAATCACCACTAGAGGCATCAACTGGCACCTCTGCCAAGTGAAACGCCCCTTCAACCATGGCCCCACCCTCCCCGACTCAATACAACCAGAAAAAAATTTGCGAGAAAGTAATATTCCTTGACCAACATTATGAAGTAGCCAGGTAAGCAAGGTTAGGAGAAGGTCAACCATTATGTTTAGCACTTACCTTGTAGTGTTGTGGATGGGACACAGCATATTTACTATATGAGAACATTAGCTCGGCTGTACCACCTTGCAATAACTAAAGCATTGACCAAGTCAGGAAGACAAGTATCTTCTGCCTTGAGACGCCTTTTCAACCAGGAGAATAAGCCCAATAAGAGCTACAGATTAGCCAAAACTGTTATATGAACTAGATGATTAAGTCAAACTGATTGTGCATATAACAAATATTCCCTTATGAGCAGTTCAACAACTGACTCCTTAGAAAGACTGCAGTTTGACCTCGATTTAAAGCAGCAGTTAGAAGTGCACAGACCAACACATAAAAATATTCAGGCAAGTTCAGCAGTCAACTTCTTAACCTTGATAAATTCTCAGCCACTTAAAAATGATTTGAAATTCTCATAAAAAAAACCATCTACTATCCATAAGGAATGTGCCACACGACCAACCTCTTGGAGTTAGTAAAGAAGAGTTACATGTTTCAGCATATTAGCACCATAACCGCGATTCTATGCCAATTAAGCTATTGTTTAGGTTAGATATCTCATTAACACATCGCATGTATATAATGGAACTTGTGCATGTCTACACACTCAGCTCCTTTTGTCAAAATACATAAACCAAACTCCAGAAATATAATAAAGCATGATTCTAGGAGACCATTTAAACCTGAAAAAAGACAGAAGGAATTCTTTCAAGTACTGTTATTAGCAAGCTCAACAAGAACAAAAATGAGTCTTCAATTCATTATCCTAGTGAATTAATTCTCTGTTTACTCAATGCAGCTAGATCTTGTTTTACAAAAATTGTGCAGTCTAACAACAATACTCAGACTTAGCAGGTTCCACGTCCGGATAAAAGAAGGGTTGTTGTAGATTAACAACACGTGGGAATATAATCAATTTATGATGAATCCACATAGTAATGAATTTGTTGGGGGTCTGAGTAGAGCGGAACAGATATAATGATTCATATTTGGGGACTAAAATTCAATAAATACGATTCTGCAGCCTTAACTAAACTGGAACCAACTTCCTTTAAATGGCATCATCGTGCATGTAGTTGAACATGTTACCAATTGATTGACATCGTAAAAGTAGTGAAAAAACTGTCAAGCTTATTCAACTTGTTTGTTATTTGCTCCAAAACTGTCAAGCTTATTCAACTTGTTTGTTATTGCTCCAAAACTTAATAAGATGAAGCTCTCTCTCTCTCTCTCTCTCTCTCTCTCTCTCTCTCTCTCTCTCTCTCTCTCTCTCTCACTCATTATTTATAAGAGAACAAAAAAAAAGAATTCTCCCTTTTTTCTATAAGGAACAAATTATGCCTGGAACAGATTCCAATATGAAACAATAAATTGCTACAGATTTTCCAAATGCCAAAAAATTATACCAACAAACAGCCTGAAATGGACAAATAAAGAATAAGAAGAAGAATACACCATCAGCGTGAAATAAAAATTGTATCTGCTCAAGGAATAATTCACAATGCAAAGGAAACAGTGGCAATTGACCTACTTATAATAGCGAAACATGGTAAACAGAGACAGAAATAAACCACATTATAAAATCACCAGCAGATCTTAAATCTAACCACCATCCACGATAATGAAATCCAAATTATTTGACAGCAAATGTGGGCTTACCTAAAGTTATACAGAATGTACCAAACAAAATTTACTACATGTCTACATTTTCCAACAATAAATCTTCCATGAGGAACTGCAAAGAAACATATCAACTCTTTTACTTCCTTCGAGAGGACGGAATTTATGCAGATTTGAAGCTTGGATACAAACAATGTTAAACTGCAAACAAAATAGGAAACCTGTGATGCGAGAGATTTGCCAAGATTTCTGGGAAAGCAGATGCATACAGTATCTTTATGCCACTTGAATGGCCGCAAATCCCAGCATCAACTTTATACATATGGAAGCAAGGGATGATGCTTCAATTTTTGGCCCTGGAATATGCATGGGACTGATTAATAATATCATCAAAAAGGAGCTTCATATGCTGCCAAATTTTTTATAGGAAAATTCTTCCAATAAATACATAGTTAAAACCATTAGTAACATTGGGAAGTTGTGCAGAATTAGAGCTTATATACAAAGATTCACAGAAAACGTAGATAAGACTTAAAGTTTCTAGTCCCAAGTTATAACCACCATTTCATACAGCTAAGCAACATTCCAAATTACATCTGAAGGTACAACCTTCTGTCCAAACTAAATAATCAGATAAAAAATTTCCAGGCTTATCCTTCAACTATTTGTATCAGTTAATCTTCAACTACAGCTTACATTAATGGGCATGTGCCCTCCTTCAAATATTTTGGCATCTAGTCTGCAAAAGCTCTTCGTACAATCATTTAAGAGGTACGAAAGAACTTTAACACACATTTCAATGAAGGATACAGTGTATTATCACTCCTATACCTGCTGTTGCTAAAACATCATTCATATCTCGTATATTTTGTGCTACATGATGTTTTTGCCTCTAAAATAGATATTTCTAGTGTGCAATGTATTCCTATACTGCATATAGGAATCACAAGATAAAAGTGAACTGAAGAAAACCCTGCCCGCACAAGGACAGGAATCAGTACAGTCATTCACCATGATATGTTGATACATGTTTCCAATATAAAAAAATATATACAATATCCCATACTACAAAAGCGAACAGTTAGAAAAACTGTATTTAACAGAACCTCCGAAGTTACAAAACATAACATGACATCTAGCTTTTTACAATTCTGTTAGCAACAGGAACCTAACATAGAGAAGAAAAGAAAGAAAAATATTACAGCTGCTATTTGATATAATATGAACCTTTAGAAGAAATTAGGTTCTTTAGCTCCATCAAATGTTCATCATTTGAAATATGCAGTGTTATACGAAGATCAGTTAATAATGCTTCTTTTTCCCAAGTTAATGGTCCATAAGCATATAATGCCACCAGGGTGCAGTGATAAGCATGCAACTCTAATCTATGAACACTTGTTGCCAATTCCTCTCCTGAAGGATTATTGTGACTTTTCTCCTTATATCCTGAAGGACCTGAACCACAAACTGACTCCGCATCACTACAAAGGCCACCTGAAACTCAACGTGAAACTTGTGGAAGATGACCTAATAATTCATTTGGTCTTTCACTAGTGACACTACAACTACCAACAGAGCAGGCATCACTATCGGAATCGCTAGGTTCCAAACTTCTCCTAGGGAATTTGCCAATGACACCACCTAAATCTTCTCTCTCCAATTCATTAAATCCATTTGATCTAATGTTAACGGAAGTATGCACCCAGAGTTCCTCATGGGTAAGCAACAGCATCTACCTTTTCCTGTAAGGTCACCAGAGCTGCTCGCTGCCTGCGATTATCTGTCTCGATTGCTTGAAGTTTCTGAGCATTCCCATAAAGTGAATCAACACCAGATGTGCAATAAGGAGACATTCTCTTTAGGGATCTTGATGAGATTAAACAAGACTCTTGTCCTCTATTTTTTCCTTCAGTGGCTAAACCATCAGTTTCTCCAAGAACTTTAGTATGTCCATCAAGTTGCAGCGGCTGCGACTTCATCTTCTGACTATAATCTTGAGCTGAAATTTTGTTAGATCTCTGGGTCCCAGCTTGATCACAACCCTACAAAAGAAAACAATAGTGAGATCAGGGAAGGCAAGGAAGAAATTTTTTATACAAATTATTGAAAGATACACCATATGCATAAAATATTCCACCTGCTTATTACTATAAGCACATCAAATACAATACTGTGTAAGGAAAACTAAACAGACATTCAAAAGTGTTCCCTCTTCGCATAGACGCTACCGAAACTGCCATCAATTAGAATAATAATTTTATAATTTGATATGATGCATATAATCTAGGACACTTAACCACCAGGGTCAAACCCACTTCCCATATTATTCAAGCTACACACCTTGTCCAGTCCATTTTTGCTACAGAGACCGAACGCATAGAGACACATATACACAAATGAAACAGTTCTCACAAAAAGATCTAGTTAAAAACAAATATGGACTCAAACAAAGCATAATGGATCTGAAGTAGACAGCAATACAAAATAATCCTGTCAAATGAACTTTTTCTAATTAAAAACAAAGGCAGGGAAAAGAGCAGATAAATGATGAGAGCAACTCCAAGTTATTACAAACTTTTATAACAAGCTTATTATCCGTAAAGCCAAACATAATAATAAAATGAAACAGAATATGTACCTTTCTGATAAAAATCCATTTGCCATCTTTCCAATTTTGTCTCTCTCTCATGCCTGATTTATGAATGCTAAGTTCCAGAGAGCAACCAAGTAGTCTCACCAAATAACGATCACGTGGTAAAATACTGAGCACGATGGCAACTTTCCAAGAGCAGTCATTATATACCTCCACAATGTCCCCAGGTGCCCAAGTCTCCACACACTGCACTACAGGGGGGCAGGGCCTTATCATCTTCCTTGATACCCTTTCTTCGATATATTCACTTTGCATTGGTGAACCAGATCCATATCTGACACTGCAAGTGTGGCCATTACCAGACACTATTTCGGCAGCACGCCATGAGATTGGCACCTCACCTCTGTTCATTACTTCCACCTTATCACCCTTTTTGAACCTCATTTGAGCAAAATCTCTTTCCAACAGCCACAACCTGTGATAAGACAAAAAGATATAATACTAAGCAAAATTCTGTAAAAAGATTCCAATACAACATAAGCACTGAAAATTAAGTTCAATAGAACAGAGGAGAACATGTTTGATTCCAGTCGAAAACTCTTATTACGTTAACTGTTCACATTATACCAAAAATTCAGCAAACCGATAGGCTAAATATCTCAAAACCTAATCTCAAAAAACTTATATACAACCCTCCTTCATTATACAAAACGGATAAGTTAAAATAGACAAAACCAAAGTTGACCATAGACCCCGAACTAAAAAGCAGCCTTCACAACATCACAATTACCTGAAAAAATCGTCTAATATGCCAAATCGCGTACAAATTAATTGCAATACTGAACCAAGTTGCACAACTGTTAAATCATTAGCTCAATATCTTTTTGGATTTTCGAGATTTAAGGATTTTTATTGCTGTTTCCCGAAGAAATTAGGATTGATTATCAAATAAGGAAAATGATCCCAATAAATTCATTAAAAAAAACAATAAAAATTAGAAAAAAATTCTCGTAATTGGCTTAAAGTTGTGATTAGCAATAAATAAATTCGATGAAATTCCCTAGAACAATAAAAATGAAAATATTCAGATGAAATCTCATAGAAGTCGTGAACTGAAGTTATAAAATTTCAAACCCTAAAAATACTAAATAAAAGAAATATTTAATTAGATTCGGATCATGATTAGCACAAAAAAATCTATGAAATTCCTAAAACTTATATAAATAGAAATTTCGATAAGATCAAATAGAAGTAATCGGCTGAATATTGCGGAAATTAACACCCTACACAATGAGGGGGAGAAACTTTTTAGCAAATAAAGAAAAAAAATACAATAAACGCCCAAAATAATTTAAGAAAATTCAGTTAAGCACAGAAATAATCTATTCAACTTCAGGTAATAAAAAACCCCAAATGAAGTAAAACATTCAATACGTTCCCAAAAATCGAAGAATTAGGGTTACAAAAGCCCAAAAATTACAAGGTAATAAGCAAAGAAAACGCACCTTTCTCAAAGAATTGATGAAATAGCTATCTAATTGCAAGTGTTTGTGAGTATTCTGGATTGTAATTGCTCCCCGAAAACACAAAGCTTTTAGAAATTAGAATTGGATATTGCGGTTCTAGGGTTTTGAAATATATTTTGGGGGTCGACGAGAAAGGGTAGATCCGTGAATAAATATTGGGGTGAGGGTACTTTGGGAAGATCTGCCAAATAGAGCGTGTTTTCACTTGCCTCTCCTTTGTTAATTCTCTTCTTTTTCCTTCTTGCCAGCGATTTTGAATTGAATATAAAAGTTTAAATTACCTTCTGAATCTAATTAATTATTAAAACAAAGTCAAGCATATTCTTTTTCACAATATTATTTCTTACAAATTTATAGAATGCAGAATTTCATCACAATTACAGCAAATTTTAATTCACAAACTAAGTCGTCTATCATCTAATCACATGTCATAAAGAGAAAAAAAAATTAAAACTCAAAACATAAAAAATATGCACAAAATACGAAATATTAAAGATACACACTTAAAAAAAAGACCCAACATCAATCTCAATGCTAGTTACAATAGCATAGACATCGAACTACTTCCTCCCATATAATACGTACTTTTGTTATTCTTGTGACCAGCCTTACACTCAATCGTGCACCTTAAAAGATACACTTTCTTATATTGCATTCTTGCTCTAGGCAAAGCATAATCATAATCTCATATATCCTCATTTTTCTCAAAGATAATGTACTTGCCAGCCTCAATATTAGACGGGCAAATAATTGATTAATGGTATTGTAGTCAAATTGAGAAGCAAAGGTGTGAATTCATTATGCCTATATACATTCTTGTAAAATTCTTTCACAAAGAGTATTGCAATTGATTCATCCTCTACGGAAAAAATTGTGCATTTTCTCTTTATGATATATATATATATATATATATATATATATATATATATATATATATATATATATCATTCCTTAGTCTAAAATAAAATGTAGTATATTTTTCAAGCCTCCTTGAGGGGGGGAGGGGGGAGGGCGGCAAACCCCTACCAATGTATTGATAACCGAACAATTACAAAAGAGAGGGTGACATGTTGCCTAACCTCTTGATCCTAAATGTGTAATATACAACATCATTCCAGTATAAAATTATATAGAAACCTGGGATCCTATCCATGACAAAAAAGTAGTGCAATCTAAACTATAACTATGCTTAAAATGAAATAAGGGAGAGTCCTCTTTAACAAGATATAGCATTGAAGCTTTCAAACAATAACCTAAGATATGAGGACTATCCATAAACACCGGAGCTCCTTTTCCTTGGTTTTATTTTAAAAGTATGACGTTGTTTGATCCATCTTCATCATGGCTTTAACCTTACTGGGCAGAGTTGCCGCCGTAGGTAAAGATAGTTCTATTTTTACTAATCACCGCCAAATTAGCCAATGATCAGCAATCATGTTGGATTCCCTATAGCATTGGTTAATAACAAAATGTCCTTGGATTATCATTTTTCTGATAATGGTAATAATCTCCACCAATTGCCAGCTTGATTTAATTTTTCTTTTGACCATGTTCACAATTAACATATAGTGAGATTCAACCTTAATACTGTGAATTGATTCTCGATACACCAACTGATCCCAAATAGCGAGCATTGGCCTCAGAATTATTGTTGGAGCAATTGCCATAATAATCTGAAAATGCCATCATCAAATCTCTTCTATGATTTCTTGTGACCCATCATAGTACCGGAGCAGGAGCTTTTGGACAGCAGTAGGAGCATTGGGAGCTGACTTCAGTCCCGAGATTTCCGAGTCAGCTTGCTGGCGTCCGCATGGCCCGGAGTCTCTCTTATCTTCGTTTATCGTTTGATTTCCTTTGTATCGGATCAGACAGTACTTCATTTTGTTTCAGACTTTGTATTTAGCATTCTGTAGAAGTTCGTGAGTTAGTGACACCAGATCTGAGTAGAGACGTATTTGAACTTCCGCACTTGGTTTCAGTTACTATGTTTTGAGACTTCCGCTTTTATATTAACTGTCTCGTTGTTCTTTATATTGTTGATGTTGTTAAGAGTAGTAATAAATTAATTGGCTTGCCTAGCTCCTATTAGTAGGCGCCATCACAACTCCCGATGGTGGGAAATCCGGGTCGCGACAAGTTGGTAACCTCCTGTCTGTCCTGGGTTGCCCTTAGAGCAACTATCAATATTCAACTTAAGTTCAAAAAGGACGGGTTTATCCCATTTAAGCCTTTTAATCAAAAGGTTATGTTTAGCTTTCTCCGTAGTTGCAACTAACCTCCAACCATCTCCCACTAAAAGATAGAGCAGGAAAAGCCGAGTTCAAGAAAATAATCGTGATATAATTGATTTGATCAATAACATAAATGTAGGTATTGGGTTTTTAAGGTATTTAATTAATATATTAAATACTTAAAAGAGGGTGAATGGGAAATGGAGGGAAATGAAATTTTTGAGTGAAATTTTAAGTTCCCCCTCCCTTGGCAAATGGGCATTGTCCCATATTGGAAGAGGAAGAGGTTTTTTATGGGTATATAAGCAATTGCTCTTCTTCTAGCTCTTAAAGAGTTGAGAAGAAGGCAAGCCTCGCGCCGTCGTCGTCGCTCGCTCGGCTTCGGCTTCGGTCAAATGATCGATTGATTGATTAACTTTTTGGACCAAATTTATTTGTTAATAGTAAAATATTAACAGAAATGTTATTAAATATTTGTTTTAATAACAAAATATTAATATTAAATCCAATCCGTTTTTCTGTTTTGGTAACAGAAAAGTAACTACCCTCTTCAATTTTTCCTCTTTATTTTTCCTCTTTATTATTGAGTAAATGGCCATTTATGTAATGGCATTTATGTTGTGGGCGTTTTGCATAAACAGCCATTCTGAAGAGACCCAACTTTGGCTATAAATACAACACTATTCTGCTCAGAATTTTAACTACAATTTTCTGAGTTTCCTCTCCTTCTTCTGCATACTTTTAGCATCAAAACAAAGCAAAAAGTAAGTGTGATTTGCTACCAAACTTGGTGTTCGCTGAAACACTGGGGTTTGAAGTACCACTACACCAGTGTGTAATTCGTTCTATCCTGGGAGGAAATAATCCATAACCTTGGGTACTAGGAGGGGATTAAATTCCTTAAGGAAACACTGTGAATTCAGTGGGCTCGAATTGGTTTATGTCATTTCTGTTTATATTCATTACTGTTTATATTCATTTATATTTCCATAATTTATTTTACAAATACAGTGTAATAACAAATGTATGCGTTAAAATCCATTGCATTGTTAATACCATGGTTTCTTATGCATTAGTTATGCATAAGATAATACCAAATAGGGTGTATAACTAATGCTTGCATAACTAATGCATATGTTCAAAAAGTGTACCAAACAAAGTATTATTAATACACAAAGCTAATACATGCATTATTCTATTTAATTCATCCTACCAAACGGCCCTTTAGTTATTAAGTTTAATGAACACTAAAATACATGTAATAAGAAATTATAAAACACTCAATTTAGATAAGAGGGATATAATCTCTTGTATTATTCTTTTTTCTTTGGTTACCCAACCCGATGTTCGGTATCCACATTGGGGCCTGACTAAATTCGGCTTCATGCCGAAAAGTTCCACATTGGAGATAAAGCGCTCCCTAACAAAGGCGACTTCATACCCAGAAACTCGACTCGAGATCTCTGATTAAGGATGAAGAAGTACTTACCACTCCGCCACTACCTTTGTTGGTTGTATTATTCTAATTGTGTTATGTCTTTAACTTTTTTTCTTTCCCAAACACAAAAATCACATCTACCATTGTAGGCTTGTATATTACCTTAGATTGTTCCGTACCTTCTTCTCAATTCTGAACAAATTAAGTCAGTTTAAGCTATATGCAATTATGCATGTCCCGCAAAAACAAAATAATAAATGAATGTACACACAAATACACGTAGAACGCATGCATTATTGTATATTCACGTCATTCCATCGTGTTATTGTTGAAATGACGATGATAGCGCTTGTCCTCATTCAAAACATTAATAATTATTACTACAACAATTGTTTATTAATCTAAGTGGGAAGTCTTACTAGTATTGATTTGCTTTAACCACCAATTAATTGTATTTTTGTCTTAATCTACCACACTAATTACTAATCAGCAGGTGAAATGTCAATTCAAATATCAAATCGTAACCTTATTGTAAGGTAGTGGTTGTCGTAACAAATCAGATCATTGTCTCAAACGCCCTGATTACCTTCCTGAAGTTCTGATTAGATATCACTTAGAAAGGCGGAAAAGAAGGAGAGGGAAAGATGAAAGAAAAAAAAAAGTTGAGGTTTTCTTTTTGTTTTTTAAATTCATTTGTTTTTTTGGCAAACAAGTGGAAAGGACAAGAAAATGGAAACAATAAGAGCATCCCACGTGATAAATAAATAAGGAGCTTGATACACCTTTACTGAGTCATAATCTGTTTGGCAAAGCTGAAAAAATCAATTTATTTTAAAAATAATTTTTTTCAAAATTATTCTTTTTAAAAATACTTTTGGTAAGAAGTAGTTTGTGTTTGACTAATTTATTTGAAATGTACTTTTGAGCAGCAATTATTGTTTGGCGAAGCTTTTATAAACTAATTTTGGCGAAGAAATTTTTTTTATTTCATCACCGCAAATCAGTTACAAGCTTTTCCTCAGTACTTTCTTTTTCTCCTATTTCTTCCTATATACATATATATTAGCTATGTATTACTTGGTATCAAAACATTTCTTCCTATCTATCTATTCTACTGTATCTGCATGATCTTCTCAATCCATCCTCTTTCCTGAATACTTGTCTTGCTCTTCAAATAGGTGATCTTCCTCAATCTGCATTCTTGCTTTATTTGCCTTACAATGTATGTAGGTGTAGGGAGTTTGGACTCCCATACCACAGTGTTTCTTGCCTTCCATATCCAGTACACCAAAGCAGCTAATATGGCAGTGGCAACTTCCCTGCATCTTCTCCCTTTAAGTAGTCTGGTCACTCTTCTCCAAATCCCTGCTAACTCTGTCTTTCGTATTCCTATGTTCAGCCATTGTAGCACCTCTCTTAAGCATTGCTGGGAATATACACATTCAAAAAATAAGTGTTGTGTAGTCTCCTGTTCTGTTCCACATATTGGACATTTATCATCTTGACTAACACTCATACCAAACAATCTGGATTTTGTCAGCAACCTTTGGTGCATAGTGATCCAGCAAATAAAACTGTGCTTGGGTAGATTCATGTTATTCCATATCCATCTTCTCCATGTCCAGCTCTCCTGTTCCCCCATTCTCCATGTGTATCCCCCTTTTATTGTGTACTTTCCATTGGCATTGCTCCATAAGTTCTGATTATAGCCTGGAGCAAATATTTCTTTAATTCTGCAAATTTTCTTCCAATACCAGCATGCATCAGTGGGGCATTTGTACTGCCACCAATCCTTCTCCTTTAAGTAGACAGTGTTGATCCATTTCACCCATAGGTTGTCAGCTTTTTGGGCTATATTCCATACATATTTTACTATGGCGGCTTCATTCCATTTGATTATATCTGTTACCCCCAAGCCTCCTTCATGTTTTGCCCTACACACTATATCTCATGCCACTAGGGGTGGTTTATTTGTGACAGGTTTCCCATCCCAAATGAAATTTCTACACATAGCAGTTATTCCTTTCAGCACCTGCTTTGGGAGCAGAAATATGGTTGCCCAATAACTGTGGATGTGAAGTAGTACTGAATTCACAAGCTGTACCCTTCCTGCATAAGACAAATGTCTTGTCCCCCATCCTTTGATTCTGGCTGCTAGCTTATCTATAAGTATTTCACAGTCCATTTTAGATAGCCTCTTAGCTGATATGGGCACACCAAGGTACCTGAAAGGCAGATTTCCTTTCTGGTGTCCTGTCATCTCCATCAAATCCTTGTGGTGTTGGTTTGGCATATTGACACTGAAAAATGTTTGACTTGTTTGCATTTGTTTAAGCCTGAACTTTCTGAGAATGTTTTCAAGCCCCTTAAAAGCAGTAGCACTGATTGAAAGGTCCTTTACAGAATAGGAGCACATCATCTGCAAAACACAAATGGTTCAACTTCAAGTATTTGCATTTAGTGTGATATTCAAAGCCCACCTGCTCTGCAACTACATTCATTATCCTTGTGAAGTATTCCATGCATATGACAAAGATCAAAGGGGATATAGGATCCCCTTGTCTAAGTCCTCTTTCCCCTTTTATGTTCCCATACAGACCTCCATTGATTGCAATTTCAAACTGCACTGTTGTTATACATGTCATAGTCCATTTGATAAATTGTTGAGGAAATTCCAGTGCATGCATCATCTACTGGTAGTTGATGATGCAATTTCAAACTGCACTACAAACTCCCACTCTATTGTATCATAAGCTTTTCTCAAATCTATTTTGATCAGGCAGCTACTAGTAGTTTGTTTCCTGTTATACAGTCTTACCAAGTCTTGGCATATTAGAATGTTCTGAGCAATGGTCCTACCAGCCACAAAAGCACTTTGGTTGGGGGATATGATGCCTGGCAGGACTGTCTTCAACCTGTTTGTTAACATCTTGGATATTACCTTATAGATTGTATTACAACAAGCTATATGTCTGTAGTCAGTTACTGTGTCTGCATGATCTGATTTTGGGACTAGAGTCAGCACAGTACTATTCCATGCCTTCAATAATTTCCTTGTTTTAAAGAATTCCATTACTCCTGCTTCAAGATCCTCCTTTACTATTTCCTAGCAGTCCTTGAAGAACTGACTTCCATAGCCATCTGGTCCAGGTGCTTTATCTCCTGCTATCTCCCACAAAGCTTGATTCATTTCAGTTGTTGTGAACTCTTCAACCAGCATACCCCTTTGTTCCTTTGAGACTACAGGTCCTTTTTTAACAGTAGCACTGCATACCCTTCTTCTACTCTCAGCTTTAGTACCAAGTAGGTTAGAGTAATACTTCACAAATGCATTGGTAATCCCCTCTATATCATTGCTGTTCTCCCTTCAGTATCTTTTATAGTGAAGATTCTGTTAGCATTTCTTCTAGCTTTTAGCATGCTATGGAAAAATTTTGTGTTCATATCCCCTAAGTTCAGCCAATGTAGTTTACACCTCTGCTTAAGATACTGGTTCCTTGTCAGGTTCCAGTGTGAATACTCTTTAGCTAACCTTGCCTCTTCTTCAATCAGTCTTATGTTTAAAGGATCCTGCTGTAATTTCTTTTGGCTCTCCTCTAACATTGTTTTTGCCTGCTCAGCTTTCCCTTCTACATCCCCAAATTGAGTTCTCCTTATTTCTTTTAACATAGCTTTAAGTCTATTCAGTTTCCCCACCAATCTATACTGCTTAGTACCTGTGATCCCCTTATTCCAGCTTGATTCCACTTGTTGTTTGAAGTCAGTAGCTTGACTCCATATGTTGAAATATCTGAATCTGTACTGGCCGATTTTATGTCCTTGATCCCAGTTAATCACTGTTGGACAGTGGTCCATGAGTCCTTCATTTCCAAAGTGAACTTCTGAGGCTGGTAATTTCATCACCCAATCTCCATTAACTAGCACTCTGTCAATCCTGCTATAGACTCTACTAGTGTCTCCATGTTTATTGTTCCATGTGAAAAAGGATCCGGATGATTAAGTTCCTGTAATGAGCATCTCCCTACACACTCTTTAAATTCCTTTATTTCTGAAACTGTGATTGGACTCCCCACCCTTTCATCTCTGTTCAATACACAATTGAAGTCTCCCATGACTGTCCATGGTTTGTTAGTAACCCCGTGGATTTTTTCCAACTCTTGCCATAATTGTCTTCTTAAAGCTTGATCATTAAAACCATATACAAATGTTATTTGGAACTTATGCTGAGTCCCTCTATGTTCTACCTCACAATGCACCATTTGAGCTGATACTTCAGTGATATTTATATTGAAAATATTTGGCTTCCAAAGCACCCATATTCTTCCACTTGGATGATGAGCTAAGTTGTGACTAAAGGACCAACCATTACAAAGATTAAGAGAAGCTAGAGATGTTTTCTGCCTCTTAATCTTTGTCTCCAGGAATCCAAACAGGCCTACCTTAGTATTATGTAAGAAAAGATTCATTTCTTTCTGCTTTTCCTGCCTGTTTAGACCCCTCACATTCCAAAATCCCAATTTATCCATTTTGGAGGGGGATTGCATCTCCCCTCCCTGTTCCTGGACCCATCTCTATTTTCCTTTGTACTCCCCTCTGGTAATTTGTTGTTAATCTGTCTTTCCCTTGTTGAGTACCTTCTCCTTGTGTAATTTTTTTAGCTTTGTTTCTCCTATCTGTCATTGTTTGCTCTCTATTACTCTCCCCTGCAGTCTGCTCCTCTTCGTGATCCTCCAGTGTTGAGAAAGAGTTACTTACTGGCATGATAATCTGCTTTTGTAGAGCTTTCCCTTGTATACTTTTTGGCCGTTTTTCCATGCCATCCCCTGCTATAGCTGGCTTTTCCTGTTGTTCTTTCTTCTCCACAGGCTTCCATTATTTCCTTATTTGTTCTGCTTGTGTTTTTTGTTGTACTCTTCTGCATTGCTGGTCTGTGTGGCCAAATAATTTGCATTGTTGGCACATTGTAGGCTTCCATTCATACTTTATTTCCTGTTCAATTATTTGTCCTAATTCATTTTCAAACATCACTGAATATGGATATGCTTTGTTCAAAGGAACCTCCACCATTACCCTTGCATACATGAGTTTCTCCTTTCTCGTTGTTGCTGTATCAGCCTTCACAGGTTTCCCCACCAGCCCCGCTATTTTTGTTAGAGCTGCTTGCCCCCGGTACTTTAGATCTAGGCCCACTAATCGAATCCATATAGGTACCTGCTCCACTGTTACATTCGTTATCTCCATTCCTGGTTTCCATGGCTTAATTATCACTGGTTTTCGATCAAATATCTGCACTCCCCCTTCAATTGCCTTTGTGCGCCCTTCATTGCTGTAGAATCTGACCATGTATACTCCTTTTTTAATTTGAGCTACCTTATCAATTCCCAGATCCTTCCATATGCGATTGAAGTACCCCTCCACCACTGTTAACGGTGGATTTGACCCCAGTACAAAGCATACAACCGCTGTTTGCCAGTATTCTATTTCCTCTTTTACATCTTCCATCGTTATTTTGACATTAGCATTAGAATTCACTTCTTCTAGGTCAAATCCCTCAGTTACTAGTGTATTTCCAACTTATTTACTCCAGGATTTCACATTTGTAGCTAGGGCTTGAGATTTACCTATCGGTTCCTCCTCTATTTCCACTTTGTCTGCCCATGATTGCTTCCCACTAGACTGTAATTGATTGTTATTATCCTGTTGCTTAATTGCTTGCGTATCTATCGGAGTTGCCATTGGTGTCTGCTTTGATGTTCTCACCATAGGTGTCTGCTTCAGCTCCAACGGAATCACTCCTTGTAACACATTAATGCTTCTAGTTTTCTTTGCATCTTCAGTTTGCGGAATTGCTCTCATGCCAAGATTTCTCTGTTGATTTACCATTTCTCAATTGCCCTTTGAGAAATCTATTATTTACCAAGATATATTGATGATAATTGAATCAAATAGTGATGAATAGTTTAAGGACTCAATTAAAAATATATTATTTTTAACACAAAATGGATTCTTACACTTAACAAAAGAAAACTACCAATCAAACTAGAATGTAAAGGTAAAGAACTATACTAAAAGTGCAAACTATTGACATTTACCATTAAATTTTTGAAACTTTGTATAAAAATATACGTATATATAGGTGTAATACTAAATTTGAAATAGCTACTCCTATAGTCGGTTTGGTTCGGATTTTTTCTTATTAAAACCAAAACCAAACAAAATTTGATCGGTTTTTAAAAGGGAGAATTACACAAAAATACAGTCCACCCATATACATTGCATCAGAATAACCCAGTTACAACTTTGCAAATCTGTAGCCCATTAACAATAGGCCAAAGTTCGAAAAATAAGTATTTTTTTCTTCTTTTTTTTTTTTTATTCTGCAAGTCTTCAAGCACAAAAGTTTTGTTATTTTTTATTCTTCTTCCCCAAGTTTGTATATATTCCTATTCCAGCTACAAAAAATTTAAATTCATATATAATGCAACTTGAAAACCTTAAATTTTCTTCTTTTCCAAGATCCAAATAGCATAAATAAAAAATAAAAATTGAAAAAATTATTGCATGTTCATGATTTGGCAAATAAATCAACAAAAAAAGTCGATTTATACATAGATTAAACATATAAAATTTTAATTTTAGATTTAACTGCACATGTGCATTGCATGTATAATGATGTATAACTTTGTATAAACTTGTATATACAATACCTAATAATGTATATCAGAAAAATAAGACAAAGAAGAAAAAAAGAAGAAAGTGTCAAACATCCATGGATGCGTATTATACACATATAACGTATATACACACTTATACATTAAAAATATAGATAATTTATACAACATTGTACGCAGATATACACACTTATACATATTTATACAATATTGTATAAGTGTGTATAAACACTACCTATACAAATTTACACTAGAAAATACCTTCTGTCCATCACCACATTACAGATTTCGGTGGTTGCTGGTGTTGAATTTTTCCGGCGAGTTTTTGGCATTCAAATTTGGGCTTCACCAGTTGCAAAGGATGAAACAAAAACTAAGAGAAATAAGAAAATATGAGACGAGGATGCCGGAGATGCTCTTTTAGGCAAGATCTGATAGTTTTAGGCCAGATCTGTTAGTTTTTGGACTGATATGCCAAATTTTATAGCGGTTCCTTAACCTCTTTTTGTCAATCAACTCAAAAATCAAAATCGAATTGACATAGAATGCGAGGATTAAAGAGCCATTGTGCACATCTGTATAGAGCACAAAAATTACTGAAATGTTACAGTATTTGTTTTTGTTTCTTTACTTGAGTGCTCAAAAGCAATTATCACGAGTGTATAGAAAAAAATCCTGTAATTTTTAGGGAGAAGGAAGGAGAGGCGAATGAAGAGAGATTGAGTATGCTGAGAAAGAAGAAAGAAGAAAAGAAAAAAAACCCTAGAAGTATGTCTTTAATAATGGGCTAAAGAATGAAAAATTTCTTTCAATTATATGCAACATGGGCCATATCGGGTAAAGACTTCAAACCTAGGCCATTTTTAGTTGGGCTGCTGGGCCAAGTGATTAAATCCGTAATTCTTTCTTTTTAAAATTCAAAACCAAAACCAAACCAAACCAAAAAGTATTGGTTTTTTTGGTCGATTTGGTTCGGTTATTCGGGTTTTTATGAACACCCCTATCAAACATTTCAACTTTGGAAAAAAAAAAGTGCTTTTGGCTTGGAGAAACTTGGCCAAACACGAAGAAAATCACATCAGAATGACAATATAATTAACATATTTTAAATTCCTTCTTCATTTTATTTGCAGTATTTCTTTATCAGTTTATTTAATTAAAAAATACTTTTTATGTATTTAGAAAAAGACTTAATTTTAAAATTCTCTTGTATAATTAATTAGTGATATGCTTTTATAGCTACAGAAATTACATGATACATTTAAAACTTTAAGTTTCAAAAAAATCTTTTGATCTTAAACTTCATACTTAATCAAACTATGTCACATAAATTTCAACTAAGGAGATATCAAACATTATGGATAGAACAAGAACAAGTTGCAGGGTTGACACGTACATTTTATACTTGCTAGCTATATATATATATATATATATATATATAGGACTATTTGGTTGGAAATGTGTACTGGTCATAATATTATTTTGTAACAATAAAGTAATATGAGACCAAGGGAATAAATTTACATTATTTGCATTGACCTAAAGAAAGCTGTGAACTGGCATTTTGGGGTCTTGCATGTTTGTTAGAATGAGGATATCAAAACATTTGCAGTTCAAAAGTTTGACAATTAAAGAACTTCACTTGTGTTGGTCAACATAGCCAATTAAGTCGCAATTTTGTAGACAGTACGTAGACCATCATGCCGGATTGGTCGGTAGGACAAAGGGTGTTGGTAAAATCGGATGATTATGGAGAATAAAAAGTTTAGCTTGAGGCGTGTCAAAGACATTGTCCTTAAGGATATTTCGCCCACATCGAGATGAATAATATTAAGCGTATCCCCCAGGATTCAACAAGTTCTTCTAGTATAAACTAGGAGCAGAAACAACAAAGATTGAATAAAATAAAACCCAACACAAAGAAGAAAATTAGCAGATTGCTTTTTCACTCTCACCAAACGAACACAAACGTATACTTATATATAGCCAAAAGTAGACATCTGATTTTGAAGAACATTGCATATTGAAAGTAATACCAAAACGTTATCAAAGTTAACAAAACAGACGTCACATGTATTTAAGCCAAAAACGTTATCAAATAACAAATCTCTTATCATCAAAAGTCAAACTATTTTTAATAGTCATAATGATAGTCATTTAAGGTTAGTAAAATTATTATATTCAAAGTTATATAAATTTTCAGTTATAGATTTATAATAATAGCCACTATTAATCATGACTAGTAAGTGATAGTGAATATGTTATATTTTATTTTTGAGATAAAAGAATTATCTTCTAACAATCCCCCACATATCTCAAAAATAATATCACATAATAAAATAAAATAAGAAATTTTGCTGGGTTTTAACAAATGAGCATAATGCGTCAAATCTAGTGTCTCTTGGACTATGAACCAGACCTAGATAAAATAAGATTAAACTTACAGAACAATTGGTGAAGTTTAGAACTTCTATGAACCAAGAATTTTTTTGTAAGTTTAGTGTCTTATCTATCACATTATACTCGCACACACTTTGTTGTTTATCGCGGTTTTGCGCTAATAGGCCATGCGCGCACGTGATTTTCATGAGTTCTCTAGAAATTTCGCCACAAATTTCATAGGAGCAGCCCCACTCCACACTCATATAGGTCCATCCATCAAGTGTATTCTGCAGCACAATACACCACCTATAAAAGGCTATGGATTATTAGATTAAGAGTTTAATAACTCAGTCTCTCATTCCTTGCAGTCTTGCACTATATATACACACACCATAGGAAGGGATATAATTAATTGTGCACATTTGATCAACTAATGACTTGTTATTACCCGTATGAACCTACTTCATGGGATCTCCAATCACATAGGTTGGGTTACCATCATAGTTGATATAACTCAAATTGGCAAAAGTCTCATTCCCCTCGATGTTTCAGATATTAATTTTCTTCCCAAAGGTTTAGTCAGAGGATCGGCAAAATTCACTTCTGACTTCACATAATCTATGGAAATAATTTCATCTTTCAGCAGCTGCTTTATGACATTATGTCTCAATCGGATATGTCTACTCTTCTCATTAAAGGATTTATTTTTGGCAATGGCTATTGCAGCTTGGCAATCACAATGCATCGACACAGAAGGTGTCGGTTTCATTCCTAGTGGAATACTCGCCAAAAGGTTCTTTAACCACTCGGCCTCATTGCCAGCTAATTCCAATGCCACAAACTCAGATTCCATGGTAGATCTAGCTATTATTGTTTGTTTAGCTGATTTCCATGCCACAGCACCCCCACCGAGGGTGAACACATAACCACTAGCGGATTTTGTCTTATCTGAATCAGATATCCAGTTAGCATCACTGTATCCTTCTAGTACAGTGAAAAATCCACTATATTTAATACCATAGTTCATGGTACCTCTCAATACTCTTACCAATGCATTCCAATGATTATGACTTGGGTTTTGAGTATATCTACTCAATCTACACACAGCATATGCAATATCAGGTCTAGTAAAATTCATCAAATGCATTAGACTACCAATAACTTGAGCATATTTATTTTGATCTACAGGATCTCCCTCATTCCTTTTTAATTGACTACAAGCATCATAAGGAGTGCGTACAGGTACCACATCAAAATTATCAAATTTTTTTAAGAATTCTTTCAACATAATGTTCTTGAGTCAACATCTGTGATGACCCAAAAGAAATTGAATTCTATGTTCCGAGGCCTTGAAAACCTCATTTAGCATCATCTCGAATTGCGTGCGCAGTCCGGACGCGAAGCCGGAAAAGCTTATGTGTGAAAAATGATAAATTTTAACTGTAAAATGAATAAATTTGACTTCGGTCAACGTTTTGGGTAAACGAACCCGGACCCATGATTTGACGGTCCCGGAGGGTCCGTAGGAAAATATGGGACTTGGGCGTATGCCCGGAATCGGATTCTGAGGTCCCAAGCCCGAGAAATAAATTTTTAAAGAAAATTGCTTTCTGAAATTGTTTAAAGGAATTTGAAATGAAATTTGATTAGAACATGATGGTATCGGGCCCGTATTTTGTTTCCGGCGCACGCATAGGTCTTATATATGATTTTAGACGTTTCTGTGGAATTTGGTAAAAAAAGGATGTCATTTGACGTGATTCGGACCTAAATTGCTAAAATTGATGTTTTAAGAAGCTTGGAATAGTTCTTTGATTTTGAGGTTTAATTCGATGTTCGTGATGTTATTATGGCGATTTGATCGCAAGAATAAGTTCATATGATGTTTTTGAGTTACTATGTATGTTTGGTTTGGAGCCCCGAGGGCTCGGGTGAGTTTCGGATAGGCGTCGGAGTGTTTTTGGACTTAGAAAATCTGGTGTTTTTGCTAGTTGCTGGTGTCCGGGTTTCTGTTCTATGCAATTGCATAGGAATGTCCGCGATCGCATAGAGTTAATATTGGTAGTCATAAATTTGTTCTATGCGATCGCATTAATTCTTCCGCGATTGCATAGAGTTAATTTTGGTAGTTATGAATTTGTTCTATGCGATCGCATTGATTCTTCCGCGATCGCATAGAGTAAATTTTGGGAGGTCACAATTTGTTCTATGCGATCGCATTGATTCTTCCGCGATCGCATAGAGTAAATTTTTGGGAGGTCACAATTTGTTCTATGCGATCGCATTGATCCCTTACCCTATGCGATTGCATTCCTTTCTTCGCGATCGCATAGAACAAAAATCCGCGCAGTTATTTAAGCTCAAAAACAGAATGCATTACGAGGAATTGGCCATTTTTCATAAACCCCTTCTTCTCCAGAGCTCTTAGGCGATTTTTGAAGCACTTCCTCACCATAATCTCTTAGGTAAGTAATCTTTAACTTTTCTTCCATTTTCATCAACATCTATTAGATTATAGGCCTAAAAACATGAGATTAAGGGTAGAAAATTGGGGATTTGGGTAGAGTTAGGGCTTTTTGATTATTTGGGAATTTGACCTCGTTTTGGGGTCGGATTTCAAAACAAATTATATATTCGGGATCGTGGGTGAATGGGTGATCGGGTTTTGGTCCGAACCTCGTATTTTGACCAAGCGGGCCCGGGGTCAATTTTTCAATTTTTGGGAAGAATTATTAGAAAGCTATAATTAAACATTGGAATTAGATTGTTTAGCGTTTATTGACGTTATTAAGTCGATTATGTCTAGATACAATTGATTTGGAGCTAAATTCAAAAGGGAAAGCGGTGTTTGAGGCTTGAGTTGGCCGTGAAAGTTCGAGGTAAGTGTTTGGTCTAACCTTAGATTGAGGGATTAGGAGTTGAGTCCTATTTGCTATGTGGTAATTGTTGAGTACGACGTATAGGCATGGTGACGAGTATCTATACGTTGGTGTCTAGCATGCCCGTGGGTCTTATATTGTGATTTTCATGACTTCGTTGTATCTTTCATGTCTTGGTGATGGTTTATATATGTTGTGTAAAGTTTGTGGAAGGAATTGTGACCTGTGAACATTTAAGGAGCGTTGGCTCAAGTTGTGTAACGAATTGTGAAAGTGTAAGTGATAATTGAATCTCTAGAGCATTGGCTCGAGTTATAAAGTGAATTGTGAAGTAAAAGTGATAAAGAAAGGAAGTTATTATGTTGACACCCTTGCCGGGCTATTGTTGATTTATTGGTTATCTCCCTTGCCGGGATATTGATATTACTGATGTTGTTCCTTTGCCGGGATTTATTTGTTGGATTGTTGCTCGCTTGCCGGGATCTTTATTGCAATTTCATTTATTCATTGTTTGTGATTGTTGTTTGAGTGAGGAAGAGAGTTAAATCACGAAGGGTGATGCCGTGCATTGTTTGTTTTGTGAGGAAAGAGTGTAAAGCACGAAGGGTGATGTCGTGCCGCACGATGTACCATTCCGTGCCTATTATATTGATTTCATGGTGAGGAAAGAGTGTAAAGCACGAAGGGTGATGCCGTGCCCACGATGTACCATTCCGTGCCTATTATATTGATTCTTATGGTGAGGACGAGAGTAAAAGCACGAAGGGTGATGCCGTGCACTTGTCCTTGATTTCCCTGATTCTTGCTGATAATTGAGTTATGTTGTCCGTTACGTTTATTTACTGATTTTCTGTTGTTACTTGCTTTTATTTCGAGGTTATAGATTCCCTTACCCTATTTGCCTTGTGATTGTTGTTTCGGTGAGGAAGAGCGTAAAGCACGAAGGGTGATGTCGTGTATTATTTTGGTGAGAGAGAGTAAAAGCACGAAGGGTGATGCCGTGCACTTGTCTTTGATTTCCTAATTTCTATTGATAGTTAGTGTCGCGGTTTCTCTACACTAAATTGCTGGTTTCCTGTTGATACTTAGTGTACCCCGCAGCATGATTTTTCCTTCCTATTTTCAATTGAACTGTGGTGATCCTCATATTTATTTGTTGCTCTTCTGTTACTATTCGATGTTTCCCCGCAGCATGCTTTCCCCCTCCCATACTTGATCGTATATGACTGTATCTTTTTGTACTTCTTTTGCGTTGTATATAGTTAAATTGCATAGGTTTACCTGGTAGTCTGGTCCTAGCCTCGTCACTACTTCGCCGAGGTTAGGCTAGGCATTTACCAGCACATCGGGTCGGTTGTGCTGATACTACACTCTGCACTCTTTTGTGCAGACCCCAGTGTTGTAGACTTCGGACCGCAGTGGGATTGCTGATTCTTGTTCATCAGGCGACCCGAGGTAGTCCTGCAGGCGCCCGCAGGCCTTGGCGTCTCCTTCTATCTACTATTCCTGTTTCTTTCATGCAATTCCAGAGACAGTGTTGTATTTATTTCTTTCAGACCTTTATTTGTAGTATTCTTAGACCGTCTGTGAAACCAGTTCTGGGTAGTCGAGACTCAAACAGTTGTATTAAATATTCATGTTCAGATAGCTTATTGTTTTTCTTCCGCTTATGTTAAATTCCGCTGTTAAAATGATATTTCTTCGTAATTGTTAAAGGATATAGAATGGGTAAAAAGATAAATAATTAAACTGGTTGGCTTGCCTAGCTTTCACGAGTAGGTGCCATCACGATTCCCGGGGTGGAAAATCCGGGTCGTGACATAACCTTAACTTGCAAGAATACAAAATTGAAAGGAAATATCGCGGCAGTTACTTTTCCTCCTCTTTGTTCAGAAATTGTTAAGAGATTTGCTTTAGTAATGTTCTTATTTGGTCAAAAATTGTTACCGTGCGCCGTTGTGGTTGAACAGAGTGTGAACTTCAAGCTAACAGAATACTGAAGATAAAGCTTTACGCGTCGAATAAAGTCAATCTTTATTAAATAAGTAAAACAGAAAAAAAGTGTAGCAACAAAAGCAAACCCATAAAACTTTCAGATAGAATGGTAATTAACGAAATCTTATTTTGCCATGAAGTAGTAGAAGATGAGATATGGGGAGAAATAGAGGGTGACGGCAGGAAGGGAGATAGGAGAGAAAGAAGGAAAAAATATAATTAAATTGAAGCCTTTTAAGGTGGATTGTATATATTTAATAAATAAAATTTATTTATGCCGGGTATCTCAAATCCCGACTGACCCGCAAGAAAAAACCTGTCAAGGAAGGACACACAATAATCCTGAATCGAATTGCTAATTATGTGTCAACCTTCCCGATGCATTTTCTGCAACAATTCGTCACATGCTGCCTCTCCCTTCTCGGGGTGCTAAAACACCCATTCTTATCCATCTACTATCTTCTTTCTATAAATAGCAAATATAGAATTTAGAAGGAAATTAAGCATATATATCTAGTGTAGATAGAGAAACAGAGAGAATGTTGATGGGGATAAGCTTGCAATGCATGATGGACTTGGTCGTTGCTGGTTTTTCCCTTATGATTGGATTAGGGATTTTCGCTTTCATTGCTTCAATTCTCTGTTCTGCTGCTTTTTACCAGAATGCTAAGCAACTTTCTTGAATCTACACTCCCTTATGGATTTATTAGGTATCAAGATTTGTGCTTTTTTCTTGCTTTATATTGTGGGTGTTTGAAATTTCAATTTCCGTGAAAATTTGTTCCTTAAAATTGTACCTTTTTCTTGGAGAATTAGAGTATTAATCTACTTCAGTTGAGCTCCGAAATTTAGTCAAATAGAGTATGATCAGCATAATTAGGATGGGTTTGCATTAATTGAGACGATTAATGAGGAATAGATAACCCCAGATAATTTTGGTTTTATTTGAGGCATCTTATTATTGTTTATACAATTATACTATCTCCTGATGAAGATGAGCACTTGAGCAGCAACAGGAGCTGGATCTAGTCAATAAGCTATGGGTTCATCTGAACCCAGTAGCTTCAGCTTAGACTATTTATATGTGTCTAAAAATCACTAAATAAGTAGAAATAATAGATTCTGAACACAGTAAAGTAGTTAAAATGTGGTAGAGTTCCGAATCCGGACCCATAAAGTTCAAAATCTGGGATCCGCCTTTCAGCAGCTACTCTTTGTTTGAAGATACATTTAACCTGAAGAAAATATTACTGGAAAAAAGGCCTTAATTTCATGATTCTCTCAAACTCCAAGTTGGTGGCTGAGTGTATGAAAACTGCTAGGGTTTATACAATTAGTACTCTAATAATTGAATAGGTTAAACTATGATGGCAAATTTGATTTGAAGTACCACCTTTTTAACAGATAAGGTCATCTAAGGTACTTAAGGACCAAAACAGTGTGAGGATGATGCGAAGTCCCCTTCAAGGTGTAAAAGAAGAATGTGAAATCTATGTTGCTTGGACTCTCCGAAAATGTGGTCGGATACGTGTCGGATCCTCCAAAAGTAGTGCATTTTTTAAGGATCCGACACGAGTGCGGCTATACTTTGGAGAGCCCGCGCAACATAATCTGAAATTCTGTTATTTCCTTCTCTGCAAATATCATTTTTTTTGTCATATTGACCTTGGAGTTGAACTTATACTGCCTTAGAACCAATTATTTACTCATATGTAGACTGCCATCATGTTATTGCTAGTATATAGAGAGAGTTAGAGTGTGATATTGATGAAGAACTTGTCAAGTACTAACAGAATGACTAAAGATTAGTGGTGAATGGAGAAGAAAACAACAATTTGCTAACAAGGAACTCTGATATCCTTATGTATCTTCCCTCGGCTCCGTGTTTCAACCTTACAATGCCTTTATGAGCTTGCTCAAATACTCTAATGGATTTGTTTTCAACTGTTCCATGGAGATGTCAAGATTCTTCCATAAACTGACTAAAAATTGGGGTTAGACAAAAATCTTAAGTGACTGTATCCTCCTTGATGTGAGCTTTCTGTAAAAGTTGCTAGTGTCTTGTGTGCACAAAAACATGCCTTAGATCCATCTAGTTTTAGTTTACAGTCTAATACGAGGTTTATGAAAGGATATATTATATCTGTCACCTAAAGTGCCTAACATTCCCACTGTCTTTAGCATTAAGCAGTGTTTTATATGGTGTAATACTCGAGGCAAACTAGAGTATTGCACTAAGGAGGTCTTTGATCAGACTAAGACAAGTTGGTAGGCCCTTCTCTGTCTTCAATTATGAACTGTAACATAGCCTATAGATGCTAATAACATAGGCAATAAATATATCTCGTCTCGAATTTTTTCATCGGTCGAGGTCAAAATACCCAAAATTGTTCGGCCGGATACGATACGGATTTCATACCCACACCCATACTAGTGTCGTGTCGACACGGGTGCGGCACCTAAACTGCCGTGTCGGAGCAATTTAGCATGTGGGTCTTATAATTTCATAGGGCATGAAAATTAAGATGGAATTGTAGTTGTTTTGTACTGAGCGTATCGACAAATATGCATCATACTATGATTTGGTAAATAGAACTTGAAACTGTGTAGAAGTGAGTCGTGTAGTACCTTTATTTTCTTATATAATTGGATGGTTTTATTTTAGAATGAGAAAACCTTTCTTTCCAGAAGTGAACAGTATTTTGAACTGAAAAATGGAGCAATAGGACAATCAGTCTGGATTTATATGCCTAATGAAACATCATTACCTATTGGAGAATTTGTAGTCAGTTGGTGGTTTCAGTGAAACTGTAAATCAAATTACTCAGCCTCCATTCAAAACTAGACGTCTCTTCCCCACCCTCATCTACCCCTAGAATAGAACAAGCAGTAAATCTCTTTAAAGACAGAGGAGTTCTGCCCCCAGGGCTTGGTTTAGAGGTAAGAGCATAGCTTGTGCTTGTGATGTGTGGGCTAGGCGCAGACGGGTCCAAACCTTGCCGCAAACAAAAGCTTGGTGTTTAGTTGGAGAAGGGTAGAGGGACGGGCCTATTATCTACCGAGTCTCGAATTGTGCGCCACTAGCCCTTGGGAAATTAGTTGGTAACATCTCCTCATGGTTCCCTCTGGCTGAAACAAAACAAGAACAGGCACCATTCTTATCGAATCTTTGTTCTTTTGCTTGTCACGAAATAATGAAAGAGCTTAGCTTAGAGTACTATTTTAGTGCATTTGTGAATAAACAATAAACCAATGAACCATAGTTTCAATAATTTAGTTATATTACTGCTATTATTCTATCCTTGTGAGGAGGTGTGAGAGGTTGGCAGTGGTGGGTCTAAGGAGAGGTAGAGGTAGACCGAAGAAGTATTGGAGAGAAATGATTAGATAGGACATGACACATCTTAAGCTTATCGAAGACATGACCCTAGATAGAATGTTATGGAGATAGGACTAGGGTACAAGGTTAGTAGGTAGTGAGTTTGGGACACCGTAGTTGTTCCTTATTTTCCATATCAGTATTATTATTATTATCATTTTCGGTATTATCTTATCTCACGTTCTCTATTACTACTTGTTGTTTCCATTGTTTCGGTCATCTTATCGCTTTGTTATTTTGCTGTTGTTACTGTTCTTATCTGCATTATTCTCAACTGTTCACTACTGTTTTCCTTTTCAAACCTGCTTTGAAATGCTTTTCTTTAGCTGAGGGTCTGTCGGAAATGGTCTCTCTACCTCCAGAGGCGGATCTAAGAATTTAATTCTATTGGTTCAGCATTTAAAGTTATGGGTTTATATCTACTATTTGTTACAATTTTAGTAATTTTTTACACGTAAATTTACACTTCGCGTCGAAAGTACTGGTTCAGTTGAACCCGCTAATTATATAGTGCATCCGCCCCTGTCTACCTCCACAAGGTAAGGTTAAGGTCTGTGTACACGATATTCTCCCCAGACCCCACCTAGACCCCACCTGTGGGAATACACTGAGTACGACGTTGTTGTTGTTACTGCTATTATCTCTACGTGCACAAACTGACTGATTCATGGCTTGATATGCAGGGTAGATATCGACACTACAGAGGTTATTTAAAGCCAAAAACAAAAACAAAAAAAGATGGCAGACAAAAATTCAAGAAATAAAAGGGGTTTCTCCACTGTCCTTTTTACTTAATCAGGCACTATTGTTGTTTGTATGCCAGGAGCTGCTGGAGAGATGAACTAACTGATTAGCAGTAATAGTTATGCTGTTTGTAATAGATAGAGAGAAGTATTTCCTCGTAGAAAAAAGGCATTTGTATGCAATAGTAGAATGAATATGCAGTTTTGAGACGGCGGGTATTGTCTATTTTTTTTTATATTTTCTTGTGTTCTAGAATGTTGTGTCTTACTATCTCGCTTTTCAATGCAGGGCCTTTTTATTAGCTTTGCATCTTTCTTCTACATTTAATATTGTCCCTATTTTTCCTACTATTTATGTGGATTACTAATATTGTCTCCTTTTGCCTTTTTGTTTTCTTGAGCCGAGGGTCTTCCGGAAATAGCCTCTCTACTCCTTCGGGGTAGGGGTAAGGTCTGCATACACACTACCCTTTCCAGACCCCACTAGTGGATTTTATTGGGTTGTTGTCGTCGTCGTCTTGTGTTCTAGAAACTTCTTTAATGCTTCTTCAAAAGAGCAGCATGCCTTTGAAGTTGACATTGGAATATGCCCTATGGGTGCATTTTGCTGATTGCTTTTACATTCTCTGTTCCAACTAAGAGTTTCTCTGTCCACATTTAACAATTATAAATAAATAAATAAAAAGATTATTTAAAAAAAAAAAAAAAAAAAAAACCCGTCCACACTAAATGTTTTATCAAATACAAAGTAGCGAATTAGTGGGTTGATTAGTTTGAACCGAGGCTCTAATCGTTGATATTCCTTTGATCAATGATTTTAGTAGCTTAAAAGAAAATAAAATGTTAATTACCGCCAAATTAAGAAATTCGGGGACTAACGTAATTTCTTATTCTTATACAGAAAGCATTTTCCTCGGCTTGTTCTGGTACGGACTTGTTTATACAACAAAGAGGTGTACTATAGGGCAGAGGCAAGGCTTTTGCGCTGATTTAAATCACTGAGATGTGTTATTCTTATTGATATGATCGATTCGGATTTCAGACTAAGTGTTAGATATCTCCCATAGAAGCTCAATTGAAAAAGAATGAAATGTTCTGTTTTTTCATTAACTGAAAATGAGAACAACTCACAGATATTTATCAACTAACTCCTAATTAGTTAATATTATGCTAAATAACAAATAGCTACCACTAACTTCTAATATGTACAAGTTGACCCCTATACTAACTAGTTGAATATATACATCACTCCAACACTCCCCCTCAAGCTGGAGGGTGCAAAATGTTTAACACTCCCAGCTTGCCAAGTAGATCAAAATCGAATTTTATGGAATGAACACCAAACCCTCGAATTCTCTCTTTTTCTGCCAGACAAACCGCACCTGCGAACCCCTCTTCGCACCTACGGCCACTTAAGTGGGCTGGGAAACGCATCTGCAAGCTATGGGCCGCACCTGCGAGCCGCTCCTGCGGTCCCCAACCGCTTCTGCGGATTCCTTACCGTATCTGCGGACCCAGCTGGTCTGGCCAAATTCCGCTTCTGCGGTTCCTTAGCCACTTCTGCGGCTCTACACCTGCGGTCCAAAATGCGGAAGTGCGAAAACACCAGGTGCAGCAACTTCAGCAATTTGCATAAGTCTCAAACCAATCCGTTAAGCACCCGAAACTCACCCGAGGACCCCGGGACCTCAACCAAACATACCAACCAATCCTAAAAGATCATAAGAACTTAGTCGAGCTCTCAAATCGCATCCAACAACGCTAAAACACAAATCACCCTCCAATCCAAACTTAATGAACTTGAATCTTCCAAATTCGACAACCGATGCCAAAATCAACCAAACCACGTCCATTTGACCCCAAATTTTGCACACAAGTCATATTCAACACTACGGACCTATTTCAACTTCCAGGATTGGCTTCCGACCCTGATATCAAAATTCCACTATCAGTCCAAAACTCCAAAAATTCGACTTTCGCCATTTCAAGCCTAAATAAGCTACGGACCTCCAAAACACAATCCAGACATGCCCCTAAGCCTAAAATCACCCAACGGAGCTAACGGAATTGACGAACTCCATTCCGGAGTCGTCTTCACACAGTTCCGACTATGGTCCAAATCTTAAGACTTAAGCTCTCATTTAGGGATTAAGTGTCCCAGAGCACTCCGAAACTCAAAAAGAATCATCCCAGCAGGTCAAATAGTTGAAAAAAGATACAGGGGAAGCAGTTAATAGGGGATCATGGCGTTAATTCTCAAAATGACCGGCTGGTTCGTTACAAGCCTCAACCCAACCAAAACAACAACACAACAATAAGTTTGAAAACATTTAACGGAAGCCTTTAACATTTAGAGAAACTATTTGAACATAAGTAATTCTAAAATAAGAAACAACTGCCCAAAATCAGGGTGTCACTGAGTGCATGAGCGTTTAAAGGAGAACATAGTGTATTATAACGTTTAAGGAAACAAACTGAAATACATCTAGAGATAGAGATGGAGAGTCAAGGCCTGCAAACGCCGTGCAGATACCTCGATAGTCTCCTAAAGCCTAAAGCCCCGATCAGCGACTGCCACTGGGACAAAAAGTGCCTGGATATGCACACAAGGTGCAGGGGGGTAACGTGAGTACACCAAATCAGTAAGTAATGAGTCCAAACTATGGACTGAAAGGTAGTGACGAATTCAACCTCAACAGATATAATAGAAAGAACGTACAGAAATGTCGGCATGCTTTCAGTTAAATACACAGCTCAAAGTAATAAGGTAAATACAAATCTGAACAGTTTAAGATATATAACTCAACTGCCTCTACATGCCAATGTACCGACTGTGTGAAATGCACAATGTACTCCCACTCTCAAGTGCTCAACCACTCGGTACTAAATATGTCCATTCGACCCAGGGAAATCCATCCCGGAACATATACAACACTGACTGCGAGTCACTTAGTACTGAGGAAAAGGGCAATCCAACCCTGCGGAGAAATCCATCTCCAGGTATATATATAAATACTCAACCACTCGGTACCGTATATGGCCATCCGGCCTAGGGAAATCCATCCCGGAACATACTCATCACTGACTATAAGTCATCAGGTACCGAGGAAAAAGGGTAATCCAACTCTGCGAAGAAATCCATCTCCAGATATCAATACTTTGGACAAATCCATGTCCAGGGAAATCCATCCCTCAATAATATCATCCGCGCCCATTGGGAGTGTGCAGACTTCGGAGGGGCTCCTACGGCCCAAGTGCTATCATAATCAATATATATGATGCGCGTGCAGCCCGACCCTATAACTGTCACTCAAAATCAGGCTCACGGCCTCACTCAGTCATCACTCTCCAGTCTCACCCACGGGCTCACAATGTCATATAAACTAGCTCGGAAACAATGATATGCTATGCCAATAATAACAACTAAGACTGAAATATGATATGAAATGCATGAATATGACTGAGTACAAAATAATAATGAAATCAGTGAAATGACAGCAAGAAACGACCACTAGGGGTCCCAACAATATCGGCTTGAAGCCTTAACATGATATCTAGCATGCTTTACAGCTCAACTACTTTATTACATAATGGAAACACAAATATCAACAAGAAAGAGTCATTAAACGATGCCATGAAATGAACCAGGTCATGATTCTCATGGTGCACGCCTGCACGCCCACCACTTGGCATGTGCGTCACCTCAATACTAACCACATTACACGTAGTTCGGTGTTTCGAACCCTCAGAACCAAGTTTGAAAGCGTTACTTACCTTAAACCTAGCAAAAAAAATACTCCGCAATGCCCTTGCCTCTCGAATGAACCTCCAAACGCCCCGAATCTAGCCACAAACAATACAATACGATCAATATAGGCTAAAGGAATCAATTCCATAAGAAAAACACCAACTTCATAGCAATAATCCGAAATTGGCTCAAACCTTGTCCCCGGGCCCACATCTCGAAATCCGACAGAACTTACAAAAGCCGAAAGTCCATTCACTCAAGAGTCTAACCATACCAAATTTACCAAAATTCGACATCATTAGGCCCCCCAAATCCCCAAATTATTCTCTCCGAAATCCCAAGTCCTAACCCCCAATTTTCACTTCATAATCCCACTAATTAGATGAGAAATCAAGGGAAAACACAATAGCTAAGGCTACTTAGGCCTCATTTGTTTTTTTTAAGATTAAGACGTCTGAATCTTAATACACATCTGAATATTAAGATGTGTATTAAGACTAAGACATCTGAATCTGAATACATATCTGAATATATTAAGATGTGTATTAAGATCTGAATACTAAAAATTAAGACTGTTTGATTTTTAATATCTGAATGCATAAAATTTATCTTTATTTGAAAAATAATAAACATAATATTCAAATGCAATACTAACTAATCTAATATTCTATCAATAAAATATATAGTTTTTTAAAATATGATAGTTGTTGGTGGTGATGGCTAGCGGGTGAATACCGACTAGAAGCGGTGGTTGGTGGTAGTTTTGGTTGGTGATGGTGGTTCATGATAGTAGCTAGTAGTGATTGGTAGTGATGGCGATTATGATTGAGGATGGTGGTGGTGGGTGGTGATAGTTAATAATGGCGGATAGTGGTTTGTGATTAAGAAAGGTGGTGGTAGGTTATAATGATGGGCGGTGCCGGTTGTGGTTGTTAATGGTGATGGGGTGGTTGGTTGTGGTAGTTGAGGTGGATAAGTGTTGATTGTGGGTGAGAATAATGGTGGTCCAAGTGGTGAGGATGGTGGATAGTGATGGTCGATAATGGTGGCGGCTATGATTGAGGATGATGGTGGCGTGGTGGTGGCGGCGGCTGAGTATGGTGGTGGTGGTGGTTGAGTATGGTGGTGGTGGTGGTTGAGTATGATGATGGTGGTGGCAGTTGATAATGATAGGCGGTGGCGGCAGTTAATAATGAATATGTGATAGCATCTTAATGAAATTAAGTCTCTGTTATAGATCTTAATCATACAGGCCTATTCAGACCCATTAAGTGGTTGTGAAGTAAAAAAAATAAACACACTTAATGATTAAGAGCTGAATAATTAAGATTCAGATTTTAAAAACAAACGCACTTAATGTATGAGATCTGAATGGTTAAGATTCAGACCTCCATTAAGTGCAAACAAATGAGGCCTTAGGCTCAAGGGACTTACATCAGTGAAAATCCTTGAATCCCCTTCAAAAATCACCTTAAAAGCTCCAAAGTCCGAGTTGAAAATGGTGGGAATGAGGAAAAATCACGAAGTCCTCAATTTATACATTCTGCCCAGCGATACCGCACCTGCAGTCCAAATGTCGCTTCTGCGATGCCGCACCTGCGGAAAATCTATTGCAAATGCGGAACCCACTTATGTTCTCAGAGTCCGCATCTGCGGTTGATTACACGCACCTGCGGGCCCCGCCCGCTTCTACAATCCTTGCCTCCTTCGCCTTCTCCGCATCTGCGCTTACGCAGATGCGTACCGACCCTCGCACCTGCGCTTCCGGACCAAACCACTCTTGCCGCACCTGCGAGCACCTCTTCTCTTCTGCGGTCCGCACCTGCAGGCTCCCCACCGCAGGTGCGAAAACACCAGAACCAGACCACTTTAGCAATCCTTCAAACTTCAATCTTGTTCCGATAAATCAACCCGAGGCCCTTAGGACCTCAATCAAACATACCAACACGTCCCACAACATCATACGAACTAAGTCGAACCTTCAAATCACTCCAAACAACATCAAAACACCAAATTACACTCGGATTCAAGCCTAAGAACCTTTAAATTTCCGAATTCCACAAACTATGCCGAAACATACCAAACCACGTCCGAATGACCTCAAATTTTGCACACAAGTCAGAAATAACACCAAGAACCTATTCCAACTTCCGAAATCCAATCCATCCCCGATATCAAAATTTCCATTACTGACCAAAATTGCTAAGATTTTAACTTTCGCCAATTCAAGCCTAATTCTACTACGGACCTCCAAATCACATTCTGGAAGCGCTCCTAAGTCCAAAATCACCTAACGGAGCTAACTGAACTATAAAAATTCAAATCCGAGGTCGTTTACACATAAGTCAACATCCGGTCAACTCTTCCAACTTAAACCTTCTCATAAGAGACTAAGTATCTCAATTCACTTCAAGACCACTCCAGAGCCGAACCAACTAACCCGGTAAGTCAAAATACAGGTGAAGAACGCAAAAGAAGCAGGAAATGGGGGAACGGGGATATAACTCTCGAAACGACCAGCCGAGTCATTACAAAGAGAAACGAAACATGCTTCAAAGAAATTACTCAAATCATGAGCTCGAACAGTAGATAGTGATGTTGCCTTGAGCTCAATCCTCTAGTCAAAAAATCTACCTGTCGGTCCTTAGTATGCACATACTTAGTCTCCAATAGTCCTTGCTTGATCTTCTCCTGGATGAAATGGCAATCAATTTCAATATGCTTGGTTCTCTCATGAAAGATGGGGTTTGCTGCAATTTGCATTGCAGCCTTGCTGTCAGTATAGAGAGGAACTAGTATTTTTAATGAGATTCCTAAGTCATGGAAAAGTCCAGTTAGCCATACAATCTCAGCAACTGCAGATGCCATGCTTCTGGATATTGTATGTTGCTTTTTTGATTTCTAGGAAATCAAGGAGTTGCCAAACTTCACTACATATCCACTGACTGATCTTCTAGTGACAGGGCAAGCTGCCTAGTCTGAATCACAGAATCCCAGCAATGTATCTTTAGGCTCTCTATGCATTAGTACTCCCATGCCAGAAGATGACCTCAAATATCTGACCACTCTAAATATTGCATCCATGTGGGACTTATTTGGGGCTTGCATAAACTAACTAAGAGTCTGCACAACATAGCTTATGTCTGGTCTAGTTATTGTCAGGTACAGAAGCTTGCCTATGAGTTTTTGATATCCTGTAACATCCACCATAGGATCATCAACCTGTATTCCAACTGACTTATCATATTCTACTGAGCACAATTTTTGATTGATTTCCAATAGTGTAACTTCAGGTTTTGCTCCACTTAACCCCAACTCTGAGATCAACTCCAAGGTGTATTTTCTTTGGTTCAACAGAATGCCCTGTTCTGATCTCAGAACTTTTATTCCTAGGAAGTACCTTAATTCCCCTAGATCCTTGACCTTAAATTGTTGATGCAGAACCTTTTTTGCTTCATCAATCATAATACTGCTGCTCCCAGTAATAAGTAGGTCATCAACATATATCAGAATTATAGCAATGTCATTTCCAGATTTCTTGGTGAACAAGGAGTAATCAAAAGCACTCTGATGGAAACCTGCATTTAATAGGGCTTCTGTAAGCTTTAGGTTCCACTACATTGAAGCTTGTTTAAGTCCATATAAGGACTTCAGTAATCTGCACACTTTTGTCTCCCCTTGCTTTTGAAATCCCTGTGGCAAGTCCATATATACTTCTTCATGTAAGTCTCCTTGAAGAAAGTCATTAAACACATCCATTTGATGAAGCTTCCAATCTCTAGAGGCTGCAATAACTATGACAGATCTCATAGTTACCATTTTGGCAACTGGTGAGTATGTCTCATGATAATCTAATCATTCCTGCTGATTGTATCCTTTTGCCACTAGCCTTGTCTTGAATCTTTCTACCTCGCCATTTGACTTATACTTTATTTTGTACACCAATTTAGAACCAATTGTTGATTTTCCAGCAGGTAAAGAAACTATCTCCCAAGTCTTGTTGTCCTCCAAAGCCTTGGCTTCTTGTTGCATTGCTCCTATCCACCTCTTGTCTTTGACTGCTTCTTTGAATGAATTAGGTTCCTTCATCACTGAAGATGCATGCAGATAGTCCTTATACTTTTGAGTAACATTGTCATAAGATAAGTAGTGAGAGAGAGAATAAGCACATTGTGAGGACTTTGGCATCATTGTAACATAATCCTGCATCCATATAGGTGGTTGTTTGACTCTAGTGGATTGTCTAATGTCTGCAGCAGAAGACTCCTCAGATATTGGCACTCCATGTGGAATAGGAACTATCAGGCTTTCTTCAGTAGTATTAGCAGCATTGGTTGGTTCCTCAGCTAGGTCCTCAGATGCTGTGGATATAATGTTTGCTTCCAATTGTCTTGATCCATCAGAAACATGTTGGTCTACTGAATTCTCATTTGTGTCCTCTACTGTTTGATCCAAGGAAACAATCAGATCATGTACTTCATTTACTTGATCATGCTCTTTAGGATTAGATGCTACTGCAACGGGTCTGTCGTAAATATAAGAAATCATCTTGGTTCTGCTGCACTGTGTGTGGATAAATCTGCAATTGTGATCCTCTGAAGGGAAACATTGATTCTCTGAATGTGACATCTGTGCTAATAAAGAAACAATTAGTCTCTAAATCTAGCAGTTTATATCCCTTTTGTGTAGAAGAGTATCCCAGCAAGACTGCCTTCTTTGCCCTAGGTGCAAATTTGTCCTCCTTCACTAAATTTGTAGCATAGCATAAGCAACCAAAAACTCTTAAATGAGCAAGATATGGTTTTCTTTTGTGCAGTAAATCATATGGACTCCTGCCACCTAACACCTTAGAAGGCAATCTATTTATGATATAAACAGCAGTCTGCACACACTCACCCTAAAATCTTTTTGGTAGATTTGCTTGAAACTTTAAAGCCCTTGCAGTATCTAATATGTGTCTGTGCTTTCTCTCGACAACTCCATTTTGTTGTGGAGTGTAAGCACAACTACTTTGATGAATCACCCCCTGATCTTGTAGAATGGTGTTCCATTGACTGTTAAAGAACTCAATTCCATTATCTGTTCTAATTACTTTAACAGAAGTATCAAATTGATTCTTAACCATGCATAAGAATTGCTTCAAGAATACAATTGTCTTACTTTTCAATTGCATTAGAAATATCCAAGTAGCCCTTGAGTAGTCATCTACAACAGTAAGAAAATAGTGTTTCCTATTATGAGTGGGCACTATATATGGCCCCCAAACATCCATGTGCACTAGCTCAAATGCCTTAGTACTTCTATGTTCACTATCAAAAAAAGTAAGCCTAGATTGTTTGGCCATAGGGCACACATAACACTTATTATGTAAACACTATCTACTTTATTCTTCAGAATTGGGATATGCTGCAATACTGGGGTTGAAGCATGTCCTAGCCTCATGTGCCATATCCAGCTTGAATCTGCTACTTTCCCTTCACTTCTAACATCCCTATTAATCTTTCAACTCCCCTTCCTTTGAGCAAGTACTACCCTTCACTTTCCTTATCAATCCCCCTCACCTTGCCATTGTAAAGGTCCTAGAACACAAACAATTCAGGCAAGAAAATTGCAGCACATAACAGATCTCTTGTCAACTTTGACACTGACATCAAGTTAAACTTGAAATCTGGTACATATAGAACATTTTTCAGGATGCTGTCTTCTGATAACCGTGAGTTACCAATATGAGTTATATCTGTGCAAGTTCCATTAGGCAGCTTTACTGATTCCCTTTTATTTTTGTCAATATTTTGAATGTTATGTAAGAGATTCAAAGTAGAAGCAGTGTGATGTGTAGCTCCTGAATCAACAATCCATTCAGTAGGATGCATAGCTGAAGCAAGTGAACATATTGTACCTGCCATGTTAGCTTGTGTCTGCATTGTGTTATCACTAGATCCTTCCTTGTTAAGTAGGTTCAGAATTTGCTGGTATTGAGGTTCAGCGAAAAAGTAGTCACCACCTTTACTTTGTAAATTCCCAGCTGCTTGTGGTCCTTCCACATTATTGACTGTCATAGGTCCTCCTTTTGGTTGATATCTTCTCCTTGCCTTGAAATCATCTGGATATCCAATGATTTTGAAGCAGTTTCCTTAAGTGTGTCCTTTTATCTTGCAATGCTCACATTGTAAGAGTTGCTTTCTTCCACGATAATCTTGCCCTCGACCTGCCTGCATAGCCAAAGGGTCCAGTTTGTCTGTCACTGATAAATTTCCCATAGCTTGCTGACTCTCATCTTGAGAAATCAGTCCATATGCTTGGTTAAGAGTTGGCTCATTGGTTTTCATCAAAATTTGCCTGCATGCTTGATCATATGTGTCATTTAGTCCATTCAGGAACTGCATTAAACGTTGTTGCTGCATTTGAACAGAATGTTCCTTTGCCCTTGCACAACCACAGCTTTGCGAAGGTACCAACACATCATACTCTGCCCAAAGCTCTTTCAGCTTAGTGAAATAGAAGTCAACAATATTAGTTCCCTGTGATAACCTTGAAATTGCTCTGTGTATCTGGAAGATCCTTACACGATTCACTTTATCAAATCGTTCCTTAAGGTCTTCCCATACAGCATGCGCATCAGATGAATAAATGATTCCACTAACAAGGTCCTTCGAGACAGATCATAATCTAGGAATGCACTATTGCGTTGCAGGTTTCCTATTCCTCATGGAGAGCTTCCTCAAAAAACGACTCCTCTTTGCAATCCCTTGTGATGAACCCTAATTTCCGCTTGGCCTTTAGAGCTAGCTTCATCGATCTACTCTAAATCCCATAATTTTCGGAACCTGTAAGCTGAGTTGGAATCAACACCAAGCCTAGAGTATCCAAAGGCTGAAGAAACAGTGGATGCGTGTGATCTATTTTCTCTGTCGCCATTGACGACCAATTCGATGTAAAAATCAAAAAATCAAGCTAATAGCTAACAGAACAAAAAAAATGAAATCGATACATTAGATTCTGCTTCACCTAACGAGCTTGAACAAGAACATAGAAGATCGATCTTCTCCGCTCTGATACCATGTTAGATTTCTGCCATAGAAGCTCAATTGAGAAAGAATGAAATGTTCTGTTTTTTCATTAACTGAAAATGAGAACAACTTAGAGATATTTATCAACTAACTCCTAATTAGTTAACACTATGCTAAATAACAACTAGCTACCACTAACTTCTAATATGTACAAGTTGACCCCTATACTACCTAGTTGCATATATACATCACTTCAACACTAAGGACATTGATAACTGAAAGCTTGATCTTGTAGGAAATTATAAAGAATCTGTCATAGTCTAGACTACATAATCAATTTGTGACAATTAAGTGACAATAATCGAACAACCGAATTTATTTTTTAATTTTCTGCCACACTATGTTTTACATTTATTCTGGAAATTTGATCAACTAAGATGATCTTTAGATATTACTACTAAGAAACAACCTTCTTGTCCAGAAATTAACAAGTTGTTGATTCTTGACATTTTACAAACTAGTTGACAAAATCTGAAATTTAAAGATTCTTTATAAAATAAATTTAACATATAAAATGTGAGCAGAACTTGAATTTGGTCGAAGAATAAAATATTAGGTCCACCTAACCTTTGTGGAGGTCATAGTTGACTGTCTTCTTCACCTAACAACCCACCCACCCACTTACCAACAAGGAAGGACCCTTTTTGTGAAACTTGCAATTACATGGGGGGCTCTTTTTATATAAAAATATTTAATGTACTGTTAAGAGAAAGTATATGTTCAACATTTTGCAAAGTATTTGAAACTAGATCCCTAGGAAATTCCAAATTTTTTAGAAGAGATTGCATTTCATGATATATTACATTACCTATGGATTTAATGGGAAAGAATTTGATTTGGTTAGTCTGAACTTAGTAATCACTTTACACATTTTTAGCATCTAATATGAATTTATTCGAGATTGTAGCCACACTTTAATAGGTGCACACATACTAGATTATATAATGTTTAGTTAGTCGCATAAGAAAAAAGAAATCGTACATGAAATCAATTAAGAAATAACTAGTTTCACATAAAAATTTATGTATTGTATTATTTTATGCGAAATAGAGTGAATAATAAAAATGTGTATTAGCAATATGAGAATTAAGTTTATTTAAATATAAAAATATTATTTTAAAGTAAGTAATTTATGTATAGTAATTCCATCATTATTATTTATATAATCTTTAAATTAAAAATTACTGTAGAAATAGCTTTTTATCCAACTTTTGGGGCCGACATTGAAGTTACAACTTACAACCACATTACAAAATTTACAAAATGTACCCGTTCGAATTTGAAGCAGTTCAATCTCTTTAATGTAACTTCAGAAATTCGAATCTTAATTAGTTCAATCTATTGAATGCAACTTCAGATTTCGAATCTTAAGTTTTGAAACATAAACTTGTTTTTTAAATTTCAACAATCTAATACACGATTCAATGCCCAAATCTACTCCAAATGAGCTCAAATATGAAATATAATTTTCAAATATCACTAGTCTTAGGGTACGCGCTTTGCGCGTGTGCCCTATATAAGTGAGTATACGATCTTACAAAATTAAGTAATTATTATTAAATAATGTGTTTGAGCTATTGAACAAGAATTAAAAAATAAGTTCCTAAAATTGATAAATGTTGATCCAATTTAATTAGCTAGTTCAATAAATAAAGAATACTGCCCTGTAAAAATCTTTATATACTTTATTGTGATTTTTGATGACTTATGTAGGAATATATGATAAAAAGTGTTATTTTTTGTTACCTAATCCTGAAAATAAGTAACAAATAATACTATGATATAACTAATTTTGCTCTATTTTCTAATTTCTTTCATCGCTAGTGCTTTTCTTGTGGAAATAAATTTACGTTCTAAATATAGAAAAATAATTAAATGACTATTTTGTCGGACAACTATACAGAAAAATAATGAAAAATAAATATACAATTCATTGTAGTTGTAAACAAGGTAAATAATTCTAACTTAACCATTGGATAAAATTATAATTTAAATATTTAAAAACTTTTANCGACATTTACAAGATTTTCATATTTACCCATATTATCTTAAAGCAATTTGAAATAAAAATTAAATGATTTTTTTTTATCCTTACTATTTGAAGACGATTTCATACTAAATATTTTTATATTCAAACGTAATTTTAAAAAATATAGCTTGTTAAACCTCAAAAGTTAATTAACTAAACACCAACAAATAATAATTTTAATAAGATTGCACTGTTGGGCCCGTATACGGGTCTTTGCTCATCTAGTAAATTGAATAAAGAAGATAATTTTTTTAATTTAAAAAAGTAGAATTTGCCTATATATTTAGTAGTTTTTAGTATTAGTTTCACATGAATTTACCACATAATCAGAGTATTAATGTAATTTGTTGAAAATATTAAGTGTAAGTAAAATTGTTCTTCAAAAAAGTTACTCATAAATGTTTAAAAAAATGCTATATAGAACAATTGCAAAAAGACGTATTCAATTTTTGTACGAACGTCTCAAATAGTTGACTTTTTAAGTGATTTAGTTAATATAAAATTGTAATTGGTTCTATAATCCTAAATTTTAGGTACATAAATTAAATAAGGAAAGATTTAATAACCAAATTTTAATAAATTTCTAAGTCCTAAATATAGAAAAATAATTAAACAATTATTTTGTCTAGTATAAAATTTATTTTTAAAGGGTAAAAAAGGCACATGATATTTCGCTAAGTGCCTTCGTGCTTTTAATATAGTATAGATAAAGAACAAATCTCAATCATCAAATTGTCAAAATAATAATAAATTTAATAAATTTATTTTGCAACTAATGATAAGAAGAAGAAACTCTAAGTACAAAAAAGAAGAAAATAGCAGTAAAAAAGAATATAAAAGTGCATGTATTTGAAGTTATGTGAAGATTGGCCATCAATTAAACTTTTTTTAAAAACTGATATAAATCATCTTATATGAGGCAAAACTGGGTGCCACATTATAATTGGAATAAAAAAAAAAAAAGAACTTGAGAAAATGAGGAAAATTATAATTTGTTAAAGGACCGTATATTTGGAAATTCATGAGAATAGTATAAAGAGCAGCCATTGTTGAACAGGGAAACCACTGCGTTTGACAAAAAGAAGATTAGAGCCGCCTCCTGAAGTCCTTTCTCTCCATTCTTGAACTAGTCTCACTTCAAACAGCTATAGTTGATTGAACCTACAAAGGTGAGTTCACACCATTCAATTATATCTTCATGCATTCACTATTTATACTCAATTTTCCACAAATCTAATCGTAATCTCAACAACCCCAGTCCATAAATTGTTTGTTGTTTCAATTACTTAACGTGAAATCTCATACAACTATATCTTGGTTCTTGGTTGAGGTAGTAAAGAATCTTCTTGAGTCAGTTTCATCTGTTAAAGGTTTGATCTTGACAACCCAGTTCATAAATTTTTCCTTGTTTCATTTACTTGAAGTAAATTTCATCAGTTAAATGATATGGAAAATCTTGGTACTTGGTTTAGGTAGTACTACTAGTAGTAGTAGTTTTGTTTTGGATAAGTTTAATCTGTCAAAGTTATGATCTTTATTTGTGATTGTTTAGTGGCTGAATCGATTTAATCTGCGAAAGATTTGATTTTTTTATGATTGTTTGGTGTTTGATTCTAATCTGGCCTAGATTCTTGGATTTTGCTATGAGTTGCTCATTGTGTTCCACTGGATGTTTTATGATTGAATTGTTTCAGTAGCTGGCGGATTTAATTGTATCGGTGGTTTTTAATTCGTGGATCGCCTAGTTCCTTTTCCCCCCTGTGTGTGTCTTTGTGGGACATTTTTTGCTACTTCTTGTGCTTTTAGGTTTTAGGTAAGAATGTGGACTTTTACTTTTTCGTTTCATCGGATGGGGAATCTAGCGATTTACTTGGTTCTTTTGTTTGCAAAGATCACCCTTTTGTCTACACTTTTTAGTATTTCATGATAATCTAATCTATTTTGTCCTACTTGCTGTTTGGTAAAGCAATTCGAACTCGATTTTCTACTTTTTCTTCCCTGATCTGTTTAATAATGTGGTTATTCAGTTCTCAAAAATTGTGGCTGAATTCTTTTTTCGGCCTTGTTTCATGCCTCAGCATGAATTTATGGTGTTAACCAAATCATCGGCCATTTTCTCAGATTTTGTGTTGGTATTGACCTTCTTGAGTTCATTTAGTAAGTTCATAAATTGAGTCAGTTAATTAGTTTTTCCACTAAGCTCGTATGTTGACTCTACTTTGATTCGAGAATTGTCTATACAAGGGTTCTGTAGCATTTTATTTCTATACAAATTGAAGGTAAACAGTGAATGTGAGTTTGAGATGGACAGTGTTATTGAACACCCTATTCTAGTGCATTTGTTTTCATTGTTTTTGTCTCCTTCTTTTCATAGGTTTTCCTCATGAGTAAGAGAGTTGTCTGTAAAATCACTTGTGTAAATTTTCACTGGTATCATTCTTGTTGTCCGCAAATCTGTCTTTTAAAGTCATACTAAATGAATCTGAATTGCCATTTCCTTGAATTTTGTTTTTGAATTTATAAGCGAATTATGAAGGGACAGTTCAATCTATTTCTAATAATGGAATTTTCAGTCACCAGATATCTTTACCTGACTTCTAATAGTGAAGTTGTTGTCCGTCTTGAGCATCTTTCACTAAATTAACATTCAACCATTCGTAGTGTTTTTGACTGATGCAAATCCGTAGGAATCAGGTATCTCTGGTTTATTTGCTCAATCCTAAGACCAAATGACCAGTACAGATATAAGAGTGGCAGGGTTTGAAGAATCTGCTTTAGAAGTTGTTGTGATCTATTATCTCTATTGCTGCTCTATGTCTCTTTGAACCTTTTCTGTTTTCATTTCATTGTAAGGAAAAAATATGAAATTCTCACATCCTCCTATAACAGGTAACCAACATGGCTACACCGACAAGAATTGGTCTTGCTGGGCTTGCTGTTATGGGACAAAATCTTGCTCTCAATATTGCTGAGAAAGGATTTCCTATATCTGTTTACAACCGATCCACTTCAAAAGTTGACGAGACCGTTGAACGAGCTAAAAAGGAAGGAAATCTTCCTCTTTATGGCTTTCATGATCCAGAGTCCTTTGTACTCTCTATCCAAAAGCCCCGTGTCATAATCATTCTTGTCAAGGCCGGTTCACCAGTTGATCAGACCATCAAAACCCTTTCTGCTTACATGGAGAAAGGAGACTGTATCATTGATGGTGGCAATGAATGGTATGAGAACACTGAGAGGAGAGAGAAAGAAATGGCCGAGAAGGGTCTTCTTTATCTAGGAATGGGAGTTTCAGGCGGTGAAGAGGGTGCTCGCAACGGACCCTCACTGATGCCTGGAGGCTCTTTTGAAGCGTACAAGAACATAGAGGACATCTTGCTAAAGGTTGCAGCTCAAGTCGACAGTGGCCCTTGTGTTACATATATTGGTGAAGGAGGTTCCGGAAATTTTGTTAAGATGGTTCATAATGGAATTGAATATGGTGACATGCAGTTAATTGCAGAAGCTTATGATGTGCTAAAATCTGTTGGCAAGCTCTCTAATGATGAATTACAACAAGTCTTCTCGGACTGGAACAAAGGAGAGCTTCTGAGCTTCTTGATTGAAATCACAGCTGATATATTTGGAATCAAGGATGATAAAGGAGACGGGTATCTTGTAGACAAAGTTTTGGATAAAACTGGGATGAAAGGTACTGGTAAATGGACCGTTCAGCAAGCTGCTGAGCTGTCAGTTGCTGCACCCACAATAGCTTCATCATTGGATTCAAGATTCCTTAGTGGATTAAAGGATGAAAGGGTTCAAGCAGCTAAAGTATTTAAAGCTAGCGGGGTTAGTGATGTCCTTGTTGACCAGTCCGTGGGTAAGAATCAGTTGATTGACGATGTGAGGAAGGCACTTTATGCATCCAAAATATGTAGCTATGCTCAGGGCATGAATTTGATAAGGGCAAAGAGCGTTGAAAAGGGATGGGATTTGAAACTAGGGGAGCTTGCTAGGATTTGGAAGGGTGGTTGTATTATCCGTGCTATATTTTTGGATCGGATCAAGGGGGCTTATGACAGAAACCCGGATCTTGCTAATCTACTTGTGGATGAAGAGTTTGCAAAAGAGATGGTTGAACGACAGTCTGCTTGGCGAAGAGTAGTCTGCCTAGCTATCAACTCGGGTATTAGTACACCGGGTATGTCTTCAAGTCTTGCTTACTTTGACTCGTACAGGAGGGAAAGACTTCCTGCCAATTTGATTCAAGCTCAGAGAGATTACTTTGGTGCTCATACATATGAGAGGATTGATGTGCCGGGGTCTTACCATACCGAGTGGTTCAAGATTGCGAGACAGTCAAAGAACTGAGGTCTTTTGATGTTTTCTTTTTACTTGACCTAATTGAATAAGGTTCGTATTGTCATTGAATCTGGGAGGTTAGATTCTGTAGTATCATGTTGTCATGTGGTCTCTCAAATGTTGGAACTTTACCTATGTTGTTGTGAAGCCTATTTGTATCTTTAAGGTGTTGGCCCTTTTCTTTCATTTATGTCCTTTAAGTTACATGTGCTGGGGAAGCCTATAATATCTTCTCCAGTCCTTTGTTTTGCAATATGAATCTATGATGATGTGCACTTCTCATTATCTTTTGTTATTTGAGTCAATTTCTCTTCTCCTTCATCTTACATATTTCAAATGTTGTGCTTGCTAGTGTCTGATTCAGTTGAAATGTTTTGAGTATTACCTGGGAACCGTCACATACACCCGTTCGTGTCATCAAAATCAGGAAAGCTCTGTGCTTTGCAAATTTTCCCTTGTGTTTTTTATTAACAGGCAATTGAACCTTTATATAATTTTCATAATACATAGTGATTGTCATTCTCTGCAGCTAAGGATCCTTTCATTTATTTCAGAAAATTGCCATGCTCCAAGTTCCGGTCTCATTTTCCTCATGCTGATACTAAAATCTCGGGAAAGTATCTTTTCCCTTGGACAAGTTGTAAGGGGAAATTTACCAGCTAAATGATGTGTCTTGTCACAGAAACAAGGTTGCTAAATGCTAATCTCTTACACTAAAACTATCTGTTTATTTGTGGAACTGAATTTAGGTCCTTTGCCTACTGACACATCTTGACATTTCAAGTCATGATTTTAACCTTTCAGGATGTAAAGTGCGTTATGTTCTCTTTTTGCTTTCTCTGCACACGTTCAACATTGAACCGCGAAATTTTTTGGTGTTTGAAATTCTCATTAGTAGCAGGAAAGGGAGGGAAACGGATACTCACTTTAATGTGAGTAAGCAGAATTCCATACTTGATCTCATAGATACATATAGAATTCTGCGGAAAGCCAGATTGACCAAAGACTGGGAGTAGTCGTCATCTTTTTACATAGTAGTCATCCAACAAGAAAAGGAAAGACCACTTAGCGCAGTGGAATAGGAAAGAGAGCGTTGAGCATGGCTTTCGTGTCACCAGAAATCCTTTTTTGTTTATTGGGAGACCAAATGAAAAAGGCTAGGTGGACGCAGCATATTGCTGCCGGGTTCATTTGAACCCATACTTTTGGTGCGGAACATAAATTTATGTATAAAATTTCATTAAAACTGTAACAAATAGTCGATATGAACCTATAATTTTAAAAATGCAACGGGTTCAATGCTAATAACTTTAAAGGTTGAATCCAGAGAGTTTAAATCTGCTCAGTACCAGATTTTGAGCAGTTGTCCCTACTAAGTTTGTGATTCATGATCCTGACTTTGGTTCAACTATTGTGGAGCTTTCACATTTCTTATTGGTTTTTCCTTGGAATCTAAATTTAGAAAATCATCTATTTATCAGTTTCTTCTGACTCATACTTTCTTCAGGTGAGTTCTGAAGAGTGGCTCTTAAGCATAAACTAATTTGCTAGTTGTTGTTATAGATAACTTAATATCCATATCATGTCATTATCTACCATGACACTGACTCTATTGATTGGACATATCCAAGATCTTGTACTTCAAGCATGAATTAGTTTTCTATTTTTTGTAATAGATATCTTAATATTCCGCTCTTGTAATCATTGTACCTTGCTATGGCTCTCCTGACGTCGCCCTGTGAATTTCCAATCAATAGATGGTCCGCGGAGCCTGAATGCAAATGTTTGGATGCTAATTTAAAACATTTCAATTTTCAAATTGTCGTACTAAGTAGTAACATTCTAGCAGGACTGTATAGACTTTTGCAGTTGCTCATCCTAATGTGATTTGAACTCTTTGACTTGTATTTGTAACTGGAAGTAGTCATACCTCTTTTCTTATTTGTTTATTGAGAGGAAACTTAGCTGTATCTGCTATTTTTGTTTCAGAAATCAGACTTATTGTGTCCTGAAACCATATATAAAGATCCTATACTTATTCCCTCCTGTCAACTGAGTTAGAAAAAAATATTTTATTTTTCTTACCTCATTGATGTAATAGTTATAAACAAGAAAAGATATAGTGGCTCACTGTCCCCCTCAAATCTAATATTTTCTCCTAGATGTTGATCTGCTACATGCATAATCTATTCTGTTCTTTGCTTTGTGTCCTGAATCTTCTTTTACTGCTTTTATATTTGTATCATACAGTTTCTTCTTCACCTGTCCGCGGCGTTCCTTGCTTGAAAGCTTTGTTGTTTCTTTCTCTGCATGCTTAAATTGAAACTTCCCATGACTTCTATCGATGCTTGTGCATATTTCTTGACGACCTGGACCAGACGAGGCATCCGAAACTAAGGAGTCATCACTCTCGCCATCTTCATTGTCATCATCGTCATTATCATTGTAAAGATACTTATCTCTCTTCCTCGAATTTCTTTCATCACCATTATCGTAGTCTTCTTGATTATATTGATGAATAGGTGAAGCGATATACATTGTCCATGCCGACTCGTTGCTGCATTCTTCTGTGCCTCCAGAGAGTTTAGATGACTCCATTACCTCAAACTAGTAAACAAAAGACATTCAAGAAGAAATGTGACTTATCTGTATGATGGAATAGAATTGACTCTGTTATTTAGCTTTTGCATCTTTATAAACTCTCTGAACTTTATTAGCAGTGGACAGTTGTTTTCAACATACAGTTAAAGTAACCCCACAAAGTACTAACAAAATAGAGTTTGGGTTGTCCTTTTCATTCAGTAGTTCATCATACCAACCTAATTTTTTTTATATTTATTTTACATTTATAATAGTGGTGTTTGGGCCAACTTTCACGTACCTCGACTATTCCACAAGGTATTTACTATTTCCATCAACACATGTGTCAGGCTCTATCCACCATAGCTTAGACAGGTAAATCCAACTATGTGCTTTGGCGTTTCGTGTGAAGTTAAGATAGGATAGGGTGAAGGATGAAATCAAACGCTTTTGCACTTTTTTTTTTACGAAGTGGAGGTTGAATTAAATCATAATTTACAGAATAGCGACTCAACAGTTGAACCTTTTGTGATTTGAAACATGATTGGAAATCCAAAGGAGAAAATCTTGCTTTGATTGTTGTCCAATGGCAGTATTTTATGGGTCTTCCCCACTTAAATTTTTTATCTTGGCTTATTATCTATTAAGACTAGACTAGAAGGTTCATTACATGATTTTCAGCCTATGTATAGAGGCTACCTCTTGTGCTGATTAAGGGCAGCCCGGTGCACAAAGCATTTCGCATTCACGCAGGGTCCGAGGAAAGACCGCGCCAAGGGGTGTTATGTAGACAGTCTACCCTTATGCAAGCATTAGTGGCTGCTTCCACGGCCCGAACCCGTGACCTATATGTCATACGGAGCCAACTTTACGTTGCTCCAAGGCTCCCCTTCACCTCTTGTGCTAATTAAATCTTGAAAATTGAGATCTTTCTTGCTTTCTGGGCTCCATCTCGGATAATCTTTTGGAAGTTTTGAAGTATGAGGACAAGATTTCTTTTGCTGGGGAATTGATTCAACATCTTGTTTGCTTTCATCATGTGTTTCAACATTTAAATTATTGCAATCAGATTTTATGTGCACGGAAAATGATGCTTTAACTTGCAATTCTGTGCATATGATTTTTCTTCAAGTTCTTGTGGACTATATAGTTACACATCAACAAGAAACCTTTCTTCTACTGTGGTTGGAATAGAGCTTTAACACCCTTAATGTGACAGGTGAGATAAATGCATTGCACTTGACTTTATTAGCACCAATAATACAACATATAAAGTCCATATTCTGATAGATAATACAAATATTCCTATCAGAAAAATGACCAAAAAATGGCACGAGTGCATGACCACACAAAGTGAAGAGAGACATCCCTAATTAGTCACTCAGTGTCTTTCATTTGATGTGCCTGCTGTAGAAAGTGATTGTGCAGATGAAAGCAGAAAACAAAAGATTGGACAGCCAACTACCTGCTGCTAACTATGCAATGACAACAATGGCGTTCGCAGAATTTTGTATAAACTGCATCGACCAATTATCACAAGTCAGCTTGTATGTAGATCTGTATCTATAAAGGTTCTAAGATTTTACTTCTTGTCACAAATTAATGTTTATTTATGTTAATTGAAGCAGTGTCTTTTCAACAAATTGATGTCGGACTATACTCCAATGGCATTCTTAGTTATGAGCAACGCCTTGTATATATGACATTATGTTGCCTGAAAATATTCATAATGAGTAGTCCATGCTGCTGCTGCAACAACAACAACAACAACCCAGTAATAATCCCACTAATAGGGTCAGGGGAGGATAGAGTGTACGCAGACTTTACCCCTACCCATGAGCAGGGGCGGATTTAGGGGGGCGCAAGGGGGTTCACCCGAACCCCCTTCGCCGAAAAATTACATTGTATATATAAGGCAAAATCTGGTCTTTATCTCTATATATTAAGTTTTGAACCCCCTTAACACAACCCAAAAGTGTAGTTTAGTGGTCAAGGGGATTCAAAATCTTCGTAAGGTCACAAGTTCAATTCCCACTAGCTACAAAAAAATATTTATTCACCCTTCTTCTTGGAGATCCTGCCTCCGCCACTGCCCATGAGTAGTCCATGCCTCTTTAGAAAAGATTTTGTATCAATTGCGCATGGACCCAAATGATCGGTGCAAGACAACTTTCTGGATTCCAATGCTCAATAGTCAATACGAATGGATCATTATGCCTTTTGGGCTTTGCAACATCAATGTTCCAAAGCCTTGGCTCAAATCTTAAGCAAAGAACGTACACAAATTTAAGCTGGGTCCTCCCCGACCTCAAATCTTAACCACCAGTCCGACTATTGAGCCTTTGGTAGTGCAAAATCCAAGAAAAATTCAGGAATTCAACACAATGTATCTCAAACAATATGAAAGGATCACCACAATAATAGTTACTAGGTTTTGAACCTATAAAGGTTTAAACTCCAGTAATCGTTATTGTTGATTGAACCTATAAAGGTTTAAACAAACTTCAATAATTGTTGCTCGGCTTTGAACATATAAAAGTTTGAACCCCAATAATTGTTGCTGGGGTGTGAACCTAAAAGGAATATTTTCACCAATGGTATCTCTTTTGAACTCAAGAATAGTACCTTGGAGTTTCAACTTGTGAAGTTAAAACTCATGTCATGGATTTCAAAATAAGGTACCATTGCCAAAAATATTTGAACCTAATTCCGGTACAATGTCCATCAATGTAAGATCCTGACGATTCCTCAGGATATAGCTACCTAATACTAGCCGCGAAGCTATTTTTACCCTGAAAAACTTTGCTCTTTTTCCTTCTCTCTTCCAGTTCTCCCCCTCTACTTTATTTGACAGGGGCGGAGAATAGGGATTCAACTTGCGAAATGCTTTATCATTCTTAAATAAATTAATGGGGGTCACAAGTTAAACAATACACTAAAAAAAATACTATTTGTGCAAATCTCCCAAGAATGTGAAGTTAATGAAAATATCTAGACATGATAAAATATATCCATTTCAGCAAACAATGACTATACTCTGAATCATAGTATGCCCTAGGCTTAAGCATGAAGCAAATGCTTTCGTATGGAGGCGTTAACTTCATAATATCACTTGAAAGTGTTGAAAGCCTGTTTCAAATAAGAAATAGATCTTGAGAAGTGTCCTAATTTTGTCTTTAGAAAATGTTGGAGTTTCAATCTCCTAAGACTTGTGGAGTGTACTTAATTGAATAAGTGTGAATTTCGTAAATCTAAGGAGCTAAACCCTGAACAATTTACAAAGAGTTAGTCTAGACTATAAAAAGAGAAAGATGAGTATTGTTATTTCTTCTTCAATGCCTTACAATCGGAATTGTTCTCTTTTAAGTAGTTTTTAATCCCTCTCTAACACCTAACTATTGTAACCACTATAACAGCTTTCTAACAACCTCTAACTGCCAACTAGTGATATTTGCTAAGATACCCCCTGACTTTCTATGATATCCCTTTACTACCCTATGTACATTATTGTCACATAACAACTTTCCCCCCTTCCCCTCTCTCAAGAGTCCTTGTCCTCAAGGACAAAGTTTGGAAATTGTTGTCGCAAGGTATGCAAGTCTACCCATGTGCTATCTTCAGTGGGACAATTAAACCACTTTCACCAAAAGTTGTGTAACCTGTGTGTTATTCTTGGAGAGTATTCTTCTATCTAAAACCCCTTCAGGCTTTAATATATGTACCCGTGAGGAGAGAGGGTGATCGACAGGTTGGGCATAGCTGGGGCATTACCAATCTGTAACTTCAATTGAGAGACATGGAATGTATGGTGAATCTTTGCCTGCGGAGGAGGGTCCAACTAATAGGCCACAATGCCTACTCGTTTGATGATCTTGAAGGGCCCAAAGTATTTTGGACTCAGCTTGTGGTAAGAGTGATTCTTCAAGGACACTTGCCTGTATGGTTGCAGCTTTACAAAAACCATGTCACATTCGTTAAAGCTCCTAAGAGTTCTATGTTTATCAGCTTGAGCCTTCATCCTAGATTGAGCTAACAAGAGGTGATGCTTGAGTAGTTTCTCTGGCCTACAAACTCCTGTCAACTTAGTCGACCATTGAACCGTGAGGAATATAAGGCAGGTGGAGAGCTGGTTTTTGGCCATATAAAACTTCAAAATGAGTCATTTTTATAGTAGAATGGTAGGTGGTATTGTACCACCATTCGGCTAAGGGAAGATACTGCACCCAATCCTTGGGTCTATCACTGCACATGCACCTCAAATAACTCTCCAAACACTTATTCACCACTTCTGTTTGCCCATCTGATTGGGGATGATAGGCTATAGAGTGGTGCAAATGAACCCCCTAAGCCTCAAAAAGGGCCTGCTAGAATGTACTCAGAAAAATAGTATCCCTGTCACTCATTATAGTTTGGGGCAACCCATGTAACTTGTATACATTATCTAAGAAAGCTTGGTCAACTATTAATGCAGTATATGGATGAAATAAACTGATAAAGTGAGCATATTTGCCAAGCCTATCAATAACCACCAATACTAAAGACTTATTATGAGACTTAGGTAGTCCCTCAATAAAGTCTAAAATGATGTCTTGCCATACCTTTTTTTGGAATGGATAGGGGTTGCAACAGGCCTGGAGACTTTACATTCTCACCCATACACCTTTGGCAAGTGTCACAACTCTTGATGTGTTCATAAACTCCAGGCTTCATCTTTTTCCAATAATAGACTTGACTGACTCTATGCAAAGTAGCAGCCATCCCTGTATGACCTCTAACAGCACTATCATGAAAGAAATGCAAAATATCATCCCTGAGAATCTTGTCAGGTCCAACCACTATCTTTCCCTTCTTGTATATGATGCCATTTTTTAGCCAATAGATAGGATTAGCTAATGCACCCTTGGATTGCCAGCTGTTGTAAGTGTTGATCTCCAGCATAAGATGACAACACCCTTGCAAGGAAGTCTGAAGACATAGTAGAAATTGTTAATAGTTGAATGCTATTCATAGGGAACCTTGATAGAGCATCTGCTGCCACATTCTCTTTTCCCTTCTTGTACATGATGTTGTAGTCATATCCCATAAGTTTAGAAACCCATTTTTGCTGACTGGGAGTAGATATCCTCTGCTCTAAAAGGTACTTGAGGCTCTGGTGGTCTGTCTTGATAAGGAAGTGCCTACTAATGAGGTATGGTCTCCATTTATCTACTGCAGTTACAATAGCCATCATTTACTTTTCATATACTGAGAGGTGTTGCTGCTTATCTGCAATACCTTGCTCAAATAAGCTAGAGGATGATCTTCTTGCATCAATACAGCTCCTATTCCATATCCACATGCATCAGTTTCAATAATGAATTCTTGGGAGAAATTTGGAAGTGCCAGTACTGGTGTTGTACTCATAGCCACCTTCAGAGCCTCAAATGCTTTAGTTGCTGCCTTAGACCACTAAAACCCGTCATTCTTTAGGAGATGAGTCAGGGGTCTAGCTATCGTACCATACACCCTTCACAAACCTCCTATAGTACCCTGTTAATCCTAGAAATCCCCTAAGTTCTTTCACAGTCTTGGGCACAGGCCACTCAACCATCACCTTCACCTTCCCTGGATCAGCTGCCACTCTCTGTTGAGTGATAATGTGGCCCAAGTACTCAACCTCTATCTGACCAAAAGTACACTTGCTAAGCTTTACAAACAGATTGTTATCCTCCAAGATTCTAAAAGCTTGCTCTAAGTGTACTAAGTGTGATGACCAGGAAGGGTTGTATATTAAGATGTCATCAAAGAATACCAGTATAAACTTACTTAAGAAGGGTTGGAATATGTGGTTCATCAAACTTTGAAAAGTAGATGGTGCATTGGTCAATTCGAAGGGCATAACTGCAAACTCATAGTGCCCATTATGAGATCTAAAGGCTGTCTTCTCAATATCCTGGCAAGCCATCCTAATCTGGTGATAACCAAATGTTAAATCTAGTTTTGAAAAGAATTTTGCCTCCTCCCCTAGTTCATCTAACAGTTCCTCTATCACAGGAATGGGAAATTTGTCCTTTACAGTGCAACTATTTAACTGTCTATAGTCTATACAGAGTCTCCATGTGCCATCCTTTTTTTTTTACCATAATAATAGGTTAGGAATAGGGACTTACACTGGCCTGATAACACCGGAATCCAGTATCTCCTTGATCATTCTTTCTATCTCATCCTTTTGGTTAGAAGCATACCTGTAAGGTCTAACATTGACAGGTGAGGTTCCCTCTTTGAGTATAATCCTGTGATCATGGCTTCTGTGAGGATGTAAGGCACTAGGTGTTTCGAAGAGAGCAATGTGTTTGCTCAATAACCTCTGCAGGTCATCAGAGTCTTGCACCTGCTGGGAATTCAGAGTAGCAAGTTCACCCCTGATTGGTTGAACATAGGCTGTGATCATCACGCTCAACTCTCCAGATTTGTGCAGCACCTTTGAATTTTGTGATTATCCAACAACTTAGGAGCTCTTGGTTCACTACCTATGAGTGACACTATTTTACCCCAATCTGGAAATCCATCTTAAACTGCCTGAAGTTCCATTTTATGTCCCCTAAGGTGACCAACCAATGTATCCCCAGAACAACATCAACCCCTCCTAGAGGCATGACTAACATGTCAGCCCTGAGTTCCACTCCTTGCATCTTCCATGTAATTCCCTTGCTCATGTAGCTACTGTGAATCTTGCTGCCATTGACAACCGCCACAGAGAATGGAGGGATAGTTTCCAGCCTGCACCCTAACCTTTTGGCAACATCCAAGTCCATAAAGTTATGGGTGGACCCTGTATCTGCTAAGACATGTACCATCTTCCCATTTACACCTCCTTTTACCCTTATTGTCCTATAATCTACTGTTCCATCGAGTGCATGAACAGACATCTGAGGGCTTAGAGTTGATTCCTCCTTATTTTCCTCCTCACAAAAACTTTCAGTAACATCCCACAACTCCTCCTCTTCTCCTACTTCGAGAAGGTACATTTGCTTCCTTCCCCTGCAATTATGGACAGGAACAAACTTCTCATCACACCAAAAGTACAACCCCTGCCCTCCTCTCACCCATTTTTCGTCAACTCTGGCATGATTTTCGGCCAAGGATACTGAGGCTCTGATACCAAATGGAGTTTACTTAATTGAATAAGTGTGAATTTCGTAAGTCTAAGGAGCTAAAATAGAAAAATAGCCCCTGAACAATTTATAAAGAGTTAGTATAGACTGTAGAAAGAGAAATAGAGTGTCGTTATTTCTTTTTCAATTCCTTACAATCGGAATTGTTCTCCATTAAGTAGTTCTAATCCCTCTTTAACACCTAACTGTTGTAACCACCATAACAACTTTCTAACAACCTCTAACTGCCAACTAGTGATATTTTTTACGATACCCCCTGACTTTCTATGAGTCTCCTCTACTACCCTATGTACATTATTGTCACATAACAACTTGGAGGCAATTTTTCAGTCGACAAGTATCTAGTCTTTTATGTTCTTTTTAACTAGTCATAATAAGAAAGAAAAAAAAAGAGTAAAAGAAGGTATATTGTTGCAAAACTTTGCGGAAAATATGATTTGGTGTACTTTTAACAAATATTCGTAAATCTTTTGTTTTCCTGTTTATCCCCCATAAAATAATTTTTACGATTTTGCAAAGAAATATAAATGTTAGAGTGCAAATCATCAAAAATGTTATATAGGGTGTAAATAAAAGAAAGAGTACATATGTTAGAGGTGCAAAATGCAAAGAACTCATAAAGTTGTGTTGCATCTAAAACTATTAACAAGAATGTTTACCTTATGTCTGTATACGGTCGAAATCAGGTATGCCCAATTTCCCGGGCTCGAGGGATCGCTTTCAACCCGAGTTCAGGCAAGGTCGAGTTCGAGCCCGATGGACCAGACTCGAGCTCGAAGGCAATGCCCGAGGATCGAAGTACGATGAATACCAAAGCCGAGTATGCTCGACCCCGAAGCAATGCCGTTATGGATCTCTAAAAGAATGAGCGAGATTCCTTCCATGTCCCCAAAATCATGGCGCAAATCCCGGAATAGAATTGTACGATTCCGTACTAGGCGGTTAGACAGCTGTCCCAATAAAATTCCTTACTGTAAATGAAAATGTACCTTATTTAGGGTTCCCCTATTATATAAAGGGGACCCCAATCATTTGTAAATATCATCCAATCATTGGCAAAGAATATACTATCTTATTTTTCTGGCTCATTGTTCATCAGACTTGTCTTTTCTCTTTATTGTTCTTACTTCGATTCATTTCGAGGTCACTAAGCTCGAGGCCTACACTGTTTGGTAGCACTGGTTTGATTCATTCATTTCTGTCATCTATACTTTATACTTCTTGATTATTGATTGGTATTGAACTAAATCACATATTTTTAAAACCACACAGTTTGGCGCCCACCGTGGGGCTGAAGATAATAGTGATTATTTCATTATTGATCCTCATAGCACACGTTATCTTTACACTTTTTCTTGTCAAGAATTTTTGATTCTCAGGATTAAACATGTCGAACTCGCAAAATACACCTATTCATGACAGTGAAGGTCTTGGATTTCATAGGGAAAAGAATAATGTAGGGGTCGGTGTACCACCGATGAACCTAGGAGAAATGCCAAATGTGGAACCAGTTGATATTAGTTTGCACATTGCTTTGAATGCAGATCTAGGCACAGACCTCGGAGGGAGTGTACATAGAGAAGCCCGATCTGGAGGCCAAGGAACACCAGGAGTAGGAGATAGGGGAGTCAGCCTCCAAGTAATATTCGAGATGTTGCAAGCTCAGCAAATCGCCATCGCTCAACTTCAGAGTCAGAACAAAAATCCGAGTATAGCTGAACCGGAGAGCACTCGACGTGCTGAACCGGTGCCAGAGAGGCCAAACGAAAATAGCTCGGGGACTGACCCCACTATTATGAGCATGCTCGAAGAGCTCACCAAGAGGATAGAGTCCGGGAAAAGAAGATTGAGGAAAATGACAAGAAGGTGGAGACTTATAACTCCCGTGTTGATCAAATACCAAGGGCACTCCCGGTCTTGAAGGGTTTAGATGCAAAAAAGTTCATACAAAAACCAATCCCTCAAAGCGCGGCTCCGATGCCCATTCTTAAAAAGTTTTGCATGCCCGATATACCCAAATATAACAGGACAACCGACCCTTATGAGCATATCACCTCGTATACTTGTGGGATTGAAGGAAATGACCTGAATGATGATGAGATCGAGTCCGTGTTGTTGAGAAAATTTGGGGAAGCTTTGTCGAAATGAGCCATGATTTGGTATCACAACTTGCCTCCTAACTCTATTGATTCGTTTGCTATGTTAGCAGACGCCTTCGTGAAAGCACACGCCGGGGCCATAAAGGTGGCAACGTGGAAATCAGATGTATTCAAGATAAAACAAAGAAACGACAAGATATTAAGGGACTTTGTGTCCAGGTTTCAGATGGAGCGAATGGAATTACCACCGGTTTCGATGACTGGGCAGTATAAGCTTTTATGTAGGGTTTGAACAAGAGGAGTTCGATCGCGTCTCGACAATTAAAGCAGAGTTTGATCGAGTACCCAGCTGTGACGTGGTCGGACGTACATAACCGTTACCAATCGAAGATTAGGGTCGAGGACGACCAGTTGGGAGCCCCCTTGGGTTCAGTTCATCCTAATATATTGGCAACCAAAACCCCCAAGGGATACAGATAGGGAATCAAGATCAAACAAGGGACGGTATCAGCCATATGTCGATTGGAGAAACAATGGTTCGGGTCGTAACTCTCCTCGAGATGATCGGAGAAACGATCGAGGTGAAAGCTCTCGGGGGCTCATGAGCAAGAGCGGGTTCGATAAGCACACCGACCCCACGAAGGCACCTCGATTGTCAGAGTATAATTTCAGTGTAGATGCATCAGGGATTGTGTCAGCTATTGGGAGAATCAAAGTTACCAGGTGGCCCAGGCCTATACAAACCGATCCTTCTCAGAGGAATCCAAACTTGATATGTAAGTATCATGACATACATGGCCATAGGACCGAAGATTGCAGGCAGCTAAGGGAGGAGGTAGCTCGGTTGTTCAACGAGGGCCACCTTCGAGAATTTCTCAGCGATCGAGCTAAATACTACTTCAGGGAGAAAGATGCAAGAAAAAATGAGCAGGAAGAACCAGAACATGTAATCCACATGATCGTTGGCGGTGTCGATGTCCCGCAAGGACCTATGTTCAAACGCACCAAGGTATCGATTACCACAGAAAAACAAACTCGGAGCTATGTGACCGAGGATGCCTTATCATTCTATGACAAGGAAGTGGAAGGCATATTTCAGCCGCACAATGACGCCCTGGTAATTTCTATCCTTTTAAATAAAATTCAAGTTAAACGTGTTCTAGTGGATCCAGGTAGCTCAGCTAACATAATTAGATCGAGGGTCGTAGAACAACTCGGCATACAGGATCAGATTGTGCATGCATCCCGGGTCCTAAATTTCTTCAACATGGCAAGCGAAACAACAAAAGGGGAGATAATCCTGCCAGTCAACGTAGCCGGGACCATACAAGATACAAAATTCCATGTCATCGAAGGCAACATGAGGTATGCACTCCTCGGAAGACTATGGATACACAACATGAGGGCGGTACCTTCAACTCTTCATATGATGATGAAGTTCCCAACGGAGGATGATGTGAAAACGGTCTATGGAGAGCAACATGCTGCAGAGGAAATGTTTGAAGTCGATGAAGTGACGCTGATACCAGAGCCTTTGACCTTGGAGAAATCGAGCATCAAAGGTAAGCAGGCGGCTAAATAGCAATCACCGCCCCCAGCCTTGACGGAATCGGAGCAACATGTAATCAAAGACGAAGAAGAGGATTTCCTTACTCCTCGGACCTTCGTCGTTCCCGAACAGTCCGATGCAACCAAATAAACTGTCGGGGAACTGGAGCAGGTCATACTGATCGAATACATGCCTGAGAGAAAGGTATACCTGGGAACGGGATTAACCCCCGAACTCAGGAAAAAACTCATTCAATTTTTTATTGATAATATGGATTTCTTTTCTTGGTCCCACTTAGATATATAGGGATTCCACCGGAAATAACAACGCATCGGTTAAGCCTCGACCCCAAGTTCAAATCGGTAAAGCAAAAAAGGAGGCCCCAATCTGAGGTGAAACATGCATTCATAAAGGACGAGGTAACCAAACTCCTCAAAATAGGCTCTATTCGGGAGGTAAAATACTCCGAATGGTTAGCGAACGTAGTTTTAGTTCCTAAAAAAGGAAATAAACTTAGAATGTGCGTAGATTACAAGGATTTAAACAAAGCATGTCCGAAAGATTCTTTCCTACTGCCCAACATCGATCGTATGATTGATGCCACGGTCGGCCACGAGATCCTAACTTTTCTCGACGCCTACTCCGGGTACAATCAATTTCATATGAACCCGGAGGACCAGGAAAAGACTTCGTTTATCACTAAATTTGGAACTTATTGTTACAGTGTAGTTTCCTTCGGGCTAAAAAATGCAGGAGCTACATACCAATGCCTAGTTAACAAAATGTTCGAATAACAGATACTGCCTCTGTTCCAGTTTATGTGAACCTATTTCCTTTTTGGTCCGTTCCAAAAAGAATGACCCCTTTCTAAATTTGGAAATAATTTAGCTTAAACTTCCAATTCCACCCTTAATGAGAAGCTTTTATAACAACACAAATACTCTGGACCCCTTTTTGACTTGTTTAGAACCACAAATTCTAAAAGTCTTCATTTTTTCTTAAACTCCGTGCCCAGTCAAACAGGTTCACATAAATTGGAACGGAGGGAGTAGGTAAAACAATGGAAGTTTACATTGATGATATGTTGGTTAAATCCCTGCGCGCAGAGGACCATTTAACTCATCTGCAAGAAACATTCAAAATTTTGAGAAAGTACAACATGAAGCTTAACCCGGAGAAATGTGCCTTCGGAGTCGGCTCGGGTAAGTTCCTCGGTTTCATGGTCTCAAATCGAGGTATCAAAATTAATCCCAACAAGATCAAGGCCATCTAGGATATCACGGTCGTGGATAGTGTGAAGGCCATGCAAAGGCTGACTGGAAGAATAGCTGCTTTGGGTCGATTCATTTCGAGGTCATCAGATCGAAGTCACCGGTTCTTTCCTTGCTTAAAAAGAAGAATGATTTCGCGTGGACCCCGGAATGCCAGCAAGCCTTGGAAGAATTGAAGCGATACTTATCGAGCCCGCCTTTGCTTTACACCCCGAAGGTAGATGAAAAACTTTACCTATACTTGCAGTATCAGAGATAGCGGTAAGTGGGGTACTAGTTGGAGAAGAGCAAGGTACGCAATTTCCTGTTTATTATGTAACCCAAACTCTAGGAGATGCTAAAACTAGATACCCTCACTTAGAAAATCAGCACTTGCATTGATAAGCGCATCCAGAAAGCTAAAACCATATTTTCAATGTCATCCCATATGCGTATTAACAACTTACCCCTTCGAAATGTTTTCCATAAGCCCGAGCTAGCGGGCCGGTTGGCCAAATGGGCCGTCGAACTTAGCAGGTACGATATCGAGTATCAACCCCGAACGACCATCAAGTCGTAAATCCTAGCTGACTTCGTGACCGATTTTACGCTAACCCTCGTACCTGAAGTGAAGAAAGAACTCCTGCTAAGATCAGGTACATCATCGGGGGTATGGACCCTTTTCACGGACGGTGCCTCGAATGTGAAAGGGTCCGGGCTTGGCATTGTCTTAAAGCCACCTACGGGTGGCACCATTAGACAATCTATCAAAACTTCTAGGTTGACTAATAATGAGGCCGAGAATGAGGCCATGATTGCAGCTCTCGAGCTAGCTAAGAGCTTGGGAGCAGAAGTCATTGAAGCCGAGTGCGATTTACTATTGGTGGTAAACCAAGTAAACAAGAGTTTTGAGGTTCGAGAGGATAGGATGCAATGGTACTTGGATAAGCTACAGGTAACTCTGCACCGCTTCAAGGAGTAGACTTTGGATCACGTGCCTCGAGAACAAAATAGTGAGGCCTATGCACTTGCTAACCTGGGATCCTCGGTTGAAGAAGATGATATCGATGAGGGGACTGTCGTCCAATTATCGAGGTCTGTAGTTGAAGAGGGACATGCAGAGATAAATTCAACGAGTTTGACTTGGGACTGGAGGAATAAGTACATCGATTATTTGAAAAATGGAAAACTCCCATCGGACCACAAAGAATCGAGGGCCCTACGAACCAAGGCTGCTAGGTTCGCGTTAGATGAAAATGGAACATTTTACGGGAGAACGTTCGATGGACCATTAGCGGTATGCTTAGAGCCGGGGGACACCGATTATGTTCTACGAGAGATCTACGAAGGTACTTGTGGGAATCACTCCGGTGCCGAGTCCTTAATTCGCAAAATTATCAGAGCGGGGTATTACCGGGACAGCATGGAGAAAGGTACTAAGGAGTTTGTCAAAAAATGTGATAAGTGCCTTCGGTTTACACCAATGATCCATCAGCCCGGGGAATAACTCCACTCGGTCCTATCCCCGTGGCCTTTCATGAAATGGGGAATGGACATAGTCGGCCCTCTACCAACGGCCCCAGGTAAAGCTAAATTTGTTTTGTTTATGACTGGTTATTTTTCTAAATGGGTGGAAGCACAGGCCTTCGAGAAGGTCAGAGAAAAAGAAGTTATTGACTTCATCTGGGATCACATCATATGCCGGTTCGGGATACCTGTCGAGATTGTTTGTGACAATGGAAAACAATTCATCGGCAGCAAAGTGACGGAGTTCCTTGAAGCACATAAAATAAAGAGGATCTTATCAACACCATACCACCCAACTGGAAATGGACAGGCTGAGTCAACAAACAAAACTATCATTCAAAACCTGAAGAAAAGGTTGGACGATGCAAAGGGAAAATGGAGAGAAGTTCTACCCGAGGTCCTCTGGGCATATCGAACAACATCGAAGTCTAGCACGGGGCTGCTCTGTTCTCTTTAGTATATGGCTACGAGGCCCTTATCCCCGTCGAGGTCGGAGAACCCAGTGCCAGGTTTTAACACACATCGGAGGAATCAAATCACGAGGCTATGGATACTAGCCTCGAGCTATTAGATGAAAAACGAGAAGCAACACTTGTTCGGATGGCCGCACATAAGCAAAGAATCGAGAGAGACTATAATATAAGGACCAATCTTCATCACTTCGGAATCGGGGACTTAGTTCTACGGAAAGTCACCCTCAATACTTGAGACCCGAATGAAGGGAAACTGGGCCCGAATTGGGAAGGACCGTACCGAGTCCTCAGAGTTGTCGGTAAAGGATCTTACAAACTTAGCACAATGGAAGGTGAACAACCGCCGAACAATTGGAATGTATCATTACTCAAATGATACTATTTCTAAGGTATGAATGTATCTTTCTTGTCCATTTGAATTTGAAACTAACTCATTGCAGGTGTTCGATCGAAGCTATCGAAGGCACCTTTTTACATGAAGGCCTTATGTTTTAAAGCATGCGTTGCACTCTTTTTCCCTTAGATCGGATTTTGTCCCAAATGGGTTTTACCGGCGAGGTTTTTAACGAGGCAATAACTAAATACTACCTAAGGAGAACTCAACAGTATCCAAGGCTTCTTTTCAATCAACCTCGAATACTGGGGGGCATCACCCTCGGAGGTCATATTTTCGAGGAAAATACTTCACGCCTAAGAGGGCCTCAATAGGAGAACTTTGTAATGGGCCAAACGGTCAGATGAAACGTGTCCATATAGAATAGTCGAGCCCCGACGGCAAAACATGTACGCATGTATAAATTATTCAAAGAATCATTCCTTCTATATCAAAAAACCTTGCGTCTCAAAGAGTCTACTAAGAGCTCTACACTTACAATTCTATGAGAAACGGCCCAAGGGCCAGAACACAAATACACCCCGAATACTCGGGGACTGTCATCGACAATAAACACGTCCGAGTCATCAAAAACTCGAACTCGTAAGACCTCAAAAAGGCACCCCCTCGATATAAAGGCCAAGTCCACCATACTCGGGGACTAACCTTTCGAACAAGTTCGAAAGGTTATCGGGAAACAAGTCCAAGAGACATACCCAAAGGCTACGACCATATTAAAGGCTACGGCCATATTAAAGACTACGGTCATATAAAAAGGCTACGGCCGTAATAATGCGGCTCAGAGACGTCCGACTTCCGCCATAAAATTATAGGCCTTCAAACACTTTGGAAAACTCGGTTAAATCAGGCTACCCTCGGCAAAAGCAAATAATAAAAGAGCTTCGATAAAATCCGCCCTCGAATAATTTAAAGGCTTCGATAACATCAGCCTTCGAAAAAACCTCAATAGGTATTCGATTATCATTGTACAAACGAGTTACAAATGAGGTTCCAACCGATCTAACCTTCGAAAAACCCAACGGGTACAAAAACACATGCTAAGGCATACAAAAATTTTCACTAAGTTTTTTAGCCGAAAAGAGGGAAAAATTACAGCCACTTTAGAGGCCATATTGGCCCAACATAAAGAGCCTAAGGGCCAACCTCAAAGAGCCTAAGGGCCAACCTAAAAAAGCCTAAGGGCCAATATAAAAGAGCCTAAGGGCCGAATCATGAGGAGTTAGAGACCCTATTCTCACTCAACTCGGACATAAAAGTCCCATCATCCCGAGCTCGCGTCAAATCAACTTAAGCTTAGCTCGAGGGTTAACAAAAACCTTAAGAGGTATTTTATTATAAAGATCTCCCATTGATCAATAAAAACCTAAGGGTTGTTATCAAAAATTTTCAGAAACGAAGACGAAACAGAATTCAACACAAATCGAAGATGAAGAAAAGAGGTCCTTTATATTTATAAGATATGTTTACAAAATATATTTACAACGCCCACGAGGGGCCCTTACACAAAAATAAAGAAACAAAAAGGACCTAATCTATTTCGGGGCTACATCCTCAGAAACAACATCTTCAGGAACTGCATCCTCGGGAGCTCTATCTTCGGGAACCTCCTCCTCCTCGGGGACTCCATCTTCACCTTCCCCGCCCTCGGAACCACTCACAACATCTTCATCATCGGAAGAAACAAGAAACCTGGCATCAGTTTCTAGCGCCTTTGCTTGGGCTAATTCTTCAGTGAGGTCAAATCCTCGGGCATGGATTTCTTTGAGAGTCTCCCTCCGGGCTTGGTACTTAGCCGAATCATTAATTCGTATTTCCCGGTCGGAGGCCTCCCTTAGCTCCGCTTGAACGGCCTCAGCATCCCATAAATATACGGCGATAGACTTATCAGTCGTAGCCTTCGTCTTCTCAACTTCAGCCTTGGCCTCTGCAACCTCGGCCCCGACTTTGGCAAGACTTGCCTCTAGCTCCTCAATTTTCTTGGCCTAGGCCAGGTTCTTCACTTTTATACCTGATAACTAGGGATTTTGACGCATTTTATACTCCTTCTTGCTTATGCTTTGATCAAATATTCATACAAAATAGTCCCAAAAGGCTTACAAGTTGTGCCTGATTGTAGGTTTGATCAACAAGTGACAAAATGTCAAAGATCGGCTCAAAAGGAGTGAAACTTGCACAAGTACCAAAGACAAGGCAAGCTTAGGCAAAACAAGCCCAGTGCGGCCGCACACCACTTTGTGCGATCCGCACTGGGAGATTCAGAGAGTTGAATTTCAGGCTTCAAGGCAGTGCAGCCGCACACCATTTTGTGCGGTCCACATTGAAGGCAACGCGGCTGCACTCCATTCTCTGCGGTCCGCGGTGCCAAGATTCAGAGAGGATGATTTTTCGAGTTTGAAGCCTGTGCGGTCCGCGGTCAACTTTGTGCGGACCGCACTACAAGCCTCCGCGGCCGCGGTCCGCAGAGCCCAAGTTCTGAGAGATCAATATTGAAGACCAAAGCCTAGTGCGGACCACGGTCCATTTTGTGCGGTCCACACTAACCCCGTAGGGGCATTTTTGTCCAGATTTTTCAGCTTAGTATATATAGATTCTTTTTCCATTTTTAGGGTATCAGATATTGTAATACGTAAGCTGCGCTCGTGAGACGACTTTTCTTAGCCATTTTGGGCATTTTTACTTGCTTTTCATCATTGAATCTTTGTATTTAGCTTAGCAATTAATTAATATGTGTTTATCTTCTTCTATTTCTTGCTTTTCTTCTTTAATTATGAGTAGCTAGACCCATAAGCTAGGGTTGTGGCTCAACCCTAGTGTGGGTAATTGATGGGTCTTGTATTTTAGGGCTAATTTGACTATGGGTGTTTGTTATTTGGGCCAATTTCATGGTTAATTTCTAAATTAGTGGTTGCAAACACTAGTTTGTGTTGCGTTGACTTGAGCTCTTCTTGAGAAAGAGAGCCTAAGTCTCCGAAATTGGTCCAACAATGAATTGGGGCGTACGTCAAGAGATTGATAGCCCCAAT